>NW_006408519.1:59927567-59972119 GCF_000296735.1 Chrysochloris asiatica
GTATAGGGTTTCCGAGGCTGTAAATCTTTACAGGAGCAGAAAGCCTCATCTTTCTCCTGCGGAGCAGCTGGTAGTTTTGAACTGCTGACCTTGCGGTTCGCAGCCCGATTCGCAACACCAATACATATTATATAGATATATGCAAAGTAAAACAACCTACAAGACTGAAAATAGGGAACCATACATACCAGTTTGCAAATAAATAAATAAATAAAATAAAAAGAGGGAAGAATGTAGTTATGGAACTTTCAAACAGAGGGGAAATTAAGTAGATTTCAAAATAAATAAATAAATAAATAAAATAAAAAGAGGGAAGAATGTAGTTATGGAACTTTCAAACAGAGGGGAAATTAAGTAGATTTCAAAATAAATAAATAAATAAATAAAATAAAAAGAGGGAAGAATGTAGTTATGGAACTTTCAAACAGAGGGGAAATTAAGTAGATTTCAAAATAAATAAATAAATAAATAAAATAAAAAGAGGGAAGAATGTAGTTATGGAACTTTCAAACAGAGGGGAAATTAAGTAGATTTCAAAATAAATAAATAAATAAATAAAATAAAAAGAGGGAAGAATGTAGTTATGGAACTTTCAAACAGAGGGGAAATTAAGTAGATTTCAAAATAAATAAATAAATAAATAAAATAAAAAGAGGGAAGAATGTAGTTATGGAACTTTCAAACAGAGGGGAAATTAAGTAGATTTCAAAATAAATAAATAAATAAATAAAATAAAAAGAGGGAAGAATGTAGTTATGGAACTTTCAAACAGAGGGGAAATTAAGTAGATTTCAAAATAAATAAATAAATAAATAAAATAAAAAGAGGGAAGAATGTAGTTATGGAACTTTCAAACAGAGGGGAAATTAAGTAGATTTCAAAATAAATAAATAAATAAATAAAATAAAAAGAGGGAAGAATGTAGTTATGGAACTTTCAAACAGAGGGGAAATTAAGTAGATTTCAAAATAAATAAATAAATAAATAAAATAAAAAGAGGGAAGAATGTAGTTATGGAACTTTCAAACAGAGGGGAAATTAAGTAGATTTCAAAATAAATAAATAAATAAATAAAATAAAAAGAGGGAAGAATGTAGTTATGGAACTTTCAAACAGAGGGGAAATTAAGTAGATTTCAAAATAAATAAATAAATAAATAAAATAAAAAGAGGGAAGAATGTAGTTATGGAACTTTCAAACAGAGGGGAAATTAAGTAGATTTCAAAATAAATAAATAAATAAATAAAATAAAAAGAGGGAAGAATGTAGTTATGGAACTTTCAAACAGAGGGGAAATTAAGTAGATTTCAAAATAAATAAATAAATAAATAAAATAAAAAGAGGGAAGAATGTAGTTATGGAACTTTCAAACAGAGGGGAAATTAAGTAGATTTCAAAATAAATAAATAAATAAATAAAATAAAAAGAGGGAAGAATGTAGTTATGGAACTTTCAAACAGAGGGGAAATTAAGTAGATTTCAAAATAAATAAATAAATAAATAAAATAAAAAGAGGGAAGAATGTAGTTATGGAACTTTCAAACAGAGGGGAAATTAAGTAGATTTCAAAATAAATAAATAAATAAATAAAATAAAAAGAGGGAAGAATGTAGTTATGGAACTTTCAAACAGAGGGGAAATTAAGTAGATTTCAAAATAAATAAATAAATAAATAAAATAAAAAGAGGGAAGAATGTAGTTATGGAACTTTCAAACAGAGGGGAAATTAAGTAGATTTCAAAATAAATAAATAAATAAATAAAATAAAAAGAGGGAAGAATGTAGTTATGGAACTTTCAAACAGAGGGGAAATTAAGTAGATTTCAAAATAAATAAATAAATAAATAAAATAAAAAGAGGGAAGAATGTAGTTATGGAACTTTCAAACAGAGGGGAAATTAAGTAGATTTCAAAATAAATAAATAAATAAATAAAATAAAAAGAGGGAAGAATGTAGTTATGGAACTTTCAAACAGAGGGGAAATTAAGTAGATTTCAAAATAAATAAATAAATAAATAAAATAAAAAGAGGGAAGAATGTAGTTATGGAACTTTCAAACAGAGGGGAAATTAAGTAGATTTCAAAATAAATAAATAAATAAATAAAATAAAAAGAGGGAAGAAT
The DNA here is from genome assembly GCF_000296735.1 of Chrysochloris asiatica. NCBI lineage: Eukaryota > Metazoa > Chordata > Mammalia > Afrosoricida > Chrysochloridae > Chrysochloris > Chrysochloris asiatica. The sequence goes on from NW_006408519.1 coordinate 59,929,693, forward strand.
GTAGTTATGGAACTTTCAAACAGAGGGGAAATTAAGTAGATTTCAAAATAAATAAATAAATAAATAAAATAAAAAGAGGGAAGAATGTAGTTATGGAACTTTCAAACAGAGGGGAAATTAAGTAGATTTCAAAATAAATAAATAAATAAATAAAATAAAAAGAGGGAAGAATGTAGTTATGGAACTTTCAAACAGAGGGGAAATTAAGTAGATTTCAAAATAAATAAATAAATAAATAAAATAAAAAGAGGGAAGAATGTAGTTATGGAACTTTCAAACAGAGGGGAAATTAAGTAGATTTCAAAATAAATAAATAAATAAATAAAATAAAAAGAGGGAAGAATGTAGTTATGGAACTTTCAAACAGAGGGGAAATTAAGTAGATTTCAAAATAAATAAATAAATAAATAAAATAAAAAGAGGGAAGAATGTAGTTATGGAACTTTCAAACAGAGGGGAAATTAAGTAGATTTCAAAATAAATAAATAAATAAATAAAATAAAAAGAGGGAAGAATGTAGTTATGGAACTTTCAAACAGAGGGGAAATTAAGTAGATTTCAAAATAAATAAATAAATAAATAAAATAAAAAGAGGGAAGAATGTAGTTATGGAACTTTCAAACAGAGGGGAAATTAAGTAGATTTCAAAATAAATAAATAAATAAATAAAATAAAAAGAGGGAAGAATGTAGTTATGGAACTTTCAAACAGAGGGGAAATTAAGTAGATTTCAAAATAAATAAATAAATAAATAAAATAAAAAGAGGGAAGAATGTAGTTATGGAACTTTCAAACAGAGGGGAAATTAAGTAGATTTCAAAATAAATAAATAAATAAATAAAATAAAAAGAGGGAAGAATGTAGTTATGGAACTTTCAAACAGAGGGGAAATTAAGTAGATTTCAAAATAAATAAATAAATAAATAAAATAAAAAGAGGGAAGAATGTAGTTATGGAACTTTCAAACAGAGGGGAAATTAAGTAGATTTCAAAATAAATAAATAAATAAATAAAATAAAAAGAGGGAAGAATGTAGTTATGGAACTTTCAAACAGAGGGGAAATTAAGTAGATTTCAAAATAAATAAATAAATAAATAAAATAAAAAGAGGGAAGAATGTAGTTATGGAACTTTCAAACAGAGGGGAAATTAAGTAGATTTCAAAATAAATAAATAAATAAATAAAATAAAAAGAGGGAAGAATGTAGTTATGGAACTTTCAAACAGAGGGGAAATTAAGTAGATTTCAAAATAAATAAATAAATAAATAAAATAAAAAGAGGGAAGAATGTAGTTATGGAACTTTCAAACAGAGGGGAAATTAAGTAGATTTCAAAATAAATAAATAAATAAATAAAATAAAAAGAGGGAAGAATGTAGTTATGGAACTTTCAAACAGAGGGGAAATTAAGTAGATTTCAAAATAAATAAATAAATAAATAAAATAAAAAGAGGGAAGAATGTAGTTATGGAACTTTCAAACAGAGGGGAAATTAAGTAGATTTCAAAATAAATAAATAAATAAATAAAATAAAAAGAGGGAAGAATGTAGTTATGGAACTTTCAAACAGAGGGGAAATTAAGTAGATTTCAAAATAAATAAATAAATAAATAAAATAAAAAGAGGGAAGAATGTAGTTATGGAACTTTCAAACAGAGGGGAAATTAAGTAGATTTCAAAATAAATAAATAAATAAATAAAATAAAAAGAGGGAAGAATGTAGTTATGGAACTTTCAAACAGAGGGGAAATTAAGTAGATTTCAAAATAAATAAATAAATAAATAAAATAAAAAGAGGGAAGAATGTAGTTATGGAACTTTCAAACAGAGGGGAAATTAAGTAGATTTCAAAATAAATAAATAAATAAATAAAATAAAAAGAGGGAAGAATGTAGTTATGGAACTTTCAAACAGAGGGGAAATTAAGTAGATTTCAAAATAAATAAATAAATAAATAAAATAAAAAGAGGGAAGAATGTAGTTATGGAACTTTCAAACAGAGGGGAAATTAAGTAGATTTCAAAATAAATAAATAAATAAATAAAATAAAAAGAGGGAAGAATGTAGTTATGGAACTTTCAAACAGAGGGGAAATTAAGTAGATTTCAAAATAAATAAATAAATAAATAAAATAAAAAGAGGGAAGAATGTAGTTATGGAACTTTCAAACAGAGGGGAAATTAAGTAGATTTCAAAATAAATAAATAAATAAATAAAATAAAAAGAGGGAAGAATGTAGTTATGGAACTTTCAAACAGAGGGGAAATTAAGTAGATTTCAAAATAAATAAATAAATAAATAAAATAAAAAGAGGGAAGAATGTAGTTATGGAACTTTCAAACAGAGGGGAAATTAAGTAGATTTCAAAATAAATAAATAAATAAATAAAATAAAAAGAGGGAAGAATGTAGTTATGGAACTTTCAAACAGAGGGGAAATTAAGTAGATTTCAAAATAAATAAATAAATAAATAAAATAAAAAGAGGGAAGAATGTAGTTATGGAACTTTCAAACAGAGGGGAAATTAAGTAGATTTCAAAATAAATAAATAAATAAATAAAAATAAACTTAACTGTAACCCTATAACAAAACAAAAAACAAAAGAATCACTGCTGCATATATATATTGTATTCAACTGTTAATTGAAGGTTTAAAAGCATACATGAAATGTATAAATCTAAGATGTACAATAAAATATACAGTTAACCCTAAGAAAAAGAAGGAAAAGGGCAAAATGAATGTCAGAAAAGACACTGAAACTGAAACTTACTCTCCAGCATAGAGATGCTAAAGCAAATGGATGAAATGAGAAGGTGCAGAAAGAGCTAAACAAAAAATTTCAAAAGTCAGCTCGAGAAGACAAAGCCAAATATTACATCAAAATGTGCAAAGATCTGGAGTCAGAAAATCAAAAGAGAAGAACACAGTCAGCATTTCTCAAGCTGGGGGAACTAAATAAAAAATTCAAGCCTTGACTTTCATTATTGAAGGATTCTCTGGGCAAATTATTGGATGATGCAGAAAGCATCAAAAGAAGATAGAAGGAATACAAAGAGTCACTGTACCAAATGGAAATGGTTGATGTTCAACCGTTTGAAGAGGTAGCATATGATCAAGAGCCAGTGATACTGAAAGAAGAAGTCCAAGGTGCATTGAAGGAGTTGGCAAAGAACAAGGCTCCAGGAATTGATGGGACACAAATTAAAATCTTTCAAGAAAGTGAGGTAGCACTGGAGGCACTCACTCATCTCTGCCAAGAAATTTGGAAGACAACTATTTGGCTGACTGATTGGACGAGATCTGTATTTGTGCCCATTCCAAAGAGAGGTGACCCAACGGAATGCGGAAATCATCAGACAGTATCTTTGAATATCCCCCATGCGAGAGAAGTTTTACTAAAGGTAACACAGCAACAGCTGCAAGCATACATTGACAGAGAAATTTCAGAGGTTCAAGCTGGATTCAGAAGAGGAAGTGGAACGAGCGATATCACTGCTGATGTCCAATGGATCTTGGCTGAAAGCTGAGAATACCAGAAAGATGTTTGCCTGTGCTACATTGACTATACAAAGGTTTCGATTGTGTGGATCATGACAAGCTATGGACAATATTGTGAAGTATGAGTATTCCAGAACACTTACATCTGGTCATGAGGAATCTGTACTTGAACCAAGAGGCAGTTGTTTGAACAGAACATGGGAACACTGAATGGTTTAAAATTAGGAAAGGTGTGCAAGAGGGTTGTATTCTTTCACCATACTTATTCAACCTGTATGCTGAGCAAATAATTCAAGAAGTTTTGTTATATGAAGGAAGTGTGGCATCAGGATAAGAGAAAGGCTCATTAACAACCTGCAATATGCAGATGACACAACCTTGTTTGCTGAAAGTGAAAAGTACTTAAAATACTGATGAAGATCAAAGAGCACAGCATTCAGTATGGATTGCATCTCAATGTAAAGAAAACAAAAATACTCACCATTGGACCAATAAACAACATTCTTATCAATGGGGAAAAGATTGAAGTTGTCAGGGACTTCATTCCTCTTGGATAAACTATCAACACTCATGGAAGCAGCAGTCGAGAAATCAAACGATGTATTGCATTAGGCAAATCTGCGGCATGAGACCTTTTTAAAGTGTTGAAGAGCAAAGATGTCATCTTGAGAACTAAGGTGTGCCTGACCCAAGCCATGGTATTTTCAATAACCTCACATGTATGTGAAATCTGGACAGCTTGAGAAGTGAAAAAGGAAGACTGTAGAAGAATTGATGCTTTTGAGTTATGGTGTTGGAGGAGAATATTGAAAGTGCCATGGGCTGCCAAAAAGAACCAACTGATCTGTGTTGGAAGAAGTGCAACCAGAGTGCTCCTTGGAGGCCAAGATGGCCAAACTTCGTCTCTCATACGTCAGACATAAAGTCAGGAGGGACCAGTCACTGGAGAAGGATATCATATTTGGTAAGGTGGACGGTCAAAGAAAAAGAGAAAGACCCCCAGTAGATGGTTTGGTAAAGTGACAGCATCAATTGGCTCAGGTGTGACAACAATTTTGAGGTTGGCCCAGGAGCGAGCAGTGTTTCATTCTGTTGTGCATAGGGTTGCTGTGAGTTGGTACTGACTCAATGGCACCCAACAACAACAACATACAAAATTAATTTGGCTTCAGGTATACACTTGTTGTTGTTGTAGTTAAGTGCCATCAAGTTAGTTCCAACTCATAGCGAGCTAGTATAGGGTTTCCAAGGAGTAACTGATGAGTCTGAACCTCTGGTCTTGTGGTTCAAACACTAGAGCACACTAGAGCAATACACAATACACTAGAGTAATTCAAATTAATTTTGAAATGGCCATTACATTCTATTAAGTTATAAATTTTTTGATCAAATTATGTTTATGCAACATATATTGTTTTACTAATGAAGATATGTAGGAATTTTTGCCACTGGAACACTTATGTCTTTAGGTCATTTTGCTGTGTGTAATTTTATCTGTAACTGCAAGAATGCATCAGAAAAAGATGCATTGATATACTTAAGACAGTCTGGTATGTCATAATATGTAAAACATGCAACTTATACACAGAAGTACTCACTGTTTGTACTATGATTGTAAATTTTTATTCTATAAAAGCAGGAATTTGGTAAATTCTGCTTTACTTGTGTCCATCGATCAAAAAAGGAAAGCAATAAAAGGTACATTTTATGCTAACACTATAAATTCCTGACAGAAACACCACAAGTGGGGGTTTTAACTAGCAGAAATGTATTCTTTCATTGCTTAAGAAGTTAGAAGTCTGAATTTAGGATGCCAGCTCTAGAAGGCTCTCTCTATCTACTCTGGATGAAGGTCTTTGTCTCTTTTTATCTTCTCTTTGGAATGGGCACAAATATGGATCTCTTCCAATCAGTTAGCCAGGTAGCCATCTTCCAAATTTCGTGGCATAGACATATAAGTGCCTCCAGTGCTGTATCAGTTTATTGAAAGATTTCAATTTGCATTCCATCAAGTCCATCAATTGGAGGGGCAGAGAAAAACAGGAGGACCCCCAATTAGATGGACTAGCACAGTGGCAACAGCAGTGGGCTCAGACGTAGTAACAATTGTGAGGTTAGCACAGGACCAGGCAGTGTTTCATTCTGTTGTCCATAGGGTCACCTAACAACAACATATTTCTGAGAGGCAAGAGATTATTCCAAATAATCTATCTGTTTCCCCCTCCATCATCACCATCACTCTTCACCCACACTCAGAGCAGTCATCTAGTCTGCTGCCCAGAGAAGCAAGGATGGAGAAGGATGGGGATGGCAACTGTTGGGTACCATGGCAAAGAAATGTATGATGGTTGTTGGGGGACAAGGACAAAAACCTATGTGATGGAACAAGACTGGATAAAAGTGGTCCACAGGGTGGTTTAGGCAGCAGTGAGATAAACAGTTGCAGAATTGAGGTTGGTGAATCATGTGTGGGGAATCAAAACACAGAGGAAGTGGTAAACGGGGTGCCAGGCGTGCAGACGAGGCCCCTCCCCAGCACACTCACATTCCCACATTCTGGGCAGAAGCCTTCATTCCTAGTAAAAGTGTCTAAGCAATTGGTAATCAATGCTTCCTGCTACAGTGTTCAGAGCCAGTGGCCCATCTTTCTGGAAAAACTTTGCTATATAAAGGAGGACCATGCAAGACATTTGCTGCCTACCTGCAAGCAAGGCCAGAGCAACTGAGATGCCATTCTATGAGACATGCCAAGGAAAATGTGGAAGAGCCACAGAGGAGCTGTCTTGATAAGATAGCCATGAACTGCATATTTGTTGAAATTCTTGATGAACTGTGAAGTTTACCCTACTACACAAATAGTAGTCCAAGGTTCTGCAAGTTAGAGTTCCAGCAGGATTGGATTTTGTTAAGGTGCCTCACAGCTTGCCATACTCCTGTTACAGAGGTGAACTTCATGTTTAACATTGTGGAGGAGAGCAACAATGAACACCATCAGCAGTCAGCAGAGAGTGGCAGTGGGCTAGAGATCATGGTACTGTGATGTCTGTAGCCTTGGGACAGAAACCTCGGAACACACACACACACACAGAGCATAGAGAACAATCAATGTTCCAACTTAACTTCCTTTTTTTAAATAAATAAAACCATACTTTCTCAGCATGAATTGTTATCTCTTTTCATTTTCATTTTCCACAGCATGGTAATGAGCTCACAGTGGACTTAGAGCATCAACAATGTTGCAGGCTGACACCTTAGTCTCCAGTAAGTAGAGGCCCACTTCAAACCCATGTTCAACAGATCCAGTGAGAGTACTCAAGTTTCAATTAACCATTGTCTTCGGTTTCCTCAGGCTATGGCTAAAAGTCACATTCTGTGAGGTGGCAAGCATGGCCATCTCCTTCTCCTACTCCACTTCTTCTTCAGGTAGGCCCCTGACTATAGATGTTATGTCCTGGCCATAGGTTAAGGAAGAACAGGACTCGTATCTTCAAGATACTCAGGGAAGGTGGAAGAAGTGCAGCAGCATTTGTAAGTTATTAGTATAGGGAAGGGCTCCTGGTGTGGATCAACACTGGACTGTGAACCACTAGGTGGGCAGTTCAAACCCACCAGAAGCTTCTTGGAAACCCTATATAGGGACTACGAGTCAGAACTGACTTGACTGTACTTAACAATAACAACACGTATACCATAGGATACTATACAACAATGGCAGCTATATATACTGGTGAACTCTACATGCTGTTGAGTTTGTGTGTGTGTGTGTGTGTGTGTTTTAAGTGCTATTATTCCATTTATAGAACAGTTCACAAAATATTTTGGGTACGTATTTGGCTAAATTAGACAAAAAAAATCATTTCTTGGGTGAAAAGAAGTAAGATGTAATCAGGGAAGTATACACAAGAGACTTGATAGTGCTGGAAATTGTTCTAGTTGATAAACAAGATGGTAGGTACTTAAGAGTTTTAACATATCTGAAATCACAATACTCTGAATCAGGATGGTCTTATGTGATGTAGTTATCAGTGTCATAGAAATGTCATAGCCAGTTTCTGTGAGTAACATTTCACTTGTTCTGTGTTCATAAGAGTGATATATGTCAAAAATCAAAGGCTGAGTGACTGGTAATAAAAATTTGAAATGACAATAAATAAGAGGTATACCTATTTCATGGTCTTAGATTTCATTTCAAATTGAGCCATCTGCATTTATCATTAAAGTGTTCATCAACAGTATGTTTTTCCAAGTTATTACCTTTAAGCCTCTCTTCAAGGCTATGAGACTAAAAGGTGATCTTCAAAGAAATTTTATTAAAGTGTTTCTGCCACAAATAAGTAATAAAATTATTGCAGATAATTTTGTCAGGCTTACTGAAATTCTAAGTTTAGTAAATTTTAGTAGGAAAAGTGCAAACCCAGTGACATACAGCTTGAGGTCATTCATGTTTTCACATCGTACACTATTAGGTGTGAGTGAATCTCTTTCCGTATTCCTAAAATCCTTCATTTCCTTGGACACAATCTCAAGCATTATAATAGAGCTCTATTATAAAATATGAAGGGGGAAAAAATTTCTTCCAACAGCTATTCTGTACACTAGGGTTAAGCTTCTTTTCTTAAACTAGCTCCAAGGCAATGTGTTGCTTAATGTCAATAAGATAAGCTAAAATCACATTCCATTTAATATCAATTCAGGTGTAAAGAAAAACTCATTCCCTGGTATTTTCATGTTTGCTCTTAATGTATAGGGAAGGTGCCTGAAGTAGTGGAAAGCAATTCTTGGTATGCTATCAGAGAAGATAAAGATGGTAGAATTGAGAAAATTCAAGTGCAAAAAAAAAAAAGCAAAACACCTTGATAGCTCCCTAAGAAAATTCAGTTGAACTGCTGAAATAAAATGTCTTTTTTGTGTGAAATATATATTTCCATTCAGAAGTAACCTAGACATCATCCAGAGTATCCACCTTCATCCAGAGCATCCACAGCCTTATTTTCCCTAAATACAGTTATATCAGTAAATACGAGTATAAACATAAGCTGCTGAATTTAAAAGCCGGTCTGCTTTCAAAGTCAAATGGAGGACAGTTGTCAAAAAGGAAAAGAAAAATTTTAGGCTTTGTTTATAAGAACAATGAGGTCACCTGTAGGAGAAGGGTAAGATCACAGGGAAACAAGGTAAACAGAATCGCCAGTTACCTGTCCAGCCTTATGTTATCCAGGAAGGGCTGGTTCGCCAATTTAACAGGAAGAATGAAACACACTGTAGGCAGTGGATAATCTCTGAATCCAGCAGAGCTTCAGCAACATTACCACCTAGGCATAAGCAACCATTCATAAGAGGGTTGTGCATGCAGCTTGGCCTATCCAGCAGAATATATGCAGTATGTACAACATCCTCTATTGTATACAGGCATTTTGTAGGGCTCATGACACAAAACCTCAATTATCTTCCTGAAGCATAGCTCCACATTAGATTTTCCTTCTTTTGGTATTCTACCCAGATTTAATGAGTTTCTACATTAGGTAAAATACTGCGCTAGATACTGAGCAACGAGGAATAGAAAATGAACATTTTAGCAAATTAGAAAGGTACAGTAAAACACACACAAACACACAAAGATTGAAATAAAAAGGCAGGGAAGAAAACTTGCTAAGGGTGGAAGAGGTAGTGTAGGTTGACTGAGAAGAGGTCACATGTCAGAGTCAGAGAGACCTGGGTTCAAATTCTAGCTCTGACATTTCCTGGTTATAGATTTTAGACAAGTTGCTTATTGTTTCTAAGGTTCAATATCTCACTTATAGAACAAATGTAATAATATGTTTGTATTATTAATGAATTTGTTTTAAATATTTAGATGTGTGTGTGCGCATGCGCGCGCGCACACACACGCACACACACACAAAAAAAAAACAAGAGAAACTGGGCAATTACCATTATGAGTTCCTGAGAACTCACATTTGACCAAAAATTTTTGAGGGTTGTTGTGTAGGAGTAAGAAGTGAGGGTTAAAGTTGGGACTATAGGTAAGTCTAGGCTATTGGTAAGTGCCATTGAGTCAATTCTGACCCTGCAGAAGCAGCTGGTGGGTTTGAACTGCTGACCTTATGGTTCACAATCCAGTGCTTATCCTATAGTACCACATCAGGAGTCCTAGGACGTCATTTATTATTAGGGTCATGATTAAGACTAAGGTTAGTGTTAAGGATAAGAATTGGGCTAGAGCTAGTGATAAGGTGTAGTCTTTTTTATAGGGTTACAGTTAGGTTTATTTTCTTATTCTTGAAATTTATATGATTTTCTCTTCATTTGGAAGTTCTGTAACTGCATTATTTTTACTTTATGGTTTTGTTGTTGTTGTTGCAAGCGTATCTCTGGGTCTCTCTTTGCAGTCTTATAGGTCTGTTTTACTTTGCATGCTTCTATATCTGGGCTGAGTTTAGGTGATATTGTCATGCATGTTAGTTTCAGATTGTTCTCTGCTGTTGGTTCTCTGCCCAAAGAATTCCCTTCAGTATGTTTTGTAAGGTTGGTCTGGTTTTTATGAATTCTTTTCATTTTTGTTTATCTGAAAATGATCTATAATTTCACCATCACATTTAATAGACAGTTTTGCTAGATATAGGATTCTTGGCTGGCTTTTTCTTCTTCTTCTTCTTCTTCTTCCAGAGTTTTATATATGTCATTGTATTGTCTTCTTGCCTGCAAGGTTTCTTCTGAGAAATCAGAGCCTAGTCTTAATAATTCTCCTTTGTAGGTAACTTCTCATTTGTCATGAGCTGCTCTCAGGATTCTTTCCCTGTATATCATTTGAAAAGTTGTATTATAATATGTCTTGGTGGTTTCTTTGTTTGTTTGTTTGCTTTTTGTGACATCTATCCTATTTGGCGTTCATTCAGTTGTCACCACAGGAGTCCTGCTGGTGCTGTTGTTAGGTGATGTGCTGCTAACTGCAAGGTTAGCTGTTCAAATCCACCAGCTGTTCCTTAGGATAAAGTTGAGGTTGCCTGCTCCTGTAAACATTTACAGTCTTAGAACACCTATATAGGATTTCTGTGAGTCAGAATCAACTTGATGGTAGGAGGTTTTTTGGTTTGAGTTACCACTACCACATACTATTAAATTAGATAATACCCAGACTCTTTTTATTATGACAAATTCCTTTTTAGCCCAAGTAAATGTGCTGTACTAGTTGAATTTATATTAAGCAATCTCATAACAAACAAAAAATAGTTGCAGTCATGTAGATTATGACTCATAGCAACCCCATGTGTGCCAGAGCAGAATTATGTTCTGTAGCATTGTTGTTTTGTCTCATTTTTAAACATTTTATAGTGAATTGAGTGGTTTACAGAGCAGATCATCAGTTTTACATTCAACAAACCATATAATTTCCTTCATTACATGGTTGCAATCCCTTCTTGTACAACAGTTAACAGCAGTTACCTCTATTCATTTTAACTATTGCATTCCTCCCTGTGTCTCCTGCTACCTTCATCTTTCTTCTGCTAACTTCCCTCTTGTTGTATATTTCCTGTCCTGTCACTCATGTTAACATGTGTCTATCCTTTATCCCATGAATAATTTTCCCTCCCCACCTTCCATAACCATCATAGATTATTTTCTTCATCAACTAAACCTTTTTTAATTTTTTACAACAGTGATCTCACATAATGTTTATTCTTTTGTGATTGACTAATTTCACTCAGCATAACGTCCTCTATGTTCTACCATATTGTGAAGTGTTTCGCAGATTCATCATTATTCTTCAACATTTTGGAGTATTCCACTGTGTATATGTACCAAAGTTTGTTTAACCATTCTTCTGTTGAGCATTTAGGCTGTCGCCATCTTTTTTATATGTGTTGTGTAGACAGCATACTGAAGGATCCTGGTTTTTGTTTTATGTTTTATCCATTCTGCCCTTTATGTCTCTTTTCTGGTACATTTAATCCATTTACATTAAACATAATTATTAATAGGTATGAATTAAATGTTGTCATTTTTCTGTGTGCTATTTTATGGTGCTGCTGAATTCTTTGTTCCACATAATTTTCTATTCTGAGTTCATTTAGTTTGTGAGTTTGATTGTCACTTTCATTTCTGTTGTGTTAATGTTGACTAAATGTTTCTGATTTTTCTTTTTGTTGTTTTGATGTGCAGGTGTATTATTTTTCTTTGATGTTACCCTGTAATTTATCAATTTTTTCCCGGCTTAAAACAGTCTGTTTTATCTTGAAATCTAATTCACTTCCTTACCATTTGGAAATCCTGTATCTACACTATTCCCTCTTTTTGCTTTGTAGTTGACTTCATTATACATTGATGTCTCTGATTCCCTATTTGCATTCTTTTAGGTTTATTTTACTTTAAATACTTCTATATATGGATGGAGTTCTGGGTAGTGTTGTTATATATGGTAGTCTCAGGTTGTTGTCTGCTATAGTTGGTTCTCAGTCCAAAGAACACCCTTTAGCATTTTTGCAAAGTTGGTTTGGTCATTACAAATTCCTTTATTTCTGTTTATCAGGAAATTTACTAATTTTGCTGTCATATTTGAGGGACATATGATTCTTGGTTGGTTATCTTTTTCTTTCTGAATTTTGTATACGTCATTCCACTGTCATCTTACCTGTGTGGCTTCTGCTGAAAAATTCAAGCTTAGTTCCTCCTGGTTCTCCTTTGTAGATAACTTTTCATTTTTTCCAAGCTGCTCTCAGAATTCTTTCTTTGTATTTGATTTTTGGAAAGTTTGGTTATGATATGATTGGTGATTTTCTTTTGGGATCTCTCCTGTTTGGGGTTTATTCAGCTTCTCATATGCTTACCTTCTCATCTTTCATGATGTTAGGGAAGCTTTGTTCCAACAAGTCTTCAACAATTTTCTCTGTGCTTCCTTTTTCTGAGGGCACAGAAATTGTTCCCTTTCATGATGTTCCACATAACTATTAGGCATTCTTTGGATTTTTTTCTTAGTGTTCTTCTAGCACGCTAGTATTGAGAGGCTTCTCTTCAAACTCAATAAATTGGGCTTCCATTGTTTTGCGTGTATTCAATTTAATGCATTGTCCATTTCTGAGATCTTAGTATTAACCTTCTGTATTTCTAATTACAGATTTCATATTATTCCAAAATTTGCATTTATTTTGTCTGTTTGTTCTTGTAGTGTTTTCCTGAATTCTTCTAAAGTTTTTACTGTGTCCTTGCTTTCCTCAATCTTTCTATCAATCCTTTGAAGATACCTAATTATCATTATTTTGAATTCTTTTACAGTTAGTTCTATGACCTTTTCCTCATCAGAAATGTCTTCTGACTATGCATCTTGGTTATTAGTTTAAGCCATTCTCTCTTATTTCTTCATGTGAGCTTAAATTATCTGTCATCTCCAGGGCATTGTGAGGTTGTTGTATTGCAGGCAAAAAATGTTTCCTATGGAGAACTGCTTGGTGTCATGAACAAAACACACTTTAACTATGCTTCAAAAATGATGATATTGAAAGTTAGGTTTTAATTATTTCACTCAGTAAATTGTCAGCATTAGAGAATATAAATCCTCTGTCAATAAACAAAATAGAAGGTAGGCCATTGAAGAAGGATGCCAACCAATTAGGCGTGTGCATCTCTCTATCTGACCATTTGTCTCAAATTTCTAAAGTAAATGGCATATTTTTAGTGAAGCTTTACTGAACTATTTGTGATCTATCATGCCATTTTAAATAAAATCAGATTTTGAAGGTTTTCAAAAGTGAAGATATACCTGTAGTTTAACAACCTAAATGGTTAAGTGACAAGATATAGAAAGCCATTGGGTAATATTTTTAATGAATTTTATCTTTGAATCTATCATAAAAAAAATGTTGCCATCAAGTTGATTTGGACTCAAAGTGACCCTATAGGATAGAGTACAACTGTTTCTTAGGGTTTCCAAAGCTGTCAATCTTTTTAGAAGTAGATTGCTACATCTTTCTCTCATAGAACCACTTGTGCATTTGAAACACTGACCTTTTGGTTTAGTCAACACCTGAGTGCCTTACTCATTGTGTCACCAGGACTCAGGCTTCACCATAAATCCTCTTTAATCTCAGTTATTTTCTTCACTCCTTCATTGTTATTATTTACCAATTTAAGAAGTAATGAAAACATTAGACCATACTTGGCCACCCACCACCACTCCATTGTCATTGAGTCAATTCTGACACATAATGACCCCGTATAGTGTTTCTGGGGATGTAAATCTTTAAGGAACAGAAAGTCTCACGTTTCCCCTTCAAAGCAACTGCTTGAAGTTAGCCATTCAGTGCTCACCCTCCAGCTCCACCAGTGCTACAGATATGACCAAATAGCCTAATTATTCTATGAGAAAATTTTCATTTAAAAACTAAGGTATCATTGATCACAATTTAAATTATCTAGGGAACTAGCCAATTAACTTGAAAACTAGCAAATAAAGGGAACCAAACACTTATCCTCCTTTCTAATATGAACTGAGATCTGGATAGCAAACAAGTGAATGAGATAAAGATTGTCTTTAGAAAATTATTGCAGCTAATAAATAAGAAAAAGAATGACAAAATTTCAATAAAGTTTTGTGATGAGCAAGTCTTTTAGACAAGCCAGGTAGCCATGCTTTTCTCTGTCCCTCTCCCTACTGGCATCTTTAAGTATCATAATAAAACCACCACCCACATTGACACCTGATGTTGGTTGATGTTGTTGTTAGATACCTTCTAGTCAGTTCTGACTCATAGTGACCCTATGCACAACATAACAAAACACTGTTCGGTCCTACACCATCCTTATAATTGTTTTAATGCTAGCATTGTTGTTGCCACTATACCAATCCTTATTATTGGGGGTCTTCCTCTTTTCCACTGACCCTCTACTTTAAGTATAATGTCCTTCTCCAGGGACTAGTCATTCCTAATGAAATGTCTGAAGTCATCCTTACTTCTAAGGAACATTCTGGCAGTGTTTCTGATAAGACATATTTGTTTATTCTTCTGGAAGTCCACAATACTTCCAATATTTATCTCCAACACCATAACTCAAATGCATCTATGCATCTACAGTCTTACTTATTCATTGTCTAACTTTCACATGCACATGAGGCAAGTGAAAATACCATGGCTTGGATCAGGGCACCTTAGTCCTAAAACCAATATCTTTGTTCTAGAATACTTTAGAGATCGTGTGCAGTAAATTTGCCTAATGCAATACATGTTTTATTTCTTGCCTGCTGCTTCCATGAGTGTTGATGGTTGATCCAAGCAAAATGAAGTCTTTGACAATTTCAATCTTTTCTTCATTTATCATGAGGTGCAATCCATACTAAAGGCTGTGGTCTTTTATCTTCATCAGTAAGCATTTTAAGTCCTCTTCACTTTCAGAAAGTAAGGTTTTATAATATGTGTAATGTAGGTTGTCAATGAGTCTTTCTTCAATCATGATACAATACTTTTCTTTCTATAATCCAGCTTCTTGGATTATTTGCTCAGCATACAGATTGATTAAGTATGGTGAAAGAATATAGCCCTGGTATACACTTTCCTGATTATAAACCATTCATTATGCCCTTGTTCTGTTTGAAAGACTGACTCTTGGTCTATGTATAGGTTCCTCATAAGTATAATCAAGTGTTCATTCTTTGCTATGTTATCCATAGTTTTTCATGATCTACCTACTCTAAAGTCTTTGCATAGTCAATAAAACACAAGTAAACCTCTCTCTGGCGTTCTTTGCTTTCAACCAAGTTCCAACTGAAATCACCAATGATATCCCTAGTTCCATGTCCTCTTCTGAATCTGGCTTGTGTTTGTCACAGTTCCCTACTGAAATGTTTTCAAATTATCTTCAGCAAAATTTTACTTGTGTGTGATATTAAGGATATTGTTCCATGAGTTCCACAATCCATTGGCTCAACTCTCTTTGGTATATGCACATATATGAATCTCTTCCAACCTGGCCAGCCGTCTTCCAAATTTCTTGGCATAGATGAGTGAGCGCCTCCAAGGCTGCATTGGTTTGTTGAAAGGTTTACATTTGTATTCCATCAATTTATGGAGCCTTGTTTTTTTTTATCAATACCTTCAGTGCCTCTTGGACTTCTTGCTTCAGCACCAATGGTTCTTAGTCATATGCTCACTCTTCAAAAGGTTGAACATCAGCCAATTCTTTTTGGTACAGTGACTCTGTATACCTTCCACCTTCTTTCAATGCTTTCTGCATCATTCAATATTTTGCCTGTGGAATCTTTCAATATTTCAAGTTGAGGATTGAGTTTTTTCTTCACATCTTCCATTTTGAGAAGTGCTGAGTGTGTTCTTCTCTTCAGATTCTAACTTCGATCAATTTCAGATTGAAGATATTGGTTTGTTGTTGTTCTTAAGTGCCATCAAGTCAGTTCTGATCCATAGGACCCTGTTTAGGGTTTTCAAGAAGCAACTGGTTAGCTTGAACTGCCGACCTCGCAGCTTAAACCAACCTTGCAGTCCAGCGCATTAACCCACAGTGCCACACCAGGAATGTTGAAGTTGGTAGAATTCTTCAATTTCATCATCACTGGTTTTGCTGGTTGATGCATAAATTTAAATAATAGTAGTATTACTTGGTCTTGCTTGCAAGTATATGGATATTATCCTATGATAGAGAGAATTATACTTCAAGACAGATAGTGAAATGTTCTTTTTGATGATGAGTTCTATATCATTTCTCTTGAATTTGTCATTCCCAGAATATTAAACCATATTGAAAAGGGCAATTGCTAGGCCATTGATGCTCACTAATGTCTAGAATATTGATCTTTATGTGTTCCATTTCATTTATGACAATTTCCAATTTCCTAGATTCATACTTACTACATTCCTTGTTCTGATTATTAATGAATGCTTACAGTTGTTTCTCCTTAATTTGAGTTGTGCCCCATCAGCAAAAATTAGGTCCTGAAAGTTTTAATCCATTCATGGAATCATGCTCAACTTTGCTTTGAGGAGGCAGCTCTTCCCCAGTCATATTTTACATACCTTCTCCTCTTAGTATCTTATCTTCCAGCACTATATCTGACAATATTCTGGTTCTATTCATAATGTTTTCACCTTCTGGCCCTATATCTAACAATATCCCATTGCTAATGATAAACTTTTCTGTGGCTACACATTCTAAAGTAGTCTGTCTCTCTTTCTTCCTATCTGTCTTAGTCTGAAGCTCTGCTGAAACCTGTCCACCACGGGTGTGACCCTTCTGGTATTTCAAATACTCATGGCATAGTTTTCAGCATCACAGCAATATGCAAGCCACCACAGTACCACCAACTGTCAGATATGTGAGGGTGGTGTTTGTTAGATTAAAAAGATTCAGTTCTGGGCTAATCACTATCCTTCTCCTCAGGAAGTCAAGGAGGCAGGATGTTAGTTAGCAGGGTTAAACAGATAAAATTCATAAATTACTTAGGCTTAGGAAATTAAATAGCTCAGAGAGCATATTTTCTTGCTCTCCTCAATGACAGTGTTGGAAGTCACATGAAGTTTCACCTGGCCAGGTAGTGATCCGCAGTAACTATGATCCTACTTAAGCCCCTTGCTCATGGCATAAAGTGGGTGAGCAAGAGAGAAACTTCATCTCTGTCCAGACAGCTTTTGAGGGGACTGTTCATGATGGAACTTTTCCAGTTATATATTGTCTGATTTTTGTAAGTAATAAAAGCTACTTTCCACGTGCTAACATATGTCCAGGTTGATCAGAGGGTGTTAAGCTTATTAAGAAACCCAGGTTGGATATTGGTGCCCTTTTTCTAATGTTTCCTGTTGCTGCTATAAGTGCCATTGAGTCAGTTCTGACTCATAGAAATCCATTATAGGGTTACCAAGGAGCAGCTTGTGAATTTGAACTGCCAATTTTGTGATTCAAATGGAACTTACAGTCCAGTGCTTTATTCCACAGTGCCACATCAGGAAAACAAACCTACAATATTGATACTGGGGAACCAGAGATCTCAGTTTGTAATGAAGTCAACTACAAAACAAACAGAGGGAATAATGTAAATACAAAACTCCCAAATGGCAAAAAGTCAACTGGATTTCAAGATAAAACAGACTGTTTTAAACAGAGAAGAAATAAATTACAGGGTAACCTCACAGGAAATTAATACACCTTCACATCAAAATAAAAAAAGGAAAATCAGAAAGATTTAATAAACATTCACACAACAGAAAACCAGCAGGCAAAATTAACTCAGTGCCGAAAGTTATGTGGAACAAAGAAACCAGCAGCACCACACAAAAACACACAGCAAAACAACAGCAATCCATGTTGTTAGGTGCAGTCAAGTCAATTCTGAAAATTGCGACCCTATGCACAACAGAACAAAATACTGGCTGGCATGATATCTAGAATTTACTTCAATGCAATCTATGAGAGAGGGCAACTGATGAGTATAGAAATATAAACGTAAAGAGCTGATCATTGTTAGTGCTGAGTGACTATATAAGTACATGACGGGTCATTATACTAGCTATTCTTTCTGGTTTTGTGGATTTCAAATTTTTCACAATACAAAATTATAAAGCATCAGTCAAAGTTCATATCTAAGTCTGAGGGTAAAAGTTTGATGACAATGTAGAACATCAAATCAATTGCCTTTTTAAAAAATGAGTTCTGGAGGTTTTCCATAATAAATCCTTTAAAAAGACCCAATTTTGTTTCTATTTTTTAATTGCCTATGATTTGATTGGAGTCCTGGTATGGCACTGAACTACTAACCACAGGTTGACAGTTCAAACCCACCAGTTACTACTCGGAAACCCTATAACAGGTCACTATGAGTCCGAACCAGCTCGACAGCACTTAACAACAATAACACCGCTTGAGTGTTTTCAGAGGAGGAACTCATCTAAATTCAATTTCAAGAGATCTCTCTGACTTGAGGAACCCGAGACTAAAGTCTTTGGTCACCCTTTAGATCTGGAACTTGAACTCATCCTGTGACTCAATTTCCAGCCATGCAGTAGATAGCCCACACTAGTGAAGTATGCACATCATAGAAAGGTCAACCTCTCCATATCAAAAGGGCAGCATTTACTTGACAAACCTTATTGGGGGTGGGAAAAAAGAAAGGGGATAGGTGATCTTACATTGAGGAGACTGCAATCATTGAAATGAAGCAAAGTATATGATTTTCTGAATGTAAAGCTGATGATCTGCTAAGTAAATTTTCACTCGATTTAAAAGTTTTAAAAAAGAAAAGAAACAATTAAAAAACAACAACAAACTGATCTCTTGGAGTCATTATTTCTCTGTAAACTCATTATATAATCTTGTGATTCATTGGAAATAAAACATCAATTTAACATAATTTTCTCTGTCAATTTATCATTGTTGTTAGGTACTGTCAAGTTGGTTCTGACTCCTAATGACTCTATGCACAACAAAATGAAGCATCCTTCAGTGCCATTCTTTCTCACAATTGTTGTTTTTGATCCAATTATTTATAATCGCATAGCCTCAATTATTATTAAGTATGTTTGAGTTTTAATGATTTGAATTGTGGTAGTTAAGTACTATTAAGTAGGTTTCAATGCATAGTGACCCTTACAGGGTTTCTGAGGTCTTTGTGGGAGCAGACAAACTCATATTTCTCCCACAGTTTGGATTGTAGATAGTCTAAATTTTACCTGTGCATAAAATTTTCTTTTAAAAACATTCACTTATTTATTGATTCAATAAGTGCAGATAGAGTAAACCATAAACTAGACAATTTGATAGATACATACTATTGTTTTTAAGTGCCGTGGAGTCAGGATTTCTGAGATTGTAAATCTTGACAGGAGCAGAAAGCCTCATATTTCTCTCACAGAATGGTTGGCGGGTTCAAACCGCATACCTTGTGGTTCACAGTCCAGTGTTATGGTACATGGCCACTAATAATAAATGGTGTGTGATTTATTGAACTTACAGGATAGCTAGTGAGACCTTAATAATAAACTTACACTAAGCCAGAGTGCTCCTTGGAGGTCAGGATGGCCAAACTTCATCTCTCATACTTTGGACATATTGTTAGGAGGGGCCAATCACTGGAGAAGGATATCATGTTTGGTAAGGTAGAGGGTCAGAGAAAAAAAGGAAGACCCCCAGCGAGATGGATTGGCCAAGTGGCAGCATCAATGCGCTCAAGAGTGGCAATAATTGTAAGGTTGACCCAGGACCAGGCAGTATTTCGTTCTGTTGGGCATACGGTTGTTATGAGTCGGTACCAACTAGATGGCACCTAACAACAACAAGCAAGAAATAACTGCATAATTTTAAATTGTGGTAAGAACTTTGGATGAAATAATAAGAGTAAGGGTTTTCCATGAGTCAGAATCAATTCTGTGGGGACCATCAACAACAAGATATAATAAGACTGAATGCATTATATGTATTTATTAAAATTCATTGAAAAATTCACTTGTACTTAGAGTCCAATCTGATATTTAAGGAGCTTAGAATCTATCATCCTCATACACACAAGGAAAAAAACTGAACACACTGAAAATTAACAATACTTCTTAGATAAGAGAATTGAAATCAAAGGAAAAACAGCTGCCTGGAAAAACTGAGAGATGTGCAGGCAGAAACAGAGTCACAGCATAATAAGAGTAGAAATGCAGGAGCAAAAAGGGGAGTCAAGTGGAGACCTATTCCATGTTTATGGATTAGAAGACTCAACATTGTTAATATGCTAATTCTCCCATAAATTAAGTCTATATATTCAAGGCAATCACAATCCAAATCCAACAGGGTCCTTTTTGGGAGATACTGACAACAGATTTTTAAATTCATATAGAAATGCAAATAATACTAATAGCTAAAACAATTTGGAAAAGAACAAAGCTGAGGAGTCTAGTATTTGATTAAAATTAGAGTAGTTGAAACATTGTGTTATTGGCAGAATGGAACATGATAAAAAGTGTAGAAATAGACCCACACAAATAGAGTCCATTGATTTTTTTTTAGCAAAGGTGAAAAGACAATTCAATATATGGACCTGAACAATTGACCAATACCTTTCACCTCATAAAAAAATTAGCCACAAGCATATCATATAACTAAATGCAATGTACAACTTTATAAAATTTATAGAAAAAAAAAACACTGGGAAAAATATTGATGATCTTGGGTTAGATTAAGAGTTCTTTGAGATGACACCAAAGCTAGAACCAATAAAAGAAAAAAAATGAACTTTATGTAAAAGGAAAACTGTTTTCATTGTCAACGATACATATAAAAGAGTGAAAACCAAACCAAAAATTTGGAAAAAATATATCCAACAAGACTTATTTATATTCAGTATATATAAAGAATCCTTAAAATTCAACATTAAGAGTAATGCCAATTAAAGGTTTGAATTAACACTTCACCAAAGAAGATATAAATATGAAAAGAAAGCATATGAAAAATATGTGGAACATCATTATTTGATTTTGTTGTTTTTAGGTGCCAACTAGTCAGTTCTGACTCAAAGCAACCCTACATAGACTTTCCGAGGTTGTAAATCTTTACAGGAGCAGGAACCTCATCTTTCTCCAGCACAGCACTAATAGGCTTGAACTGCCAACCTGTGATTAACAGTCCAGTGTTTATCCTACAGCGCTCCTCTCTTTAGTTATCATTGTTGTTGTATGCTGTCTAGTCAGTTCCAACTCATAGTGAGGCAGAATAGTGTTACCACGATCAGCTGGTATGTTTGAGATGCTATCCTCATGGTTAAAAGTCCAATGTTTATCCTATATCATGACACCAGGGATTTCATTAGTCATTAAGGAAACATAAGTTAAAATAAAATGAGATGCCACTACATAGTCACTGGAACTACTAAAATAAATTTTAAGTAACAATGCTTGCTGTTAGGTGCCGTCGAGTCAGTGCCAACTCATAGCGACCTTATGCACAGCAGAATGAAACACTGCCCGATCCTGGGCCAACCTCACTACTGTTGCAACACTTAAGCCCATTGATGCTGCCACTTGGCCAATCCATCTCGCTGAAGGTCTTCCTATTTTTCTCTCCACCTTACCCTCCACCTTATCCTTCTTCAGCGACTGGTCCCGTCTGACAATATGTCCGAAGTATGAGAGACTTCAGACCAATACAATTTGTACCAATTTCCCAGGGAATGGCCTCAGTATTTGTTTCTGCTGCTGGTAGATTGGGCACTCAGCAGTGGCTGTAGCCTAGTCAGCCAAGTCCATGCTGCTGAGCCCAGACATAACTTCCATACCTGCCATCAAGGTCTTGGAAAAGAAGATGATTAGTTTCCACAGAAAATGTCATCCTATCCATTTGACTGTTAAAATCCTCCTCTGCTGAGGAAACCATTTGGTGAGCATTCACATAAGATACAATATCTTCACTGTGTTGCCCATTAAGAAAGGTTTATCCATATACGTCTTCCCCTCACCTCCTTGTCCCCATTTTTCCAGTCTTGTTCTTTCCAAGTACCTGATCATCCAGCCAAACTATTGGCCACAGCCCATAAATCAGTATATAGTTGCACATCTGGCCATTAATCCTTCTAAGCAAAATTAACAACCAGATGAAATGCTCAAGGTTCTGCCCACTGTTCTTCATGGAAGTCCTAAAAAAGGGGTATAGTGGTACTGCTGTTCACTTCGGAGTGGTACCTGTGTATTATGCAGTAAACCAAGAATGAGTTTTCTCTTTTTCAATCAACTGATCATATAGAACAATATGTGATGCAACAAGTACATATTAGGAAAGGGCAGGTATTGTGAATAGAGCACACACCATGGACATTTTGGCCACTTCTTCATGAAGCATATTTATGCATTCAGATCCTGCTTAAGCCCTACCTCATATATACCATTTCCATGTAATGATGGAGTGCTGCTGTGTGACTCTGTGGATCAGACAACATCAAGTTCATAATAGGCAGCTCTGGTTGCATGGTGACACGGTAGCATATGGTTAGGCTTTCAGTTTCTACTAAGGCTCAGTAATAAGCCAAAATCTGTTTCTCAAAATTAGAGTCATTATCAACAGAGAATGGTAGGGCTTTGCTCCAAAGTCCTAAATGCCTGTGGTGTGATTCACCAATGGGAGCTTGCCAAAAACTTCAGACTGCATCTCTGCCACTAATACTTCAAGAACAATTGAATCCCTGGATCATATAACCCAAGTGGCAGACTGACTTGCACCACAACCTGAACCTCTTGTGAACCCTTCTCTTCTCTGAGCCCTATTCAAAAGTATCAGCTTTCTGCGTAGCACACCAAAATGAGGGATATGTTGCCTCCAAAACTCAAAGAGGTCCACCAGATCTTGTACCCCTTTTTAGTTGTGGGAGAAGTCAGATGCAATAACATCCTTCACGTCAGTAGGAATATCTCAACATGTCCCACACTGCTGGATCATTAGAAATTTCACTGAGGTGGAAGGCACCTGAATTTCCATTAGGTTAATTTTCTACCTTCTAGCATGCAGATGTTTTACCAATAAATCTACAGTCATTGATACATCTTCCTTACTAGGTCCAATAAGCATGAAGTCATCAATGCAATGAACCACTGTGACACATTCTGGGAGGGGAAGGCAATCAAGCTTCCTGCAGACTAAATTATAACATAATATACCTCTGAAGTGAAAGTCTATTACTGGCCTGTCCAGTTGAATAAAACTGCTTCTGGTGATGCTTCAAAACCAAAATTGAGAAAAAGGCATTGGTCAGATCAGTAGTTGTATACTTGGAATCAGGAATGTATTAACTTGCCCAAACAATAGAACCACATCTGGAACAATAGCAGCAATTGAAATCAAAACCTGGTTAAACTTACATTAATTCATTGTCATTGTTCAAGTGCCATATATTTTTACACAGACCAAATAGATGTATTAAATAGGGATATGGTAGGAATCACCACCTATGCATCCTTTGAGTCCTTGATGGTGGTACTTAGCTTTTCTATCCCTCCAAGAATGTAGTATTGATTTTGGTGTACTATTTGCCTAGGTAGAGTAAGTTCAAGGTAGAGTAAGGCTTCCATTGGCTTTTCCTACCATTGTTGTTGCTATTGTTGTTAGTTACCATCAAGTTGGTACTGACTCATAGCAACCCTACACACAACAGAACAAAACATTGCCCAGTCCTAGGCCAACCTCACAATCATTGCTGTGCCTGAACCCATTGCTACTGCCACTGCACCAATCCATCTTGTTGGGGATCTTTCTTTTTTTCTCTAACATTTCACTTTACCAAATCCTTCTCCAGAGACTGGTCCCTCATGACAATATGTCTGAAGTATGAGAGACAAAGTCTGGCCATCCTCACTTCCAGGGAGCATTCTGGCTATATTTCTTCCAACACAGATTGATTTGTTCTTTTGACAGTCCATTGTACCTTTAACATTCTCCTCCAGTACCATAGTTCAAATGCATCAATTCTTCTATGGTCTTCCTTATTCACTGTACAACTTTCACATGCATATGAGGATACTGAAAATACCATGGCTTATGTCAGGTGCACCTTAGTTCTCATACTGACATCTTTGCTCTTCAACACTTTAAAAAGGTCTTGTGCAGCATATTTGCCTAATTGAATAAGTTGGTTGATTTCTTGACTGCTGCTTCCATGAGTTTTGATGGTTGATTTGAGGAGAATAAAGTATTTGACAAATTCTATCTTTTCTCCATTTATTATAATGTTATCTATTGGTCCAGTGTTGAGGATTTTTGTTTTCTTCATGTTGAGGTGCAATCCATACCAAAACTGTGGTCTTTAATTGTCATCCGTATTTTAAATCCTCTTTGCTTTCAGTAAGCAAGGTTGTGTCATCTGCATATCTCAGGTTGTTAATGAGTGTCCCTCCAATTCTGATGTCATTTTTCTTTACATAATCAGCTTCTCAGATTATTTGCTTAGCATGTAGATTGAATAAGTATGGTGAAATAATACAACCCTGGCACTCATCTTTCCTAATTTTAAATCATTCTGTGTTCCCTGGCTCTGTTCTAACAATTGCCTCTTAGGTTCCTCATGAGTACGATTAACTGTTCCGGAATACTCATCCTTACAATGTTGTCCATAACTTGTCATTATCCACACAATTGAAATCCTTTGCATAGTCAATAAAGCACAGGTAAATAATTTTCTGGTATTCTCTGCTTCCAGCCAAGATCCATCTAACCATATTAGCCCTATTTTCATAAGTCATGAATATAATATGGGAGTTCTGCCAGTTGCTGAATATGTCTATTTCAATTATATACTCTGGAACTGGGGAAGCCACTACATGATAGGTTTGGGAACCCACTATACCATCTTTGAAATGGACCTTATCTAAGCTCTATTAAGAACTTAACTTGATGACTGCTTTACAAGCTTTCAAGGGCATGGAGCAAGGTAGAATCTCCACTGAGTAGTATCCATTCTGCCTTGTTGGGGCTGATGAAAGGAGATGTGGATAGGTCTCTTGCAATACAATAGCAAATAATTGTTATCAGGACTGATTGTAAGGGCTGGAAATGTAAAGGTAGGTGTTTTGGGACAAAGAGAGGGGAGTGATTAACCTTGCAGTCTAGGAGCAGAGTCCCTAGGACCATCAAAAGAGAAGAGAAGAGAATGGAACCCTACCCAGAGAAACAGTGATGCCAGGGATGTAGGCAGAGACAATGACTTGGGAGATGGAGTAGCTTGAGACTTTGGACCCTGAGAGGGAGAGAGGCGGTATGTGGTTGACCAGGGGGCAGGCTTGTGGGCTATATACCCTTTGGCTGATGGACGATGCATGGTAGGGATTTTAACCATGCCAAGAAAACAATCAATGTGAAGCTGATGTCCTCCCATATAAACTGTCACATAATTCACAATAGAGCATTAAAAAAGAAGAATTTAACTTGATCTCCACATGCCCCTACTCTGACAGTGATGTTTGGGTCTCCTGGAATTATTGTCAAGTCAGGGTCAGTGTCCACTGCTGTTGTTAGTCACCATCAAATTACCTCAAACTCAGAGCCACCCTCTGCATACCAGAACAAAACACTGCCTATTCCTGAACAATCCTCACAATTGTTGTTATGCTTAAACCTATTGCTACTGCCACTGTGTGAATCCATTTCATTGGGGATCTTCTTTTTCACTGACCTTTCACTTTATCAAGCATGATATCCTTCTACAGCAACTGGTCGCTCCTGAAAACATATCCAAAGTAGGAGAGATTAAGTATCACCATCCTGGTTTCTAAGGAGTATTCTGGCTGCACTTCTTCCAAGACAGATTGGTTTGTTCTTCTAGCAGTTCATGGTACTTTCAATATTCTTAGTCAACACCATAATTCCAATGTATTAATTCATGACATCTTGTTTATTCATTGTCTAACATTTACATGCCTATGAAGAGATAGCAAATACCATGGTTTTAATTATATGCACCTTAATCCTCATTGTCACATCTTTGCTATTCACACTCGAAAGAGGTCTTTTGCTGCAGATTTGCCCAATGTAATTCATCATTTGACTTCCTGACTACTGCTCTCATGACTGTTGATTGTGCAGCCAAGCAAAATGAAGTCTTTGAGAACTTCAATCTTTTCTCCATTTATCATGATTTTATTTATTGGATCAGGTGTGAGAATTTTAGTTTTCTTTACATTGAAGTGCAATCCATACTGAAGTCTATAATTTTGTATCTGTATCAGTAAGTACTACAAGTCCTCTTCACTTCTAGAAAGCAAGGTTGTGTCATTTACACATTGCAAGTTGTTAATGACTCTTCTTCCAATCCTGATGCCATGTTCTTTTCGAATTATTTACTTTACATAGTTCCATGTCCTCGTCTTCATCTGGCTTGAGTTTCTGGCAGTCTCTTATCAATGTACTATTGAAACTGCTTTGTAATTACGTTCAGCAAAATTGTACTTGCATGCGATATTAATGACATTGTTCACTGATGTCTCTGTTCTCAATTTAAGTCTGACTTGCATAAAATAGCCATTGCAGCAGTCTTCAGGGAGGCTGGGCTCCCTTCCCAAATATGTTTCTCGCTGTTGTGCTAAAAGGTGTGTCCTTTGTGGGGATCTATGGGTGTACACTAATAAATCCATTCTAACATACCAATTTCCTGAAGCCTTAGGATACTGTCTTTATACTGTATACCAAGGCAAGTCTAAAACTTCAACTTGATTTATTACAGGCCATTTCACAATCCATGCTTCAGTGAACCAACCAAACTTCTAAAGATGAAACGTCAAGTGAAGAATCTGTGTTTAATGGACCCATATCAACAAATTCAAACTGATTCAATGTTATGTTCCTTGTACCATTATCCCAAATCCTTAATAGCCATTCCCATACATATTCTCTAGGTTTCTGTTTGTACATAATAGAAAAATCAAATAGTTCTTTTGGATTGTAGTATATTTCTTCCTGTATCACTATTTGTACTTTACCTTTTGGGGCTCATTGGAACTTCAGTCTAGTTATAGTTCTAGAAGCCATAATGGATGATGTTTCCTGGAATATTCTTGTAAGTCATCTTCTTCAGGTAATGCCCTAGAAAAGTCCCCAAGGTGATACCTCAGAAAATTACTCATCAGATATACCTGGATTAATCTCCTCACCAGAAGCTAAATGGTCTGGTTCTGTTGGCAGGAGTGATTCAGTGGAATTTAAGGGCTTACTACCCCCAGCTCCCTGATTATTTGCCTCTATGTCCCCATATGAAGTATGAGGATCACATTACTTCTCAATCAATGCCCTCATTTTAACATCAGAAACCACTTGAGGTTGAGAATTCAACTAACATTGTACTTCAGCCCCTCTAAATATAAGACTCTGGAGTTTGTTTGCAGCAATATCTTTTCTGCTACTACAAGAAATAAGTCTTTGTGTCAGAGCACAAATAGAGACTTTGAGACATTTTATGTGGCATCTAAGCTGTTACTCCTTAACTCTGAGCCCATCTCTTTCCTTTAACATTTAGGTTATTGTAAGTAGGACCAACCAACCAGCTTCTCTATACTTTTCATCTTGACAAAATTTCAGAAAAGGATAAAACATGCAATCATCCAGAGCCTCACTTTTCTCCAATATGTGATCTACTGGTAGTGATATTTTGCATATTAATATTGCCACCACATGCCATGGAGTACTAGCATCCTTGGACTGTTTTTTAGTGGATGCAGAGTTATCTGTGCCTTTAAAATTAGTCAACTTAGAAAACTCATTGTTATGATTCTGTTTCTCTCCAACAACTCCTGGGTTCTCTAGAAAAGCAAAACCAGTGAAACGTATGTTGTTGGTGATGTTGTTGTTGTTGTTAGGTGACATCAAGTCAGTACTTATAATGACCTTATGCACAACAGAACAAAACACTGGTCCTGTGCCAACCTCATAATTGTTGCTATGTTAGAGCCCGTGCTGCTGACATTATGTCAATCCATCAAGTTGGGGGTCTTCCTATTTTTCTTCAACCCTCCACATTACCAAACATGATAACCTTCTCCAAATGATTATAAGTCACTCAACTTACATAATAAATTGACCACTCCCTTTGGTGGCTACTACTCCTCTGTCAGTTTGTCATACTGTGTTGACTTCTATGTTGCTGTGATGCTGAACACTATACCACAGGTATTTTAAATACCAGCAGGGTCACTCATGGTGGACAGGTTTCAGCTGAACATCCAAACTAAGACAGAGAAGGAAGAAGGAAATGCATACCACTCCTAAATGGTTACCCGCTGAAAACCTTATAATAGCAGGGAAACCTTGGCTGAATTAGTGACAGGATATGAGCCTATCAGGCAGGAGGCACACAAAATACAACTGGCAAGTAGCTGCTTTTTCAAAGTACAGTTGACCATAATGAAGTGAATGAAGCAAAGCTTTCAGGACCTTCATTTGCTGATGAGGCACAGCTAAAAATGAGAAGAAACATCTGTAAACAGCCATTAATAATTGAAAAATGGAATATAATAAGTATGAATCTAGGAAAATTTGAAGTTGTCAAAAATGTAATGAAACAAATAAAGATTGATATCCTAGGCATTACTGAGCTTAAATGGACTGGTGTTAGCCATTTTGAAACAGACAACCATATGGTTTGTTTGCCAAGAATGACAAATTGAGGAAGAATGTCATCCCATTCATGATCAAAAAGAACATTTCAATATCAATATTGAAGTGCAATACTACCTGTTATAGGATAATATTCATATGCTTACAAGGAAGACCAGCTAATACCATATTATTAAATTTATGCACCAACCACTAAAGCCAATGATAATAAAATTGAAGAAATATACCAACTTTTTCACTGTGATTTTACCAACCATGCAATCAAGATGTATTGATAACTACTAGTGATTGTATTGAAGGAAGAAGTCCAAGCTGCATTGAGACACTGGTGAAAAACGAGGCTTCAGAAATTGATGGAATACAAATAGAAATGTTTCAATAAACTAAAGGAGCACTGGAATCCCTTACTAGTCTACTCGAAGAAATTTGAGAGAAATGTGATCCAATGTAATATGGAAATCATCTAACAGTATCATTAATATAATATACAAGTAAAATTTTACAGACGATAATTCAAAAACACTTACAACAGTACATTGAGATGGAGCTGCCAGAAATTCAAGCTGGACTCAGAAGAGGACAGAGAACAAGAGATATTATTGCTGTCATAAAATGGTTCTTGTCTGAAACACAGAATACCAGCAAGATGTATACTTATGCTTTGTTAACTATGTTGGGCATTCATCTATGTGGATCATATCAAACTATAGATAACATTGTGAAAAATAGGTATTCCAGAACACTTAATTGTGCTCATAAAAAACCTGTACATAAACTAAGAGACAGTCATTAGAATAGAACAAGGAAATAGTGAATGGTTCCAAATCAGGAAAGTGTGCACCAGGGTTGTATCCTTTCACTATACTTATTCAATCCATATGCTGAGCAAACAGTCTGAGAAGCTGGACTATTAAAAGGAGAACATGGCATCAGGATTTGAGGAAGACTCATTAACACCTTGCAAAAAGCAGATGACACAACCTTGCTTGATGGACGCTAAGAGGACTTAAAACACTTACTAATATAGATCAAAGACTACATACAACCATCATATGTATTGCATCTCAATTTAAAGAAATCAAAAATCCTTACCACTGGAACAATAAATAATATCAAGATAAATGGAGAGTAAATTGAAATTATCAAAGACTTCATGTTGCTTGGACGAACAACCAACACTCATGAAAGCAGCAGTCAAGAAATCAAACAACAAATTGCAATAGGTGAATCTGTTGCAAAATACCTCTTTCAAATGTTAAAGAGCAAAGATGAGGCACTGATAACTTAGGAGCATGCAACCCAATCCACGGTATTTTCAGTCTCTTCATATGCATGTAAAAGTTGGACAACGAATAAGGAAGAGGGCAGAAGAATGAGTGCATGTGAATTATGGTGCTGACCAAGATTATTGAAAGTACCATGGACTGCCAGAAGAATAAACCAATCTGTCCTGGAAGAAGTGCAAGCCTCAATGCTCCCCAGAAATCAGAATGGTGAGACTTTGTCTCTTGTTCATGGGTTTCTGAGGCTGTAAATCATTATAGAAGCAGACTGCCTCATTTTTCTCCAGCAGAGCTGTTGATGAGTTCAAACCTCCAATTTTTCAGTTAACAACTTGCTGAACTACCATAATGTTATTGTTGTTGCTTTTCCAGCCCATAATGATCCTGTGCACAACAGAAAGGAACACTGCCCAGTCCAGTACTATCCTCACAATTGTTACCACACTTGGGTCCTCTGTGGCTGCCACTGTGCCTATATATCTCAAAGGGGTTCTTGCTCTTTTTTGCTGACCCTTCACTTTACCCAGCATAATGTCATTCTCCAGGGATTGGTCCTTCCTGATAATACATCTGAAGTATGAGAGACAAAATATGGCCATTCTGACTTCTAAGGAACATTCTGGTTGTACTTCTTCCAACACAGATTTGTTTATTCTTCTTCTCCAATATCACAACTCAAATGCATCAGTTCTTCTATGGTTTTCCTTATTAATTGCCCAATTTATGAGGCTATTGTAAATTCCACGGATTGGGTCAGGTACACCTTAGTCCTCAAGCTGGTGTCTTTGCTCTTGAGCACTTTAAATAGGTCTCATGTGGCAGATTTGACTAAAGCAATATGCCCTTGAATTTCTTGACTGCTGCTTCCATGTGTGCTGATTGTGGATTCAATAAAAACAAAGTCATAAATGTCCAAATATGTGTTTCCCCCTTCCCTCCCAGACTTGTGTGGCCAGTTGGAAGTGTCTGGTTTGTGTTCATTTCTCCCTCATTTCTGGAGCAGGGCTGAGACCCCACCACATCTTCTGTGTTCTATATCTAATTTTCTTTTGGACATTAAAGGTTGACTAATGAAAAAAAGAAAGAAAGAAAGAAATATTTGACAACTTCAATCTTTTCTCCATTTGTCATGATGTTATTTTTTGGTTCAGTTGTGAAGGTATTTGTTTTCTTTACCTTGAGATGCAATCCATGCTGAAAACTGTGGTCATTGATCTTCATCAGTATTTTGAATCCTCTTCACTTTCAGCAAGCAAGGTGTGTCATCTGCATTTTTCAGGGTGTTAATAAATCTTCCAATCCTCATTAAATGAAAATCCTCATTTAAAAAAATTAAAAGAAAGATGTTGCATTCATCTTCATATAATCCAGCTTCACAGATTATTTGTTCATCATACAGAATAAATAAGTATGGTGAAAGAATACAGGCCGGGAGCACAACTTTCCTGGTTTCAAATCATTCAGTATTCCCTTGTTCTGTTCAAATAACTGTCTCTTGATCTATGCACAGGATCCTCATGAACACAATTAAGTGTTCTGGAATACCCATTATTCACAATGTTATCCATAGCATGCATAGTCAATAGCACAGGTAAACATTCATCTGGTATTCTCTGCTTTTAGCCAAGGTTCACCTGACATCAGCAGTGATATCAGTCAGTCCATATCCTCTTCTGAATGCAGCTTGAGTTTCTGGCAGATCCCTGTCGATATACTGCTGAAGTCATTCTTAAATTATCTTTATCAAACCTTTACTTGCATGTGATAGTAATGACATTGTTCAATGATTTACACACTCTGTTGGGTCACATCTCTTTGGAATAGTCACAAATATGGATCTCTTCCAATCAGTTGGCCACATAGCTGTCTTACAAATTTCTTGGCATAATAAGTGAGTGCTTCCGGTGCTACATCAGTTTGTTAAAAGATTTCAGCTTGTATTGTCAGTTCCTGGAACCTTGTTTTTCGAAAATGCCTTCAGTGCAGCATAGACTTCTTCTTTCATTACTATTTGTTCTTGATCAAATACTACCTTTTGAAACGGTCAAACATCAACCATTTCTTTTTGGTACAGTGACTTTGTGTATTCATTCCATCTTCTTTTGATGCTTTTTATATCATTCAATATTTTGCCCCTGGAATACTTCAATAATACAAGCTGAGGCTTAATTTTTTTTCTTCAGTTCTTTCAGCTTGAGAGATGTTGGGTGTAGTCTTTCCTTTTGGTTTTCTAACTCCAGGTCTTTGCATATTACTTCATGATATTTGACTTTGTCTTCTTGAGCTGCCCTTTGAAATTTTCTGTTCAGCTCTTTTATTTCCTCATTTCTTCCATTCATTTCAGCATCTTTATGACAGAGGACAAATTTCAGAATCTTTTCTAACATTCATTTTGATCTTTTCTTTCTTTCTAATGATATATTACTTTCTTCATGTATGATGTTCTTGACATCATCCCACAGCTCTTCTGGTCTTCAGTCATTAATGTCTAATGTCAAGTTTGTTCTAGAAATGGTCTTTAAAATCAGGTGATATATGTTCACTTCCATAATATTTATGTGAAATAATTGACTTCAACTTAGTCCTTTAGAACTTTACTTTCTAACTCAATTATTTATTTATCTTATTTGTACAAAAAAGGAAGCTGAGGCCCAAAGTAGTTAAATAACTTCTTTAAAATCATTCAACTACCACGTGGTAGAGGAAGATTGAGACTCGGCCTTATGACTATACATATTTTGCTTTTGTCATTATCCAAAGTAGGCACGCCAGGAGAAAGAGGTGCATCAAAAATGTAAAATCAATATTCAGCAGATGTAAAAAGTGTCAAGTGAGGCGATGGTGATCGAATAGAGTTAAGAACAAATTAGCAATATGTGAGGTGGATCTAGGTATGATAATAGCAAAATTCAAAATAGAAGTGTATCATGGATAATATTAGGGAGTAGAAGTTAAAATTCACGTGGCAGTGTGTAGAGTGAGGAACTCTGACTTCAGCATCTCATATTCAACATAAATATCAAAATTGTTAATGATTTAGAGGTATAAAGACTGTATGAGGAGGATAATATGAGCAAGAAGCATAGACACAACATCTAAGGGACGTGAGGCAGGCAATAATTGATAGGTTAAAGACACTGAGATGTAGCAAACTGGCTCAGTCTTTCTGAGTTCACATGAATCACAAAACAATACTGATGAATGAGCCTGGGGAAATCATGCTTCCATTGATGGAGTAAAGAAAAGTCTGAAGATGAAGGAAAATGGCTGCAGTGAACTATAGTGAACTACAACTAGAGGTTTTCTTCCAGTCACTGGCATTGTAGAATAGGAAGTGGAAAAGACTGGCTATTTGCTCCTCATTATCAATACTATATAAGAGAATCAATAATTCATTCCCACAGCTAGCTGCTGGAATGGTATATATAGGTCACTAACTACTCTTGGCTATATAGCAGAAGCCTTTGGTGTTAGTGGAGAAGTCATTAGGAGCTCTCCAGATTTATTGTTGATGGGAGACTACACTGCAGTATAGATAAAGTAAATGAAATTGTAGAAACCAACAGACTTGATAGCAAGAACTGGCAATACTGGAAACTATCGGGAAAGGAGATACGCTATTAAATAGAGTTCAGAAACTTCCCAGAGTAGTTAATATGTAAAACCATGTAAACAAAGTATTTCCTTTAGAGACAAATATTTGGATTTTTATAGCTTCACTATGTTCTCACCTCAACTGTAAAAATAAATACTGCATTGTTTCTGTCAAAAAAAAGTAATGAAAGTAATGGGTAAATTGAATTGGAATGAGTTTTTGGTGTGGAAGACACTGCAGAGAGGACAAACCAGTGAGACAAAAAAAGATGATGTATGGCAGGTATTAGGGAAGAGAGAAATACTTTTGTAGCATTTTAAGTCTGTAAGTGGACTACCACAAGAGTAGAGTTAGACAGGGACTTCCATGTAATTTCACATAAGGTGTTTTCCAATTTTAATTAGCTCTCTTTGGTCATATACTCTGCACTTCATATCAGTATCAAGCATTTCAGTGGCCTGTCTTGGTTTTAAATATATCTCAAATTGGAAACAAGGTATGTGATTCCAGAAACATGGGATACATTAAACCCTAGTCCATGAATTTTTTTATTGGCAGAGGAGAATTAAAATATCAGATTAAATTCAGAGCAATGACTGAATCCCTGCTCAGAATTAATGTGCCTCATCACTTGAATGAAGTTTTCAAGAGTAAATACCGCTCATTTCCCAGTCTGAGCATTGAACTTGTGACATGTTTGCAATTCACTCCAGCAATCTACTCGTAATTTAGTATAATGTTCTCTAATTATGATAAAATATTCTAAGATGGAAATTATGTTTGGCCATTTATGCAAACTTTCATTTTGTGTGAATTAATACAACCCATGGCCTAGGATGCCTCAGAGCTTAAATATTTAAATGATGTTTAATAGAATCATCTCCAGTGGATAAAACTATTTTAGAAAAAAAAAAAAATCTGGATATAGCAATATGCAATATTAAGAAAATGTTTTCTTAAATTTATATTTGCTTAATGCTTAGAACAAATGCTTCAATTAATTTAGCCTTTTCTACTCTATTCTACAGTGCTATTTTTTATTCATGGGATATCTATCATTTTTATTTCTGGGAGTTAAGTAAACATGTACTGATTTTTCCCTATCTGTGGTGGGTTATTTGCAAAGATAAATTCAATAATTCCACTCATTATTGTACACAGGCCATCTTGCAATGTGATTTTGCTTTTCCTCTCATTCAGAAATAAATGTTTTGCCACTCTACTCTTTGAAACTAAGGAGCTCTGGTAGCATAGCAGTTATGATTCAGGCTGCTAACCTCAAGGTCAGCAGTTCGAAACTACGAGCTGTTCACAGGAAAGAGATGAGGCGTTTCACTCCCATGAAGATTTACAGCCTCAGAAACCTGTGCAGGGTGATTATGAGTCGGGACTGACTCCATGGTACTTAACAACTACAACAACTGTTTGAAACTGGGCTTAACCATTTGATTTACTGTGGCCAATGAGACATTAGCAAGTTTGGGATAAGCAAGGATTTGAAAAGCACTTGTGCATCAGGGCTTGCTCACTTCTGACTCTGGTTAGAACCTTGAGACCACAATGTGACAGAATCTGAGCAAACCACTGGAGAGATACCCTGGCTGACAGTCTGCTAACCATCTCACCTATCGTTGTTTTTGTTATTAAGTGCTGTTGAGTTGGTTCCAACTCATGGTGACTCTGTATAGGGTTTCCAAGAAGTGACTGGTGGGTTTGAACTTCCAACCTTGTGGTTCAAACTAACATTGCAGTCCAGTGCTTATCCTACTTTGCCACACCAGGACTCCATCTCACCTATTAGTGAGACTACATTGTTGTTGTTGTTGTTCTGTGCCATCAAGTCAGTTCTGACCCATAGCAACCCTGTATAGGGTTTCCAAGGAGCAGCTGGTGAGCTTGAACCACAGACCTTACAGTTCAAACGGCTTTTCAGTCTGGCGCATTAACCCACAGCACCACACCAGGACTCCTTTAGACCATCAGAGACTACATTAGACCATCCAAATTCATTCAAATTTTCAGAAGACTGCAACCATATGAATGATCCAGGAAAGAACATCAGAAGTGCCCAAATTACTGTTTTACAAAATCATGAGCAAACAAAATCTTTAAGCCACTAAATTGTGGATAGATTGTTAAATAGCAAGAAATAGCTGATAGACTAATGTATAACCATCCTCTGAATTAAGTAGTATGGTTTTCTGAAATAGAAAAATTGCACAATAACATTATTATAGCATGCTATGAACAAAATAATGTCTAAATATGTTATTAGATAATATTATTATATCATGTTATGAAAATCACATGCTTAACAAAGTAATGCCTTAACTGGAAGGCCAGGGAGAAGAAAAGTAGGAGTATTCATTTTAATTCTTAGTATCATCCAGTCACAATTTATAATACTAATTGCCTGTCTAATTTAGCCTTCTAAACTAACTCAGTGTTCCAAAATTGTAGAATTAACTTCCATATGATTTCAGTTTAAACTAGACTGATAGTGACTCTGAATAGAGTTTCTGATGAGCAACTGGTTGGTTTGAACTGCTGACCTTGTAGTTCACAGTCCAGTGCTTATCCTATAGGACCATTTATGGCAGTAGAAAGCCTCATCTTTATCCTGCAGAACAGCTGGTGGACTTGAACTGCCAACCTTGTGATTCACAGACCAGTGTTTATCCTACAGAGCCACCATGCTCCCCTAAACTAGCCTCCTTTCCTAGAAATCCACATAGTAAACTCCATTCCCACTGTGGTTAGTAGTGAATACTTGGAAGTAGCCTCAATGTTTGATTGGTACATTACTGCTTGCATAAATTAAACATGACAAGAAACCACCGCACTCAAGAAGTGACTGGCTTACAAGCTTTCAAGAGGGAGCCTAGATCTAGAGGGTGCGGAGAAAGGTAGACTATCCAATCTGTCTGGGCAGGGCTCATGAAAGGAGATGGGGATAGGACTCTTGTGGTACAATAGAATAATTGCTATCAGAACTGACTGTAAGGATTGGGAGGAAAAAAAGTAGACATTTTGTAGCAAAAGGAGGGGAGTGTTTGACTTTGCAGTCCAGAAGCAGATGTCCCTGGGACCATCAAGGGAGAAGAGCAGAGTGTGGAACTCTACCCAGAGAAACAGTGACTCAGAGATGGAGGCAGAGATGATGGAGAGATGAAGCGGCTGGGGACTCTATACCCAGAGAGGGAGAGGGGCTGTGTGCTGATGACAGAGGGGCAGGTTTGCGGGGTATACCCTTTGGAAGTCTGATGATGCATGGAGGGGATTGTAACCATGGCAATGAAACGATATGATATACACGACAGGATGAATGTAAAGCTAATGTGCTCCCATAAACTATCACATAATTCACAATAAAACATTTTTAAAAATAATAATGGACTCGTATATTAGAAGAAAAGGAATTTGAATATTTAAAATTCTAAACAGTAACAGTAATGTTTTTCTCAATTTAAGCTTTCAAAAATGTTACTTGAAGGTGAATCCTTTACAAAAGTTTTCAGCACAAAGAAGGAAAATGTTGATTTGGGGAAACTTGAGGATTCCTCCTTATTTTCTAATACATAAGTGAATGAAAAATTTTTTGCTAAATAGCTCTGGTAGCGTAGTGGTTATGAATCGGCCTGCGAACCTTAAGGTCAGCAGTTCGAAACTACCAGCTGCTCTGCGGGAGAAAGATGAGGCTTTCTATTCCCATAAAGATTTACACCCTCGGAAACCCTGTACAGGGTCGCTATGGGTGGGAACTGACTCGACAGCACTTAACAACAACAACAACAACAATATCATTCAGTCATATTTTTCTTCTCCCTATATTTCTTGGACTCCTGGTGTGGTATGGTGGGTTAATGTACTGGACTGCAAAGTCAATTTGAACCACATGGTCAACAGTCCAAGTTCATAAGTCATTCCTCAGGAACCCTATACAGGATCACTATGGGCCAGAATTGACTTGATGGCACTTAACAACAATAACATATATTTCCTAACCTTATAAACTCTTAAAATATTCCTTTTACACACTCTCTCCTTTACTACAACAGAGGTACAACATGTTTTCCTTTTATTACATTAGTGCACTTTGGACTCTAGTAAACAACACCTGGCAGTATTACAGAGCTATTCTGAGTTGCACAAAAACTGAGATTTTGAAGTGCCATCTGGCCAAGTAGTTTTCTTCCCTTCTGGGGATGCTCTACAAATATGTATTATTCTACATGTCTTTACCCTCTGCAATAGATAGAACAGGTAACTATAACACTTTGTTGTTATTGTTAGGTGCCCTCCAGTTGGTTACTCATAGTGACTCTATATACAACAAAATGAATCATTACCCGGTCCTGCACAGTTGTTGCTATGTTTGAGCCCATTGGTGTAGCCACTGTGTCGATTCATCTTGTTGAGCATGTTCCTCTTTGCCACTGACCTCTACTTTACCCAGTGTAATGTCCTTCTCAAGGAATTGGTCCCTGCTGATAGATAATATGTCAAAAGTATTTTAATTGAGCTTCCCCCAAGCACTCTAGCTATACTTCAGATTTGTTTGTCTTCTAGCAGTCCATGATATTTTCATCAATCTTTGCCAACACCATAATCCAAAAGCATCAATTCTCCTCCAGTCCTCTCTATTCATTGTCCAGCTGCCACATGCATATATGGCCATTGAAAATACCGTGGCTTGAGTTAGGTGTATAATCTTCAAAGTAACATCTTTGCTTTTTAATACTTTAAAGAGGTCTTTTTCAGCTGACTTGCCCAATGCAATACTTCATTTGATATCTTGACTGCTACTTCCATGGACATTGATTGTAGATCCAAGTAAAATGAAATCCTTGACAATTTTAATCTTTTCTCTATTTAACATGATGTTGCTTATTGGTCCAATAGTGAGAATATTTGTTTTCTTTATATTAAGTTTTAATGCATACTGAAGGTTGTAGTCTTTGGTCTACACCAGTAAGTGCTTTGAGTCCTTCACTTTCCACAAAGTTATGTCATCTACATGTCACAGTTTGCAAATGACTCTTCCTCCAATCCTGATTTGTGCTCTTCTTCATATAGTCCAGTTCCTCAGATTATTGGTCAACATACAAATAGAATAAGTATGGTGAAAAGTTATAACCCTGACATACATCCTTCCTTATTTTAAACCATGCAGTATCCACTTGTTCGAATAACTGACTCTTTGTTTATGTACAGTTTCTGCAACAGCAGAATTGGTGGTGGTAGTTATGTGCCGTGGAGTCAGCTTCAACTCATAATGACCCTGTACAGGGTTTCTGAGGCTGCAAATCTTTACAGGAGCAGAAAGCCTCATCTTTCTCCCACGGAACAGCTGGTGGTTTCAAACTGCTGACCTTGTGGTTCACAGCCCGATTAGTAACCACTATGCTACCAGAGCTCCTTGCAGGAGCACAATTAGATATTTTGAAATACCCATTCTTCTCTATGTTATCCATGATTCATTATGATTCTCACAGTCAAGAGCCTTTGCATAGTCAACAAAACACATATAAACATCTTTATCTATCTGATAGGTCCATCTGACATCAGCAATGATATCCCTTGTTCCACGTGCTCTCTGAGTCCATTTTGAATTTTGAATTTCTGGGAATTCCCAAAATATCCCTAAACTGTTGCAAAATTTTACTTATGTGTGATTTTAATGATATCATTCAATAATTTCTGCATTCTATTCTATCACCTTTTTGAAATTGGCACAACTCTTTGAGTCAGTTGCCCAAGTTGCCATTTCCCAAATTTCTTGGTATAGATGACTTCTTCCAGCCTTGCTTCAGTTTGTTCAAATCTCTCAACTGGCTTTCCATCAAGTCCTGGAATTTGGTTTTTCAGTAATGCATTCAGTGTAGCTTAAATGTCTTCCTTCAGTACCATATGTTACTGTCTGAAATGATTGATCATCAACCAATTATTTTTGTACAATGACTCTGTGTACTTTTTCCATCTCCTTTTGCTGCTTCCAACATCATTCAGTAGTTTTCCCATTGTTGTTAAGTGCCATAGAGTTGGTTCAAATGCATAGCCACCTTGCATAGAGTATCCAAAGAGCAGCTGGTGAGTTTGAACTGCCAAATTTGTGGTTAGCAATCTAGTATGTATCCTACAGCACACCAGGACCCCATTTTGCCCATTCGATCCTTCAGTACTGCACCTTGAGGCATGATTATTTTTCTTCAGTTCTTTCAGCTTCAGAAATGACAAGTATGTTCTTCCCTTTTAGCTTTCTGACTCCAGGTCTATTTAATTTTTCCTCCTTTGAAATCTTCTGCTCAGCTCTTTTATTTCATCATTTTTTCCATGAACTTTGTTGTTGTTGTTGTTGTTAAGTGACATCAAGTCACTACCAACTCATAATGACTCTATGGACAACAGAATGAACACTGCCTGGTCCTGGGACAGACTCACAACTGTTGCCACGCTTGAGCCCATTGATGCTGCCATTTTGCCAGTCCATCTCACTGGGAGTCTTCCTCTTTTTCTCTGACCCTTCACCTTACCAAACATGATATCCTTCTCCAGCGACTGGTCCCTCCTGACAAGATGTCTGAAGAATGAGAGATGAAGTTTGGCCATCCTGGCCTCCAAGGGGCATTCTGGCTGCTCTTCTTCCAACACAGATCTGTTGGTTCTTTTGGCAGTCCATGGCACTTTCAATATTCTCCTCCAACACCATAACTCAAAAGCATCAATTCCTCTATGGAGGAATTCCTTATTCACTGTCCAGCTTTCACACGCGTATGAGGTTATTGAAAATACCATTGCTTGGGTCAGGCGCAACTTATCCTCAAGCTGATATCTTTACTCTTCAACACTTTAAAAAGGTCTTGTGCAGCAGATTTGCCAAATGCAATACGTCGTTTGATTTCTTGATGGCTGCTTCCATGCGTGTTGATATATTTAAAAACAAGTTCAAAACTTAATCTGACATCCGTTTTGATATTTTCTTTCTTCTCTGTCTTTTTAGTCATCTTTTTCCCCCCTTCATATATAATGCCTTTGGTGTCATCCTACAACTTAACTGGTCTTTGGTCATTATTGTCAATGCTTCAAATCAATTCTTGAAGTGGTCTCTAAATTCAGGTGGCTTATATCCAAGGTTGTATTTTGGTTCTCATAGACTCACTTTAATTTTCTTCAGCTTCAACTTGGTCTTGCATATGAGTAATTAATGATCTGTTCCACAGTTGGGCCCTTGTTCTAGCTGATGATACTGAGTTTCTCCATCATCTCTTTCCCAAGTAGTCAATTTTAGTCCTGTGCATTCCATCTATGGAATACAAAGATGGAAGTTTGACATTTATGTTGTATTTCCTATGATTAGATTTTTGGCCTTGCATAAATCTGTCATTAAATATCTAGCATTGATTCTATCACTAAATCCATATTTCCAACTACCAATCCTAGTTTGTTTTCAACTTTCACATTGCAATCACAAGTAATTATCAATGTTTCTTGATTGCATGTTTGATCAATTTCAGACTGCAAAAATTCGTTAAGAATTCTCAATTGCTTCATTTTTTACATTTAAGGTTTCTGTGTGAATTTAGATAACAGCCTTATTAACTGGTTTTCATAGTTGTTGTTGTTGTTGAGTGCCGTTTTCATAGTAGGCCTATGGATATTATCCTATCACAGAGAGCATTGCACTTCAAGAAAGATCTTAAAACCATTCCTGGTATAATTAACCATATGATTGCCCAAATTCAAGATGGCCAATACCAGTCAATTTCAGCTCAACAATGTCTAAGATGTTGTTGTTAAGTGCCCTCAACTTAGCTTTAACTCATAGCTACCCTGTGCACAACAGAACAAAATACTGGCCACTCTTGCTCCATCTTAACAATTGTAATTACACTTGAGAAAATTTTTGCTGCCAATTTTCCAATCTATTTTGTTGGGGGTTGTCCTCTTTTTGGCTGATCCTCTACTTTACCAAACATGAGGTCTTTCTCCAGGGACTAGTCTCCAGGGACATATTCTCTCCTGAGAATGTCTGAAACATATAAGGAAGGAAGTCTCACCATCCTGGTTTCTTAGGAGCATTTTGGTTGTTCTTCGTTTTGTGATTCAGGATGTTAGAGAAATTTTCTTTTAGCAGTTCTTAAACTATCTCCTCTGTGGTGTTCAGTGATTCTTCCTGTTTTGGAATTCCAGTTATCCTCAGGTTATTCCTCTTCATGTTGTCCTACATGAACCTTAGACTTTCTTCAGATTTGTTTATCCTTTTTTCTGCTTGCTCTTCAATCTTTTTTTAATGAAGTTTTTATTGTGAATTGAGTGAAAGTTTACATGGCAGGTCATCAGTTTTACATTCAACAAATCATATACTTTGTTTCATTGCAATGGTTATAATCCCCTCCATGTACCATAAATTAACAATATTTCTCTATTCATTTTAGCTTTCTTTTTTTTCTTTTTAACACTCAAGCATATATAATAATTTACACCACTAAAGGGCGCATTCTGCAAGTCTGCCTCCTGGCCGCCATCTCTTAGTCTCTTTCTTCCCATGAATCTAGAGTCATCAGCTGCTCCTTTGTTCCATGTCCCTATCTCTGCCTCCATCTCTAGTGTTGCTGCTTATCGTTAAGTTTCCCGCATTCCACTTGTGCTCTTCTCCCTTGATGGTCCTGGGGTCCTCTGTTTCTGAACTGTAAGATTAACTACTCCCCTGTTACTGTTACAAAATTTCTTCCTTTATAATTGTGAAAGTCACAATTAGTCATGGAAACAAGTGGCAAAGAACAAGGCACCAGGAATTGATGGAATAAAAATAGAAGTCTTTCAGGAAAGTGAGGCAGCACAGGAGGCACTCACTCATCTCTGCCAAGAAATTTAGAAGACAACTGTCTGGCCGACTGATTGGAAGAGATCAATGTTTATGCCCATTCCAAAGAGAGGTGACCCAACAGAATGTGGAAATCATCAGACAATCTCTTTGATATCTCAAGCGAG
>NW_006408519.1:59974179-60003731 GCF_000296735.1 Chrysochloris asiatica
GCCTCATTGTCTCCCTTCTTCTGTTTGTCTGTGTATTCTTTTGCTATCCCTATCGCCGCTGGATCTCCCCTCCTCGTGAACCAAAAACTCGTGACAACTATGTCGAGGGAAAACCCTGACAACCTTGTAAGCCAGGCACTTCATGCCTTCATCACCCCCTAATTTTAGGTAGACAATATCTAAGTTGCTGTCCCTATCTATCCTGTATACAGAGGGGATAGCATTGATAATTGACGTGAAGACTCCTCCCCTCTCTGTTGGTACCTTGAGTTACTCTTCTATCTTAACCATATTGAGAGATTTGTCCTCCAGCTTGTTGGTTCTGGCTTCTGTTTCTTCAGTTTTACTCTTTTGCCCTTTCAGTGCATTGTCCATTTCTGATTTTTTATTGTTAATCATTTGAACCTCTCTTTGCAACTTTTGAGTTGTTTCCAATGCTATTTCTATCTTATTTAATTGTTCCTGTAGTGCTTGCCTGACATCTTCCTTATATTCTCAATCCCTCTGTGGAGCATTTGGATGCACCTCATTATCATTCTACTGAATTCCTTCTCAGAAAGTTCCAAAACCTGGCCTCCTTCCAATGGGAAGTCTAGGTCAACCTCCAGCTGATTTGTTTCAGCTACTCTATATTGTTCCTGGATATGTGATGAGATCTTCAGTTGTTTTGGGGGCATTTTCAATAATTAGATTAATATATGTTGATGTATTATTAAGCTGTCTGATTGCTTCCAGGTAGATGTGATCAGGAGATGGGCTTCCCTTTTCACTTCTCTTATTAATGAACTCAGTAACTATAGCAAGTGTTGGCTGTATATCTGGTGTATAATAGTTTGTATTAGCTCTTGCCTAGATGGTGGGATTTTATAGGGTGCAATTGTAGCTTGGCTATACAACCGCAAATGCTCTCTTCTTGGGTAATGTAGGGAGAAAAAGAGTACCTCCAAGGTAAAGGGGGACCAAAAGACGAAAAACAAAACAACAACAGATTGGACACTAAAGTCTATAATCAACACACACACACAAACTGTAGCAAAATATCAATAAGACTTTAACACCCCTCTCTCTCAGCTTCTTTCCTTCAAGGCCGCCTGAGAAATTTCAAGATGTTACTGTTGCTCCTTATGATGTAACTCAACATTTAATTTTTGCCTCTTTTCTTTTTTGTTTGTCTCTCTCCATATCCTCAAGCCCATTCAGGTGTTTCTCCTAGTGAAAAACAGCCTGTAGTGCTGTTTTGGCTCAGACCATTTTGGGAGACCCTTCCGTTTTAAGTAATTCCAGTTAACTCCTCCCCCTTCTTCGATTCTCCGCCCAATGGTCTTTGCTGAGCAAATCTGTGCGCATTCATAATAGAACCCTCCAGGGTGGGGTAGTGTACACTCAGGCATGCTCTCTACTCACCAGAGTGGAGGTGCACAGAAAGAGACAAATGAACAGAAAAAAATTTTCACACCTTTATCTGTGAAGGTCAGCCAGAACCCTGTGATGAGAGCTCTTACGTGCTTTTGTATCAGCTCTGTCATACCCAAGATGCTACAGATCAGAAAACATCACCTTTCTTGCTTCTGCTACAAATTCCACCAGCAGTACGTCTTCAATCCTTCTATTTAGTATATTTAAATATGTTTAAATATAATAATTTAATATTTAAATATAAATATTCCTTTATATTTAGTTCAGAGTTCTGGAACTGTCCCCTGAACCTGCTTCATCTGGTATTCTGTGTTATTACTGGCAAAGATCTACAACACACTTCTCTCTAATAGGCCATCAAGCTCCCAGACATCTTGGCTTTACTTCTTCCAACATAGATTTGTTTGTTCTTGTGGCCATCCATGATTCAACCAATATTCTTCTCCAACACCATAATTCAAATACATCAATTCTTCTATGGTCTTCCTTATTCATTGTCCAACTTTCACATGCACATGAGGCACTTGAAAATACCATGAATTGAGTCAAGGAACCC
Source organism: Chrysochloris asiatica (assembly GCF_000296735.1). Taxonomy (NCBI): domain Eukaryota; kingdom Metazoa; phylum Chordata; class Mammalia; order Afrosoricida; family Chrysochloridae; genus Chrysochloris; species Chrysochloris asiatica. The sequence continues at coordinate 59,976,152 of NW_006408519.1, forward strand.
TTAGTCCTAAAGCTGATATCTTTGTTCTTGAATACTTTAAAGAGGTCTTGTGCAGCAGATGTGCCTAATGCTGTTTGATTTGTTGACTGCTGCTTTTGTGAGTGTTGATGGTGGCTATAAGCAAAATGAAGCCTTTGACAATCTCAATCTTTGCTTCATTTGTCATGATGTTCTTTATTGGTCCAGTTGTGAGGCTTTTTGTTTTCTCTCCACTGAAGTGCAATCCATTCTGAAGGCTGTGGTCTTTGATCTTCATCAGTAAGTATTTAAAGTCCTCTTAGCTTTCAGGTAGCAAAGTTGCATCATCTGTGCTGGGAACAGCATATGCAGACCCTGGGTTGATCAGTGGCAGCCCCATTAAACCGCCTCTAAATATAATCAGTTTAACCCAGATGCTCTCCTTCCTCTTGAAAGTGTATAGGAATGTGATAATTAAGAACAATGTAGCATTTTAGGTATAGATAAATGAAGCCCAGTGCCTGAGCTCTTGCTCACAAACAAAAGTTTGCAAAGTATTCGGAGACAGCTTGGCTCCTTTCAGGAACTTTGTTTTATGTTATGTATCCTTAAGAAACCGCAAGTCGCTACTCTAGATCATTTAAGCCTAAAAATTAATATATAACAGCTTGATTGAACCTCTTTTCTATAAAAATAAAAATGTTAGATTGTTAAGAAAAAACTATGAAAATATCTTAAAAGTTGTTCCTGTGAATCATTATGTCCTGTTTTGAATGATTAATCACATTTCAGTTCCGTATTCTGTCTTAATCACATCCTCCTTTTGTGAATTACATCCTTCCTTTGTAATAAATCCCTCCCTAAAAAAGAGAATAAAAGGCTGAGGTAGAATGAGTTCTGCATGCGCTGCTGTGCAATGCTGGGCAATGCTAGGCAATATGTTTGCAGATCTGTCTACCTGCCTGCTTGCATCATATCTGTGTGTCTGTCTTTTTTGTATATATTTCATCTTTTGCTGTCTCTATCCCTTTCGCTGCCAGATTTCCCTTCTCCGTGACACCCACACTTCCTTGTCGAGGCTAGAACCCAACATAGGACCTCGACACATCTGCATAACTCAGGTTGAAAATAAGTCTTATTATAACCCTGATTCCACATTCTTCTTCATATAATTCAGCTTCTCAGAATATTTGCTGAGCATACAGATTGAATAAGTATAGTGAAATTATACAACCTAATTCTTACCTTTCCTGAGTTTAAACCATTTAGTATCCCCTTGTCGTGTTCTAACTACTATCTCTTTGTCTGTGTACAGGTTCCTTGTGAGCACAATTAAGTGTTCTGGAATACTCATTCTTCACAATGTTATCCAGTTTATCATGATCCACACAGTCAAAAGCCTTTGAATAATCAATAAAGAACAAGTAAACATCTTTCCAGTATTCTCTACTTTCAGCCAAGATCTATCTGATGTCTGCAATGATATACCTAGTTCCATGTCCTCTTCTGAATCCAGCTTGAATTTCTAGCCATTCTTTGACAATGTACTACTACATTAGTTTTTGAATTATCTTCAGAAAAACTTTTACTTGCATGTGTTATTAATGATAGTTTTGGATGATTTCTGCATTCCAATGGGTCACCTTTCTTTGGATTGGGCACAATAATGTATCTCTTAAAATCTTTTTGCCAGGTAGTTGTCTTTCAGATTTCTTGGTATAGATGAGTGAGTGACTATAGCAGTGCACCCATTTGTTGAAAGATTTCAATTTGTGTTCCATCAATTCCTGGAGCCTTGTTTTTCTGTTTTTTGTTTTGTTTTGTTTATTTGCCAGTACCTTCAGTGCTACTTGAACTTCTTCTTTCAATACCGGTATTGGTTCTTGATCATATAGTATCTCTTGAAATGATGAAGCCTATTCTTTTTGATACTGTGAGTCTGTATTCCTTCCATCTTCTTTTGATATTAGTAGCATGGTCCAACATTTTGCCTATAGAAGCCATCAATACTGCAAGTTGTGCCTTGGATTTTTCTTCAGTTCTTTCAGCTTGGGAAATGCTGAACCATGTTCTTCCTTTTTGATTTTCTAACACCAGGTCTTTGTACATTGTCTTCTTGAGCTGTTCTTTGAAATTTTCTGTTCAGCTTCAGTTACTTCCTTATTTCTTCCCATTGCTTTAGCTCCACAAAGGTCAAGAGCAAGTTTTAGAGTCTTTTCTGACATCCTTTATGGTCTGTTTTTTTCTTTCCTGATTTTTTAATGACCTTTTGCTTTCTTCCTGAGTGATATTATTAATGTCAACTCACAACTCTTCCAGTCTTCAATTGTTAGTGTCTACTGAATCAAATCTGTTCTTGAGATGGCTTCTAAATTCAGATGAGATGTGTTCAGGGTTATAAATTGGCTTTCGTGGACTTGTTTTAATTTTCTTCAGCTTCAGCCTGAATGTGCCTATGAGCAGCCTGTTCCACACAGTCTGTCCCTGGCCTTGTTTAGGCTAATGATACTGATTTTTGGCACCATGTCTTCCCACAGATGTTGTCAGTTTGAGTCTGTGTATTCCATCTTATGAGGTCCTTGTGTATAGTCACCATTTATGTTATTTTAAAAAGACATTTGCAGTGATAAGTCATTAGTCTTGCAAAATTCTATCATGCAATCTCTGTCATCATTTCTACTAGCAGGCTCATATTTTCCACCTACTGGTCCTTCCTTTTTGTTTCTAACCTTCGCATTCCAATCACTAGTAATTATCAATACAGCTTGCCTAGGATATCCATCTTTATAAGTTTCATTTCATATTTGGAAACTTCTAATTTTCCTTGATTCATACTTCATACATCCCACATCTTCTAATTTCAATTCATGCTACATCATCCATTTCATTAAGGTTCACTCTACTTTGAGGAGACATCTCTTCCCTAGTTGTATTTTAAGTACCTTTCAACCTGAGGAGCACATCTTCCACACTGTAACACACAATGTTCTACTGCTATCCATAAAGTTTTCAGTGGCCAATTTATATTAGGAGGAAATTGTCAGGTTCTTCTTATTAGTCGATGTTAGTATAGAAACTATACTGAAATCTGTTAAACATGGGTGACCCTGCTTGTATTTAAAATACCAGCATCACAGTAACAAGCAAGCCACCACAGTATAACAAACTGCCAGACAAGTGTTATTGTAATCACAAGTTAAATTATTAAAGAATAATAGTATAGCATGCTATAGGATAAGCACTGGATTGCTAACCAGAAGTCATTCCTCAGAAATCCTACATAGGATCCCTATGAGTCAGAACCTACTCCTCAGCATTTAACAACAACCAGAGCAGTCAACTGCTTATTTATGTTCTATGTAATGAACAAGGTGCATACTAGTTTCCTATTTTGGAATATCAATTTACCATAAATCAAGCAGTTTCAATACCCATTTATTATCCCAGAGTTTCTGTAGGTCAGAATTCCAACTTCATCTTATGAGTCCTCTGATGAAGACCTTAAAAGGCTAAAATCCAGATGCTGGGCATGCTATCTTCCCATAGCATGAGTCTACAAGTCTTCTTACAAGCTCTCATTTTAGGGAATGGGAAATTTAGGTGTCTGCATATGTGGCCACGTCCAGGAGGTTTCATTCCCACTGTATTTCATGTGACTCATGGTTCCCAGGAGTTATACAATCTGATTATCTGAGTGTCTTGTTCACGTACACTCATCTAACCAGAATAGGAAGTCAAGGTCCTCTGTCTCTAAAATCTTTCCCCTCTTTTTACCTCACAAAAAAGTAAATTTTCATTGCCTCAAAATTCCAGGAAATTTTAAATTTCTGATATGAGTTGTAGTTTTATGGACTTATATGATTTATAAACTATTCATTGAGACATTGTCATTGTTGGTGGTGTACTGTAGAATTGGTTCTGACTCAGAGCAACCCTGCATAGGATTTCCAAAACAGTACATATTTACAGGAGCAAAAAGCCTGATCTCTCTCCCATGGAGCAACTAGTGAATTCAAACTGCTGACCTTGCAGTTAGCACCCCAACACATAACCACTATACTACTAGAAGTTCTACATATTATTTCCTTTAATTTTCACAACTATCTGGTATAAATACAAGGGTAAGTCAAAAAGTATTACTACTATGGTCCCAGTTTATGCATGCATGTGTTTACTTTGAGGAAAACATATTTCAACATTTCTCTATGGTCAGTGAATGACTGCAGACAAGACCTCTCAGTAATACACTTGTTTTAACCTCATTAGGATGCCTTCAAAACAAAATCCAATCAAAATAAAGGCTCCCAAAAGGATCTGCTGGGCTAGTTAAATTTGAGGCACTAGAGGTCAGCCAGAGGTTATGTTGACGATTCTCTGGGATCACAAAAGGTAATACTGATAGATTTTTCTCAAAGGACACAAGAAAATCATGGGGGCTTATTAGAAAGCTATCTTAAGAAAACTGAAACTTGCATTGGTTATAAAGACCCAGAAAAAAAGTTTCCATCACGATAGTCTTGCTTATTCTTCAAGTGTGACCAAGCTTCAAGTGTGACCAAGGGCTGGCCCACTAGCATTTCATTGAGAAGCCTTAACCTCATCTACAGCTCATTGTGCCCCTTCAGACTTCTTTTTGTTTCCAAAATTAAAAGGACATTTCAAAGGAACACAATTTGAGTCCCTTGAAGATGCCAAAACTGGTCTTTTGATGTGGTATAAATCAGAGTACAGAAATCTTCTGGGACAGGTTAGAGAGATGGAACCACTGACTTCAGAAGTATATAGATCTAGATAAAGTATATGTCAAGGAATGATAGCTTCACAGTTTGTTATTTTTGTTTAATAAAGGTTTCTATGATTTTGTAGCAGTACTTTTTGAATTACCCCGATACTATAGTAGAAAAAGCAGTGGCTCTGTAGGACAAGAACTGGACTGTGAACCACAAAGTTAGCAGTTCAAGGCCACTATCAGCTCCATGGGTGAAAACTGAGATTTTTCTGCTCTCACAAAGATTTACAGCCTCAGAAACCCTAGACAAGATCTCTATGTATTCAGGGTCTCTATGAACTTAACAACAGTATAGTATTATGATCCTTGTTTCAAATATAATGGAGAACAGTAAACCAAGACAAAAGCATAGAAGTTGTCAGTCCTGTATTTCACATACAAGGAAATTTAGCCAATTTAATTAATGAGTCCCTGGGTGATAAAAACAGTTAACATGCTCGCTGCTACCTTCAAAGTTATAGGTTCGTGTCCACTCAGAGATACCTCAGAGTAAAAGTCTGGAGATCTATTTCAAACAAAAAAAAATTTGCCAATAGAAAACCTTTCAGAACACTGTTTTACTCTGACATACATGGTTGGCCATGAGTCCGAATTGACTTTAAGGTAATTGGTTAAGCTAATAAACCTGCCTGTAAGACTTAGGTAGTAATCAGTGGATTTAAGATTGAACCCAAGTGCTCTTGACTATTTGTGAAAATTTAACATGAAGAGATGTGAGGAAGACCACATGTTCCTTGGGTTGACGTCTTACAACACTTAATTTGAAATTATCTGCACATTTATCTCTTTCCTATTCAAAACTGGCATGCTACTTTGGAATGATTTATAGTCACTGCCACACAAATCATTGGTTGATTAATTAACTAAAATTGAAAGACATTTTGATGATGTGAAGTGTTCACTAGGAATAATAATCATCATGATACTCCAAGGAAATTATGTATGTACGTATTGGAAATCAATCAGCAAAGGGTGGGTCAGAAATCTGAAGACCAGAACCAGACAAAATGGATTAGTCAGGGCAGCACACACAAGCTGAGTAGATATTAGCAACAAAAAAAAACAAGCAAGAAAATTTATTAAATACCCAGTATGTGCAAGCATAGTGTATGACCCTGAAAATGATGCTAAACAAGACAGAACTACCACAGGTAGTCAGATACTGCCCGGCACAGTGAAGCACAATGCAGGTAGTCTTGCAGTTGCCACCAGACTAGTAGATAGCAAGTACATGGACATAGGACTGTGATTCAAGGTCTGAATTCTAGTCCCTGGGAGGCCAGAGATGATAGCACAGGATCGAAGTATTAGAAGAAACCCAGGGCAAAGGCAGATGGGGATAAGACAGGGAATCAGCTAATGAAATAAGGCAGTGACCTAGCCACAGGAAGTAAGCAAGAGTTTGGCAGCCAGAAACAATCAGGATTGTATAATAGGGTTGGTCTTCAGGCATAGAATTTCTCAAATCTTAGCCTTTCCCCACTAGAAATGACCCCAGAGACTGAAGTAGCCTAGACTTACAGATAGAGAGGCTGACATGTATTGTCATGCAAGATCACAACCCCCTTCAAGGGCAGTCCTCTGCAATGAACCCAAAGTTTAGCCTTCAGCTGTTCAGTGAGCACCTTTTTCAGGATAGTATTCCAATTCTGGCCCTTGAGAATCCCAGAAAACTGTAAGCATCAATTTTCAACTCATAGTCTTGTCTTGTCTTGTCACCAGTAACGATTATTTTTATGAAACTTTTACCTTCTTTGGAGTATCAGTCCACATTTGGCTTGCAGATGTCCAAACGCTTCTGCTTCTGCTCTTCCGTAGTTGTTTTGATACTCATCTCACACAAACTTTTTGGAAATCCAAGTCTGTCATGAATTAATACATAGTCAGAGCCATGACTGACTGTCAAATGATTTGCCACGTAAACTACTGTCTCTCGTCTATTTAACCAAATCATTGCTAGTACACACTCAACGTTGTCATCAACAGTGAACATAGATGGCGTTTTAATATAACCGGACTTCAGACAATTTTTGACTCACCTTCGTACATGTATAAGCTTCACTGATTTTTCCTCTCTCGAGAAAAGCCTAAGACACTTACAAAAAGAGGTATTTTTCACTCCTGGACAGAAATGAGAAAAGTATCTCACAAATTTTCTTACCTAGAAGCCCAGTGAGGCACTGTAGGAAAAGCACTGAACTGCTAAACCACAAGGTTGGCAGTTCAAACCCACCAACCACTCAACAGGGGAAAGATGAGGTTTTCTGCTCCTGTAAAGATTTACAGGCTTGGAAAGCCTATACAGAGCCGTCCTGAGTCAGAACCGACTCCATGGCAATGAGTTTAGTAAGTCAGTTCCAAGTAGGATCACTCAATGACTGACTGCTCTCCTTCTGAAAGCGGATCTCTAAAGTGGAGAGCTCACTTTTAAAATTGAGTCAATCTCAGTAAAGCTAATCATTCAAAAAATTGCCCAGGCTCAACCAGCTAAGAGCACCCAGATGTTTGCTGCTTCATATTGCATGGAGTTTCCATGAACTATTTCAGTTCCTTTAACTCTCATTCTTATCTGGGAGGCAATTTCTCCAATGGCCCGATTTCATTCCCTTCTAACTCTATGAATAATCCTAGCAATCTCCTTTCCAAAGACCACCGCCAAGAAAACTCTATTGGTTTTCCTGTAACACATGAGGTTGCCATGGGCTGGATTCAACTGAACAGCAACGGGTTTGGTTTGATATACTGCCAAACAGTCCCTGGGTGGTACAAAGGGTTAAAGCACTAGCTGCTAATCCAAAGGTTGTAAGTTGGAGTCCACCCAGGGGCACCATGGAAGAAAGACCTGGTAACCTAGTTCCAAAAAGTCAGTCATTAAAAACTCTGCAGAACAGTTCTCTGCACACATGGCAGTGCATGAGTGGGAATCAACTTAACAGGAACTAGTTTCACATGTACAAAGCAACAGCGTTTCTTTGCTTTGACTTACTATCTTTAGTTTGTCAGGATGAAATAAAGTAGGCATTTTTCTTTAACAATACTATCCAAATGCCTATAGGCTATAATCTGCTATAATAAAAGTCACTGATTGAATGTATTTGATCAAACAAATTAACACAACTGTCTTTTTCAGAAAGATATCTTAACAGATGTTTCAGGTGTCATTTATTTTTCTAAAAGACATTTCCTCTCAAGAAAGTATAAGCTACAAACTCATCTGGGGAGCACGGTGACTCTGTGAGGTAAACGCTGGATGTGGAACCACAAGGTTGGCAGTGCAAGCTCACCAGTCCCCCCACAGGAAAATAATGAGGGTTTCTGTTCCTGCAAAGATTTGCAGCCTCAGAAATCCTATGAATGGGCTCTCTGAGTGGGAACCAACTTGAAGGCACTTAACAACAACAACATAAATTCATTTTCATCTAAGTTTAGACCTATACATTGCCAACACTGTCAAATATTTTATAACACATGTTTGTAAATATTCCCATTTAAGATATATCTTTTTAAGAGCTAACTAACTCCTCTACAACCAAAGGATAATATTCCAACATCAAAACTGTCTCCACAACTCCTGATGATTTAACCAGGAATTTATATTTTTATACACTTATAAAAGAATGCAGAAGTCTTTCATAAAAATCAGAGCATTTTATCCTCCAAAATGAAAGAGTCATGATGCCATTTGGTTCTTATACATGTGGATCTAGATAGTAGCCCAAAACTTCTGACTGGCCCCAACTTCAATTTTTCCCTCTCCAGTGAACCATCCTAAAGCTGATATCTGTTTTTCAATCCTATGAGAAAATCACACTATATTCTACATTTTTAAAAATGTTTTAATTTGAAAAATTTATTCAAAAATCAGAACTGACTTCCAAGTGGCAGATTAGTTATCGCTTTTAATCACATGCTTACCAGTGAACTTTTTGGATAGATTTTAAATATGTTTTATAGGTGGGCCTCATTATGACAATAAGAGAATTTCCGGAAATCCAAAAGTATAGATATGAGCAAATGTTTACAGCTTAATATGAGAAGTTACTTATAGTGAAAGAAAACGGAGCATGAGAGAAAGAAAAAACCTGTTGTTATTCTTAGAGTGATGAAGACAGTTGAGGAAATCTCTGGACAAATTCCTGACTCGGTAGACACTGAAAATATTGGAAAATTTTCAGAAAAATATCCTTTCTAAGAACGCTGTTGCCTAAAATAGAAAAATTAATTTCAAAATATGAAAACTGTCAAGGACATGCAAAAATAAGCTAAAATGCTTGTTTTCATTTTGTTTTGTTTTTTTCCTCACCTATCTACAATTCCTGAAGTTCTTTAGATTGGGGAGAACTCATAGTCAGGGACTTTTTACAACAGAAGATGACTCCCTTCACCCGGAACTGAAGAATCATATAAACTTGTCGTAAACACATGTGCATGTGTGGGTATGTTGTTGTTAGGTGCTGTCAAGACAGTTCTGACTCATGGAGACCCTGTTTAGGGTTTCTAAGACCGTAAATCTTTGGCAGTAGTGGTGGTGGTTGTGTGCCATGGAGTCGGTTGGATTCATAGCAACACCATACAGGGTTTCTGAGGCTGTAAATCTTTACAGGAACAGAAATCTCATCTTTCTCCCTTGGATCAGCTAGTGGGTTTGAACTACAGACCTTGCAGTTAGCAGTCCAATGCTGATCCTACAGTACCATCAGGGCTCCAGACAACCACCCAATTCACTACTTCCTATATTATACCCTGAGGGCAAGAAAGGGACTACTGTTATTGTGGACAAGTGCCATCAATTGTTTCAGACTCAGTGACCGTAGACACAACAGAACAATACTCTGCCCAATCTTATGCCATCCTCACAATTGTTGTTATGTTTGAGCCCATTGTTGCAACCACTGTGTTGATCCATCTTTTGGGGGATTTTCCTCTTTTTTGCAGACCCTCTATTTTACCAAGCATGATGCCCTTTTCCAGAGACTGGTCCCTCTTTATAACATGACTGAAGAACTTTAGATGAAGTCTCACCAGCCTCACTTCTAAAGAGTATTCTCATTGCACTTCTCCCATGGCCTCCTCCTTGGCCATAGATGGTTGCTGTTGTTTTGATTGAGCCAGGAATTAAAACCTAACCCAAATCAAACCAATATATATGGTCTCCAAAGAATCAGAGTTGGGATTTAGCTATTTTATATTGTCTCTGTTAGCATCAGACTGGGTGGACTATCAGAAGTCTAGGAAGAACATTTTCTACTAAATTATATGCACAGAGAACTCAACTAAGTCAACCCGCTGAGAGGATGGAAATGATGGAGCCACGGGAAGGAGAGACATGACATCTTTTTGACCTGGAAGAAAGCTATCAAGGATTAGAATGATTTTTCACTTCTGGGTCTCTGCGAGGTCTAACTTCACTTCACTTCCTCTCCTTGCATCCTGTTCCTTCCAACATATTTCTAGTTTTGCTAACATGAATTTGACAAGTGATGACCAAATGAATAATAAATATTAAAAAAATATGCTTCTTAGAAGAGATGGCAAAGAAAAGCTTTGGAAAACTCAAAGACAATTAGGGAATTTTAGAGTGCTCGTGTCTATTGAGAGGCATAAAATATCTTCCATTTTTTTCCTGAGTCTCTGATAGTTCTTAGTATCAATACCAATAACATAAGAAGATATCTGAGTCTACCTCCTAAAACTCTCCTATGCAAAAATTGTGTTTTCTATTTCATTCACTTCAGAAAAATCCATGAGGAAAATTTTAAAATTGTTTTTATAATACTCCAGAAAGGAATAATTGGACTTTGAGAGTCATTGAGTACACTTCAGTAATGTGAGATTCAGACTTGTGTCCTTCCTGAGAGGCTTTCTGGAACTTTTTTTTTTGTAAGTAAAGCTGCTTTAATGCACAAAATTGTGTCTTGAGGGCTTGAAAGGATTACTGACCTTCCTGTATGAACAAGCTTTCCCCCAAGAAATGATTTGTTATTGGTCAAAAGAGATGATTCCATCAAAGACTGCAATGCCGAGGTATTAATGCAATATTAAAGTGCTCAAGTCTTTTGAGAAGCATAGAATATCTTTCATTTTTTCCTGAGTCTCTGATAGTTCTTAGTACCAATACCGATAACATAAGAAGATATCTGAGTCGCTCTCCTAAAACTCTCCTGTGCAAGTATTATGTTTTCTTCACAAAACTCAAAAACCATCAGTTGCCTGTATAGAACTCTTCTCAATAAGTATGTATGACTCAAAAGTTGACTGAGAACTATACTTCCCTCAGTTTTATGTTAAATACAATTGCCTAAATCAGATCCAGTTAGTTCAGTATAGCTGAATCTCTTTATTTCTTAAAGTTTGTTTCTTATGAATAGTTTAAGATATGAAGTTTGAGTACACCTGTTTGTGCCATACTATAAAAATAGTGAGTGATTTCTGTTATTAATCTATAAAAATCAGCCAGTTTTATTTAATTACCCATACACAATTGACTTCCTGATTTGCATGCAACTTTTTTTGTGCTCATGACAACCCACCAGGTTGCAACAGCAGTTCTTCTTCCTACCAGTCAAAAATGAAGATTTTCCTTCTTTCCTTCCACACGTTAACCTATTCTCAATTTCCCACAACCACACTTTTGCCCCTCTCTGTGATCCTCTTCCTAGATCCTGTACTCCAAATCTCTGAAGTCTCCTTCTCAACTCTTCTTCCCAAGACAATGATTCCAAACCTGCTAGAGACTTCTTCCCAAGTTATGGAAATTTTACTTATGGTCTGGTGCAAATATTGTGTAGTTTGTACACAATATGCAGCATCATACCTTTTTGTATTCAAGGAAGGAGAGATAAATTACTAGCTACCCAAGTTAAAATTATGAAGGCATTTTGCAATAGAAACAATTATAAAAATAGCAGTAATGCCTCTGATGTTATTAGGATTACACTTTAGTGTCTTTCACTCATTTATTCAGTTATTTATTCAATAAAATAGTTTTGATTGTTTACTATGTCCCAGGTGCCATTCATGAGTCTGGGATATAACTGAACAAGCAGGTCAAAATTGGGAACATTTAGGGGACTGGTCTTAATGCATAAGCATGATATGTCTCATTGAACCGATAGGAAATAATGTACTTAGTCCCTGATAATGAACTTACAGCCTGCAATAATCCCATTGATAAATTCAGGAATTTCTATCTGTCTAGTATGGGTCGGACCCGACTCAACGGCACTTAACAACAACAACAAGATCACTATGGGTCGGAACAAACTCAATGGCATTTAACAATAACAACAACAACAGATCTGTATATATATAAAAGGTAATCTCTAAGTAAAATAATTGAATAGTCTACTCATTCATTTACAAGTAGCTAAATATATATCCTTACTATCCACATACTATATACCAGAAGCACTGGCATCCAGATCTCAAATAATTGGCTATAATCTTTTCTCATTCTTCTCTAAGACACAACAAATTTCTAACATATATTTTAAGTCTAAAACAAAGTTCCAAATCCAAAACATATATTTTTAAGATTTCCATACATGGAGTACTGGTGTAGCACTGTAGGACAGCGGTTCAAACCCACCAGTGCTGTAAGTCAATGTTTAAACCACTCACTACAAGATCAGTGGTTCAAACCCACCCACCAATCCTTGGAAATCCTATACAGGGTTGCTATGGGTCATAAACAATTCAACGGCATTTAGCAACAACAGATAAAGCATAGTTAATAAGTATATGTGCTTTGAAATCAGACTGACCTAGGTTTAAATCTTCATAGTTTTGTTAATGCATTCAAGTTACTGAGTCCTGGTATGGTACCATAAAGCAGCTCTGGTAGCGTCGTGGTAATGAATCTGACTGCAAACCTTAAGGTCAGCAGTTTGAAACTACCAGCTCTTCCACGGGAGAAAGATGAGGCTTTCTGCTCCTGTAAAGATTTACAGCCTCGGAAACCCTGTATAGGGTTGCTATGGGTCAGAATCCACTCCACAGCACTTAACAACAACAACATAGTACCACAGAATAAGCACTGGACCTCAAGGTCGGTTTGAACTGCAAGGTCAGTGATTCAAACTCACCAGCCACTCCTCAGGAGCCTTATACTCATAGGGTCACTATGAACCAGATCCAACTCATCAGCACTTAGCAACAGCTGTCATTAGATTCCACATCAGTAAAAAGATAATAGTACTTACCTTACAAAATTGGCATGAAGATTAAACTAACTTAAGTAATGTATATATCAAATCCACCATACCTAGTACAAGATAAGTACTCCAAAAATTATGGATATCAATATGAAGGTGTTATACCTTATCTATTTGAGACAAACACTAAAAGAATTCGTTGACTTGGAAGCCCTTGAAGAATAATAGGATTCTATATCCTCTTCCATTGAGAGTATATTGAAAGGTAAAAAAATGGTAATTGATTTTATCTTTTTCCATCTTTGATTCTTTTGAATTTAGCATGCCCTGTGATGTGTGTTCAAATCTTCCATTGTACCAAACTTTAAGAAAGCAAATAATTCCCAGAATATACATATGACCATAGCCTGGAAGGTCATATGAACAGCAAGCAGAATCTTTTTAAAACAAAACCTTTAAATCCATCTGACCAAGCCTTGGGGGCAGATATGGATCAGAATTATATACAAATTGTCAGATAACCACTCCCCATAAATAATTTCCTTGCAAGATTTGGAAATGGTATGCTATTTCTCACATGTTGTTGTTAAATGTTGTCACCTCTTAGAGACCCGGTATAGGGTTTTCAAGGAGCAGCTGTTATATTAGTACTGCGGACTTTATGGTTATCAGTCCACTGCTTATCTCTGAAGCACCACCCCAGGACTCACAGGTAGGTCTTAGATAAGACATCCCTTTTACATTTATTTCTTCCACCTCTCACTCCAGGGCAACATTTTAGCACACAATTGTTGTTGCTGTTGTTAAGTGTCATCCTGGAGGTTTCCATTCATAGTGACCCTTATATGGTTTCTGAGGAGTGACTGGAGGATTCGAACTGCCACTTTGCAGTTCAAATTGACCTTTCAGTCCAGTGCTTATCCTACAACACCAAACCAGGACCTATCAGGACACAGTGTTGTTGTTGTTAAGTGCTACTAAGTTGGTTCTGACTCATAGTGACCCTGTATGGGGTTTCTAAGGAGCAGTTAGTGAGTTTGAACCACTGACCTTGTGATTCAAAATGATCTTGCGGCATAGTGCTTTATCCCACAGCACCATTCCAGGACTCCTAGCAGGATACAGGATTCCTCTGGAATTTAGACTTGCTCTGAACTAGAAAGGAATTGCCTGCAGCTCTTCCCCAGAAACTTCGATGGCTGGGAAACAGACTTATTTGCCCTTGTCAGTTTCCTCAGCATCTGACAGACAAAAAAGTTCTTCCAAGCATTCAAATACCAAGCCAGAACGAAAACTGATGCTTAATCAACCTTCTTGGAGGAAAATTTAAACTATCCTTTTTATGATAATGGAAATCATTTGGAATCCTAAGAAAGGAGAAAGAAACAAAGAGTTGATTAAAAGTTAAAAAAAACACTCAAGCAGAAGATAAGTACACCTGACCATATAGTTAGAAGGCACGCCATCTAAACAAGCCATGGCGGTGACAAATCACCATATGGAAAAAATCCCTGCCTATGTGAGAAAACCTTTTTAGATACTCAAAACAGAAAGAAGTCGTTCTTTCTCTGGGCAAAATAATCTCATAAAGAACCTGACCATTAGTATGAAATACAGAGTTACTTCCTCACCGGAGAATCCATTAACTCTGTGCTCTGCTGTCCACATAAGTAATTTTCTCCTTCTTTGCTTATTTTCTATAATCTATTCATCTTGATTTGCTAATCATCTAGAACTACTCTGAAAAAAAAGTTTTAATAACCTTGGCGAATAAAAACAAAGTGGTAGTCATAAAATAAATATATTTGTTTCTCTTTGCCTTCTTACAGCACTGAACAAAACTTACACTCTGCTAAAATGAAAAGCAAAGACTTTCAGTGGCAGGTTGGGACAACTTGAGTTGAACAACACAATGTAATAGATCGCAAAATATACCAACATTCTGAAAGAGAGATCAGCTTTTTACACAGGAAAGTGAGGAAGAAAGTATGTGACCATGATCCCCGGGCAATGGGATTATATATAATCACAAAATAATGTTATTGTTGTTGGAGTTATTTCTCATTCATAGAGACCCTGTATAAAGTTTCCAAGGAGTAACTGGTAAGTTTGAACTGCAGACCTTGTGGTTCAAACTGACCTTGCAGTTCAATGTTTTATTTCACAGAAAAATTCTACAGGACTAACGAATCTATTTTCTAACATAAACTTCCTGGAGCTAACCTAGTAAGCAATTTTCTGAAATGCTTACATATACATTTTTCCTTAGGGCCTGCTGTGCAAGCATTCTCCTGACACAATCTGGGTAAACATTTCCTGACAAACATTTCTTTATAAGCTATATTCTTGACCTCTCCGTTATTTGCTACAGGTGGTTAAAGTTTTACAAGAAGTTATAAGTCAAAAGACTCTAAATCATAGTCTTTATTATTGTAAACAGGATCCCTGGTAGTGTAGTGGATTATGGACTGAGCTGATAACACCAAGGTCAGAAGCTTGAATCTACCAGTAGCTCCATGGAAGAAAAGTGAGGCTTTCTGTTTCTAAAAAGACTTACAGCTTTGAAAACCGTATATAAAACTGTATAAGAACTGATTTGGTGGCACATAACCACCACCACTACCACCACTACCACCATCATTCTTCGAAAGGCAGAAAGGAGGGTGAAGGACATGATAAAGTTTAATTCAGAATATAGAACTTAGATTCAGACCTGTGTCAGTCATTTCCAATTATGCCAAGCATCTCAGTTTTAGAGTACCCTCACATAGCTTCTTTATATCTTGTTTTTAAAGTTCCATGTTCACATATAGTTCACATACATTTTTTTTAATGGTATTGGAACAAAGAGTAGTCATTTGGAAAAAAGATCAAATTGGATCTCCATTTCACACTAACTCCAAATCAGTTTTAAAATATAAATTAGAAACTAGCAATAAAGAAATTATACTAAAGAAGAATAGAAGGAAGATGAACACCTTTATAAACTGGGCATACAAAAAATATCCTTGATTCAAAATCCAGAATCAATAAAAGAAAATTCTAAATTCTAAAATAAATATTTCATATATCTAGAAATATCATGCATAAAAACAAATGTCAAACTGAGAAAAGATATCTGTAATATATCATAGACAAAGGTATAGTATTTTTATGGTACAAAGATACTGTAAAAAATTAAGACCAACAAGAAGAACAACAACATGATAGAAACATGTGCAAGAGAGCTGAATCAATAGTTCATGACGGAAAAAAAAATAAAGCATAGGAAAAGATAGTCTCTGTGGATAATAAAATTTAATTAAAATAACTCTTCTCACCTACAAGACTGGAAAAATTTTTTTTTAATCCTTGACAATATATTTTCTACTGTGATGGGCAATGACGCAAAAATAGGTATAACTTTAAGAGAGGGGGATCTGATGATATCTAGAAAAATTACGCATGCATTTACCTTTGACTCAACAATTCTATTTCAAGGAATCTGCCAAGAAATTGGTAAAATTATTGGATTTTTTTATGTAAAAGGCTATTCATTGAAGAATTAGTATAATATCAAAAACTGGAAGCAATCAATTGTGCACCAGTAGGAATTGTTTAGATAAATTCGGGTAAATGATAAATTATGGTAAAATACGTCCATAAAAACAAATGCAGATTGTTATACTGATCTGAAATGATCTCCAATATAAAGTCTTAAACATAAAGATAAAGTTTTAAGAATAGTATGTTTGATAGTCTATTCATATCCATTCCATTCCAAAGACAGGTGATACAACAAAATGTGGAAATTATTGAACAATATCGTTAATATCACGTGCAAGTAAAGCTTGGCTGATAATAAATCAAAAATAGTTACAGCAGTACATTTGCAAGAAGATATCAGAAATTTAAGCCAGATTCAGAAGAGGTTGTGAAACAAGCTAATATCATTGCTGGTATTAGCTGAATCTTGGATGAAAGCAGAGAATAGCAGGAAGAAGATTACCTATGTTTCATTGACTATGCAAGAGTATCCAACTCTGTGGATCATAACAAATTAAGAATAACACTGTGAATAACTGAATCCTAGAACACTTAATTGTGTTCATGCAGAACCTGTATACAGACCAAGAAGTAGTCATTCAACAGAACAAGAGGATGCTGTATAGTTTAAATTTAGGAAAGGTGTGTGTCAGAATTATACTTTTTCATCATACTTATTCAATCTGTATGCTGAGCAAGTAATCCAAAAAGCTGGACTATATGAAGAAGAATGTGGCATCAAGACTGAAGGAAGATTCATTAGCAACCTGCAATATACAGATGATACAACCTTGCTTGCTGAAAACAAAGATGACTTGGAACACTTACTGATGAAGATGAAAGACTATATCCTTCAAGATGGACTATACAACAACATAAAGAAAACAAAAGCTTTCACAACTGGACCAATAAACAAATCACAATTAACAGAAAAAAAGATTGAAGTTGTCAAGGATTTCATTTTACTTGGAAATACAACCAATACTCCTAGAAGCTGCAGTTAGGAAGTCAAATAACATATTTGAACTGGGCAAACCTGTTGCAAAAGATCTCCTTAAAGTGCTAATAAATATAGACATTACTCTGAAGAATAAAGTGTGCCAAATCAAAACCATGGTATTTGCAATCATCTCACATGCATGTGAAAGCTAGACAATGAATAAAAGACCAAAGGTTTTGAATTATGGTGTTGATGAAGAATTTTAAATATACAACGAACTGCTAAAAGAGTGAACAAATCTGTGTTGAAGAAAGTACAGCCAGAATTTTCCTTAAAAGCAAGAATAGCAAGACTTTGTCTCATGTACTTAAGACATGTCATCAAGAGGAACCAGTCCCTGGAGGACATCATACTTAGAAAAGTACAAGGTCAGTGAAGAAGAGGAAGTCCTTCACTAAGACGGAATGACACAATGGCTACACCCATGGATTCAAACATGAAGACAGCACAGAATTAGGCTGTGTTTTGTTATGTTGTATGTATGGTCACTATGAGTGGGACTGAACTGACAGCACCTAACAACATCTTTTGTGCAAAAAACGAATTTATTTGGCAAATTCCACTTACAAAAGAATTATCTTACACTACCCAAAAATTTACAAAGAAAGAAAGAAAATGATTATTTATGGAAAGAGGTAGGTGTTGGTGATTGTGGGTCTATGAGTTGGTTACGACTCATAGCAAGCATGTACAGGGTTTTCAAAGTTGTAAATCTTTACAGAAACAGAAAGGCTCATCTTTCTTCTACTGAGCAACTAGTAGATTCAAACTGCTACCTTGCACTTAGCAGCCCGGCTTGTAATCATTATACTACCAGGACTCCTTATGGAAAGAGGTAGAGAATGGGAAAAACTAAACACAAAGTTTAAAAGAAAAACTAAGTGTATACTATAAAATTGGAAACAAACACTTACCAAAAAAAAATTTATTTTTACAGGAAGTATTTTGACTCTTCATAGTTAATTAAATAAAAAACATTCCATGAACAAATAAATTTGGAAAGGAAGTCTTAATTTAGCCTAATTGTTCGTAACAATAATGGTGCTTTTATTTTGAAACTATTTTATATTATTACAGTCAAATAATGTAACTATATACTCAGTAACCAAACATATAACTATATACTCAGTAACCAAATGTTTCTTATAAGAGAAAGCCAACCCAAGTATAAAATCAAAGAAATTAAAATACATTAACATTAAATTTGAATTCAAAATATCCTTGCAGACACATGACTTTTTCTTGTTTGGAAAACGCAGATTTCCTAGTTCCATCAACTCAAGAGGACCAGAATCAATGACAATGAAATAGCCCTTTATTGCGGTAGAATACACTAAGTGATTGGATTATGGTCTCTAAATACAATTTCCAGTGAAAAGATTCAGGGAATTTAGAGTAATAGCTGATTATAGATATGGATCTAAAAGGAAATATACAAAACAAATATTTTGCAGTGTCAGAAATCAAGGAAATTATAAAAGGCAAAGGATCATTTCTAAAGGTCACAGAGCTTTCATAATGGGGTGCCTATTAGCCAAATATTAAATTATTTGAACATCAAATATATAATAAGTAGAATTGGTTAAAATGTATTGACTATAGATACCTTTTAAATAATTAAAATTTAATAAATAAATAAATAAATAAAACCATTAATAGATAGCATTTCAATTGTTATCTTGCAATAAGTCCTTAGGCTTATTGAAAGATATCAGTTGAAAGGACAGGCTTCAATTCATCCTTCCTTTATTCTATTAACTATATATTTCAAAGTGAAAATTCATTCTATGTGATGATAATATTGTCCTTTACAGAATAGTGTGAATGAAATAATAGAATTAACAAATCACATTTTATAACCACAAGTGAAATTATTTAATCATCATAATAGATTAAATCATTGTAATTGCAGAGAATGTTACAGTTGATGGATTAAACCGTTACCACCTGAAACCCAGTAACCAATTACAGCTTTTAAAAAATTGGGACAATCTAAGTTTCCCAGTGTGTTGTGATATGAGCAGTATCACACCATCTATGAATGATTCTTGCAACAAAGTTTCAAAAATTATAATGCAAGGAATGTTGCAGTTCAGGCATACTTAGTATGGGGACACCAAAACTGCCAATGCAACAGCCATTACCCAGAAATGCATGGACAATATGCAGTCTAGTTACAAGTTTTCCTGAAATTTTCATTACTAAAAATGCCTTCCCTGTCATCTAGGGGACAGGTAACTCCTTAACATTTTCAACCAAACAAAAGGAAGGAAATAATATAAAGAATGAGAAAACCTCAATAAAATATGAAAACAAAAAACAATAAAGTCAACAAAAACAGAAAGTCACAATGATGAAAAAATAAGAGAAGACACAAATTATCAATATCAGGAATTGAAGAAGCAAGATGTATAAAGACCCTACACACTTTACTAGGATAATAAGAGAGTTATACTATAAACATTTGCACTAATTGAAAATAAAAGATCTCCGTAAGTTTGACAGTTGTATGAATATGCTCAAATGGAATGCAGGTAGAATAAGACTAGTTGCTTCCGACTTGTCTAAAGCTTCATGACCTCCTAAGAAATCTAGACATTTCATAATGCATGACTTTTTCTCTTTTCTTTCAAAAGAGAAATGGGGAGTCTCAAGTTGTTGTTATCAGGTACTGTCAGGTTGGTTCCAACTCATAGTGACCCTATATAGCACAGAACGAAACACTGCCCTTCCCTGCACTATCCTCACAATCGCTGCTACCATTGAGCCCACTGTTGCTGCCACTGTGCCAGTGCATCTCACTGGGGTCTCCCTTTTTTTTCTCTAACCTTCCTCTTTACCTTGCATGATGTCCTTCTCCAGGGACTGGTGCATCCTAAGTATGAGAGACAAAGTCTGGCCATCCTGGCTTCTAAGATGCATTCTGGTTGTACTTCTTCCAATGTAGATTTGTTTGCTTTTCTAGTAGTCTGCGGTATCTCTAATATTTTTCTCCAACACCATAATTCAAATGCATCAATTCTTCAATGGTCTTACTTATTCATTGCTTAACTTTCACATGCATATGTTGTTGTTGTTGCTGTTAGGTGCCATCGAGTCAGTACTGACTCATAGTGACCCTATGCACAACAGAATGAAACACTGCCCAGTCCTGCCCCAACCTCACAGCCATTGCTATGTTTGATCCTATTGCTGCTGCCACTATGCTTGGTGGACTTCCTTTTTTTCTTCAACCCTTCACTTTGCCAAACATGATATTCTCAGGACTGGTCCTCCTGATAATATGTCTAAAGTATGAGAGACAAAGTCCAGTCATTCTGGTTTCCAAGGAGCATTCTGTACTTCTTCCAACACAAATCTATTTGTTCTTTTGGCAGTCCATGGTACTTTCAATATTCTCCACCACCCCCCACCCCCCACCATAACTCAAATGCATCAATTCTTCTATGGTCTTCCTTATTCATTGTCCAAATTTAACGTGCATATGAGGTTATTGAAAATACCATTACTTGGGTCAGGTGCACCTTAGTCCTCAAACTGACATCTTTGCTCTTGAACATTTAAAAGAGCTCTTGTGCAGCAGATTTGCCTAACGCAAGGCATCATTTGATTTCTTCTTGACCGCTGCTTCCCTGAGTGTTGATGGTTCATCTGAGCAAAATGAAGTCTTTGACTTCAATCTTTTCTCCATTTATATGGATATTGTTCATTGGTCCAGTAGTGAGGATTTTTGTTTCCCGCTTTTTGCCTGGACTTGCATATGAGCAATTGACGGTCTATTCCACAGACTGCCCTGACCTTATTTTGGTTGATGATATTGAACTTCATCATCTCTTCCAACAGATGTAGTCAGTCTGATTCCTACGTATTTCATCTGATTAGGTCCCGGAGTATACTCACCTTTTATGTTGCTGAAAAAGGTATTTGCAATGAGTAAGTCCTTGGTCTTGCAAAATCCTCTCATGTCATCTTTAGCATCATTTCTATCACCAAGGCCATATTTTCCAGCTACCAATCCTTCCTCTTTGTTTCCAACTTTCATATTCTAAACTCCAGTAACTTATCAATGCATCTTGATTGCATATTTGATCAATTTCTAACTACAGAATTTGGAAGAATACTTCAATGTCATCATCACTGACTTTTGTGGTTGGTATGTAAATTTGAAAAATAGTGGTATTATTAATTTGTCTTCCTTGTAGGCCTATGGATATTATCCTGTCACAGACAGTATTTAATTCAAGAGAGATCTTGAAATGTTCTATTTGATGATAATGTTCAATTTGTTGCTTCCAGCATAGTAAACTATATAATTGTCTGATTCAAAAAGACAAATGCCAGTCCATTTCAGCTCACTAATGTCTAGGATAGTGATATGTATGCATTTCATATCATTCTTGACAACTTCCAACATTCCTCAATTCATACTTAACACATTCCAGGTTCTGATTATTAATGGATGTTTGCAGCAGTGTCTTCCCATTTTCAGTTCTACCCCATCCAAAAACGAAGGTTCTGAATGTTTGACTCTATCTACCTCATAAAAGTCAACTCTATTTTGAGGAGGCAACTCTTCCCCAGTCATATTTTAAATGCCTTCCAATATGAAGTCCAGCATTCATCTGTCAGTTTGTCGTACTGTGGTGGCTTGTGAGTTGCTGTGATTCTGGAAGCTATGCAACCAGTATTTTAAATACCAGCAGGGTCACCCATGGTGGACAGGTTTCAGATGAGCTTCCAGATAAGACAAACTAGGAAGAAGGAGTGACGAATGACTTCAGAATATTTAGTCACTGAAAACCTTATGAATAGCAGAGAAACACTGTCAGATATAGTACCAGAAAATGAGCCCCTCAGGTTGGAAGGCACTCAAAATACGACTGGGGAAGAGCTGCCTCCTCAAAGTAGAGTTGACTGTGATGATGTGAATGGAGTAAAGCCTGTGGGAAAAAAGCCTGCAGGACCTTCATTTGCTGATGTGGCACAACTCAAAATGAAGAGAAACAGCTGTAAACATACATCAATAATCGGAACATGGAATGTATGAAGTATGAATCTAGGAAAATAGAAACTGTCAAAAATGAAATGGAATGCATAAACACCAATATCTTAGGTAGGTATTGTTGTTATTTGCCATGGAGGTGGTTCTAACTCATAGCGACCTTGTACAGCGTTTCCAAGGCTGTAAATCTTTATATGAGCAGAAAACCTCATCTTTCTCCCACGGAGTGGTTGGTAGTTTGGAACTGCTGACCTTGCGGTTTGCAGCCCGACTGTTAATGACTATGCTACCAGAGATCCTTATCTTAGGCATTAGTGAGCTGAAATGGCCTGGTATTGGCCATTTTGAATCTGACAACTATGTGGTTTACAATGCTGGAAATGACAAACTAAAGAAGAATGGTGTTGCATTCATTGTCAAAAAGAACATATCCATATCAGTCATGAAGTACAAAGCTATCTGTGATAGAATAATATCTATGCGCCTACAGGGACCCCAGTTAATACCACTATTATTCATATTTATATACCAACCACTAAAGCCCCTAAGGATGAAATACAAGAATTCTACCAATTTCTTCTATCTGAAATTGATCAAACATGCAATCAAGATGTACTGATCATTACTTGTGATTGGAATGCAAACGTTGGTAGCAAAGAGG
This sequence comes from Chrysochloris asiatica, assembly GCF_000296735.1. Taxonomy (NCBI): domain Eukaryota; kingdom Metazoa; phylum Chordata; class Mammalia; order Afrosoricida; family Chrysochloridae; genus Chrysochloris; species Chrysochloris asiatica. The sequence goes on from NW_006408519.1 coordinate 59,999,240, forward strand.
AAGGATCAGTTGTTGGAAAATATGGCCTTGGTGATAGAAATTATGCTGGAGATCGCATGATAGAATTCTGCAAAATCCATGATTTGTTCATTTCAAATACCTTCTTTAAGCACCATTAGAGATACCTATACACATGGACCTCACCAGATGGAATACACAGAAATCAACTTGACTACATCTGCGGAAAGAGATGATGGAAACGCTCCATATTATCAGTCAAAACAAATCCAGGGTCAGATTGTGGGAAAGAGTATAAATTGCTTATATGCAAATTCAAACTAAAGCAGAAGAAAATGAAAATAAGTCCACGAGAGCCAAAATATGACCTTTAATATATCTCACCTGAATTTAGAGATCATCTGAAGAACACATTTGATACATTAAACACTAAAGACCAAAGATGAGGAGAGTTGTGGGAAGACATCAAGAACATCATACAGGAAAAAAGCAAAAAGTCATTAAGAAGACAAGAAAGAAGGAAAAGGTCAAAATGGATGTCAGAAGAGACACTGAAACTTGCTCTCCAGTGTAGAGATGCTAAAGCAAATGTAACAAATGAGGAGGTCCAAGAGATGAATAGAAAATTTCAAAGATCAGCTCGAGAAAATAAAGCCAAATATTATAACAAAATGTGCAAAGATCTGGAGTCAGAAAACCAAAAAGGAAGAACACACTCAGAATGTCTCAAGCAGGGGGAACTGAAGAAAAATTCAACACTTGACTTTCATTATTGAAGGATTCTCAGGGCAAATTATTGAATGATGCAGAAAGTATCAAAAGAAGATGGAAGAAATACAAAAGGAAACAGTTGATGTTTAACTGTTTCAAGAGGTAGCATATGATCAAGAGTCAATGATACTGAAGGATGAAGCCCAAGGTACATTGAAGGAATGGACAAAGAACAAGGCACCAGGAACTGAGGGAATAAAAATTGAAATCTTTCAAGAAAGTGAGGAGGCACTCACTCATCTCTGCCAAGAAATTTGGAAGACAACTATCTGGTCAACTGATTGGAAGAGATCAGTATGTGCGCCCATTCCAAAGAGAGGTGACCCAACAGAATGTGGAAATCATTGGACAATCTCTTTGATATCCCATGTGAGTAAAGTTTTACTAAAACTAATACAGAAATGGCTGCAAGCATACATTGAGGATCAAGTTGGATTCAGAAGAGGACTTGGAATGAGGGATATCATTGCTGATGTCCAATGGATCTTGGCTGCAAGCAGAGAATATCAGAAAGATGTTTACCTGTGCTTTATTGACTATGCAAAAGTTTTCGATTATGTGGATCATGAAAAGCTATGGAACACTGTCAAGTATGAGTATTCCGGAACACTTAATTGTTCTCATAGGGAATCTGTACCTGGAACAAGAATCAGTTGTTCGAACAGAACATGTGAATATTGAATGGTTTAAAATGAAGAAAGCTGTGTGACAGGGTTGTATTCTTTTATCATACTTATTCAACCTGTATGCTGAGCAAATAATCTGAGAAGCTTGGTTATATGAAGAAAAATGTGGCATCAGGATTGGCGGAAGACTCATTAACAACCTGAGATCTGAAGTTGATACAACCTTGTTTACTGAAAATTAAGAAGCTTAAAATATTTAATGATGAAGTTCAAAGAGCACAATATTCGGTATGGATTACATCTCAATATAAAGAAAACAAAAATCCTCACCAATGGACCAAAAAACAACATTCTTTTCAATGGAGAAAAGACTGAAGCTGTCAAGGACTTCATTCTTCTTGGATCAACTATCAACACTCACGGAATCAGCAGTCAAATCAAATGACGTATTGCATTAGGAAAATCTGCTGCACAAGACCTTTTTAAAGTGTTGAAGAGCACAGAAATAGACTAAATTGCACCTGACCCAAGCCTTGGTATTTTCAATAACCTCATATACATGCGAAAGCTGGACAGTGACTAAAGAAGACTGTAGAAGAATTGATGCTTTTGTGTTATAGTGTTGGAGGAGAGTATTGAAAGTGCCACGGACTGCCCAAAGAACCAACAGATCTGTGTTGGAAGAAGTACAGCCAGAGTGTTCCTTGGAAGCCAGGATGGCCAAACTTCGTCTCTCATACTTCAGACATATTGTCAGGAGGGAGCAGTCACTGGAGAAGGGTATCATGTTTGGTAAGGTGGAGGGTCAGAGAAAAAGAGGAAGACCCCCAGTGAGATGAATTGGCAAACTGGCAGCATCAATGGGCTCAAGTGTGACAACAATAGTGAAATTGGCCCAGGATCGGGCAGTGTTTCATTCTGCTGTGCTTAAGGTCGCTATGAATCAGTACTGACTTGATGGCACCTAACAACAACAACAACAATCTGAAATGCTCATCTTCTGGAACTATATCTAACACTGTTCTGTTGCTATTCAAGATTTTTCCAATGGTTAATCTTTCAAAAGTGACCTGCCTCTCCTTTTTCCTAGTAGTTATTCTAGAAGTTATGCTGAAACCTATCTACAACTGGCGACCCTGCTGGTTGGTATTTACAATACCAATCGCATAGTGTCTAGCATCACAACAACACACAAGCCACCACAGTACAACAAATTGGCAGACAAATGTTGTATATAAATATATAGATTCATTCATAAATATGAAAACACTGTGGCTCTTTGAGTAAGCACTGGTCTGTGAATCACAAGGTTGACATTTTGAGCAATGTAGGGCAAAGCTCTGGACGGCAAGGTTGGTTTGAACTGCAAGTTTGGCGGTTCAAATTCACCAGCTGCTCCTCTGAAACCCTATACAGGGTCACTATGAGTAAGAACCTACTCAATGACACTTAACAACAACAATCCATTGAGAGTTTTTGTACCCACAAAGATTTATAGCCTCGAAATGCTGTGCGAGACATAGTAGGATAAGCACTGGACTGTTAACCTCAAGGTTGGCAGTTCAAATCCACCAGATGCTCTTCAAAAGCCCTATCCAGTGTCACTATGCATTATAACTGACTCGAAGACACTTAAAAACAACAACAAACATTATACAGGGTTGTTGTCAGTCAGAACTGGCTCTACTGCACTTACCAACAGCACAAAGGTAAATCTCCAAGACATATCTCTCAGGTTATCTTTTCAAAGAACCTAGGCAAAAGGCTACATGAAGATGTTTGAAAGGGCTAAATGGGACAGAGATAAAGGACGATATATGCACAGCTTTGGAACGGCAGGGCTCTGAGATGCAGGGATTGAGTCATGGCTGGAATGGGGGTGGGGGTAGGAATCATGTTAAGATGCTTGACTGTTTTTTTTGTTTATTTGTTTGTTTGTTTTAATCTTGGTTTCCCTTGCAATATAATACAGAGTAGACACTGGAGAGGGAGAGAAAGGAATAGTCAGAAACATCACACCACACTAGAAGACTTGTAAGTCCGTCTTCTGCCTATGACTGATTGGAATACCTAAAATGGGGCTACAGCACACCCAGTGAACGAGGCTTCCTGCAGAGCCTTTGCAATGCATAAAACTATAGGTAGAAACCGGAACCACATCCAGATTTCCAGAGATGAGAAATCTCCACTTGAAAGGACGAACAGACCAGCCTGGAGTGGCTAGAGAATAAAAGATACCTCTTAAAAGAAAGACCTGCAGGAAAAATGGAGGCAGATGGACTGTTACTACAAGAACAAACAAATAGCTTCCCCAGGAAACATCAAGGCAAGTGGCCAGGTCCTCTCAAGGAAAACCCACTTCCAAGACTAAGACTCAACGGAAATGCACGTTCTGATTGGTGACCACACACATCACCGATGGGGGGAAATGGGGTAAAAGCAGCAATGAAGCGGCAAGCTAAGCCCTACAGTGTTCAGTGGACTTCTGTGGACCCAGTTGGGGACCTGGTTGGCAAGCAGTGTGAGGAGACCTGGGGACTCTTGGGCCCAGAGTCAGTGGCGTGGCCACCCACGGAGGACAGGAGAGTGGAGGTACCGGCTGACGGGAAGAGAGGGCATGTGCACAGGAGCGCCCACACTTGCAGAGGATACCCACGTGACCTAGACCGGATGACTGGATGATCAGAGCTCAATCAGGAGAAGAAAGAAGAGGGGGAAAAAAAAAAAAAAGAGTGAGCTGATACAATCTGATGAACTTGACCTATACCTATGGAGCAGCAACTCAAAAGAAGGAACAAATCCTTACAGGAAGAATCATTCCCACCCCCTCCACACACAGAGTGGATGGAGATGGGCAATTTGGACATTGGATACTCAAATGGGGAGGGTGGGACTACAAAGGCAAGAAGTGACTGGCTTACAAGCTTTCAACAGGGAACCTAGTGCTAGGGAGCATGGAGAAAGGAAAAATCTCCAGTGGGTACTATTCAATCTGTCTGGGCGGAGCTGATGAAATGAAATACAGATGGGTAACTGGTGATACTGTAGTGAATAATGCTTATCAGGACGGATTATGAGGGCTGGAAATGCAAAGGTAGATGTTTTGTAACAAGGAAAGGAGGAATTAATTCTACAGG
>NW_006408519.1:60004073-60015099 GCF_000296735.1 Chrysochloris asiatica
TATCATATAATTCACAATAAAACATTAAAAAAAAAAGGCTACATGAAGAAATTCATTTTACCACAGATGGCTAGCATAGTTTTCTCCATGTAAAATATCAACATTCTCATTGTAATTCATAGATAAACCTCAGAGAAAGTATTTGAGACAGTGTAATCTGTTTACCATCAAATTTTCATCCAATAGTTTTAACTTAGTAGTTTTTCATTGATGAATCTTGCTTAAGCTAGTTATTACTATTGTTGTTGTTTTTCTTGTTTTTAAGTGCTGTGGTGTCAGTTCAGACTCATAGTGATCTCTGTATAGGGTTTCCAGGGCTTTAAATCTTCACAGCAGCAGAAAGCCTCATTTTTTCTCCCACAGAGCTCAAGCAGCAGATCTATGGCCAGTTTTTATTGTATCACCATACTCCCAGTTATTACTGTGTTGTTTCTGTTATCGAATGCTGTCAAGTTGGTCCCAACCACAATGACCCTGTATACGGTTTCTAAGGAGTAGCTGGTGAGCCAGAACCACTGGTCTTGTGGTTTAAACTGACTTTGCACTCCAGAGCCCCACCAGTGCCACACCAGGACTCTACCAAGTATAGTATATCAATAATAATGATTATATCTCCCAATCCATTCTTTCCTTCTATACTTATTACCTAATATTCATGGTTTTAAAAGAGTGTCCCCTTACTGCCATTTATTTATTTAGCAATGAAGTATTCTTTTTGAATTCAGTACATTATTATCCATTACTGTTGTATTTGTGTTGATAGTTAGATTATCCCAGATTTGGCCAAGGAGACCTCTTCCAGTAGGCTCATGTGTCCTTTTTACATATTTCCATTAATTTTTAGAAATGCCTTACCTTTTGTTACAATAAAATGCTTAGACTTAGCTTGAATTTTCTCTTTTAAGCCCTGGAGTCAGTCATGTCTCCAGCCTATTTAGAAAACATTACAGAGTTTCTTTTATTCAGAATGTTTGGATTGCTGAGGAGGCTGGGCTTGATGGTGGATTATGAAGAAGTACCTCTGATAATAACACAGAAGACTGGATGAAGCAGGTTCAGGGGACAGTCCCAGAACTCTGAACTACATATAAAGGAAGAATTTAGGAGGAGGATGATCGAAGGCTTACTGCTAATGAGATTTGCCATAGAATCAAGAAAGTTGGTGTGTTTTCATCTGTGGCTCTCAGTGGGACCCTGGAGCAGCCATCCTAGGCATAATGGAGTGGGTGCAGGATCAGAGGAATGCACCCACCACAGACATCTGACCGATCATTGACAATAAAGGACTCTAGACTCATGGAAAGAGAAAGGCTGTATGCTAGTAGTCAGGAGGCAGGCTTGCAGAATGTGCCCATAGGTTGTTTAAATTATTATATATTCCTGAGTGTTTTTATGTACATCAAAAAAAAACAGGGAATAGAAGCAAATACTGTTAAATGATGATGCATGGAAGGGATTGCAATTATTGCAATGAAACAAAACAGACTAGGATGAGTGCTAAACCAATGTTTTTCCATGTAAACTATCACTCAATTCACAATAAAAGCTTAAAAAAAGGTAAAGCATTTTTTAAAAAGCATTACATCTCTGAATCCAGCAAAATGATGATATATATATATATATATATATATAACCAGAATGTTTGTTCTCCAAAATTAGACCCGTAAATTTATGTTCCCTCAATACTTACCTACCTCAGGGTACAATTTTTCCTATGTAATAGATAGTTCTCTCATGCTGAGCACATGAGAATGTGACCTATACTTTGACATGGTTTGCAGGCCTTTCTAGGTACTCATCTATCCCTGAGCCCTTTTAGTGGAAAATGGCTCTTGGAAGCCAAGATTCATATGTTAAGTGCACTCATTGTACCAGGATATGATTATTTCTAAATCCAAGCAGAAGATAAAACAAAGAAAAATACTTTTATTATAAATATGATAAACTTTAAATCATAAATTAAGAAGCATATGTATGGTTTACATTATGAATTCTTATACATCAAATTCCAATCTAATAACACAAGATTCTTTTGTACTTTCCCTAATCCATATTTCTATCTCCTTTCTCCTACAGTGAGAATCTTGGCTCCCAACAATATGACTAGATTAACTCATTTTCTCAGTCATACTATACACACAAAATGGTTTCAGAATTTCCACACCCATTTTACGCAAACACAAAGATTTACAATCTTATGGAGCAGTTGTATTCTGTCAGTTCATGTGGTTGTTGTGAGTTGTAATTGACTCAGTGGTAGTGATTTGGCTTTGTCCTAAAATTCCTAGCCTTGATGACCATAAAATCTACATCACAAAAACCCCTATTTACTCTCACCATTTAAAGTTGTGAGAGGAAGACCCAAAAGACTCAGATGCATTTCTTTGACCAAAATTTTCTTGTTATTTTCTCATCCGTTTAAAATCAAAATAAAAAAAATTCTAAAACTAAAAACATATGGGAGGACAGCTACCCTAAAAAACAGAGTAGAACTGACTCACAGGGTTTCTGAACCATGGCTACAAATCATTTGGGAGCAGACTGCCTCATCTTTCTAATAGAGAATGGCTTAATCCGTTGCACCACCAGAGATCCTTCTTATCTTGTTAAGTGTTTTCAAATACTAATACCTTATACACAGTCATACCCAACAAGTAACAAACTGCATTTCCAAAAGAGATGCCAGTGTGCATACCCCTATGTATATACAGTCAGGCAACTGTACATTATTCATGAATCACATATTATGTAAGATACCAATTGTCTCCTGATTGTATAGTAAGTAAGAAACCAGAGACAGTCAATCTTAGAATTATGTTGAAAAAACCTATATTGAAAAGGGTCATTTTAGGTGTTTTAACCATAAATCAGAACTCATTCAATGGCACTTAACAATAACAACCTCTAATACTGCTTTTAAACTCCAAAACATGCAACCTATAAATATATACTTCCATTGCAACTGTATTAAATAATTTACAATCTGACTATCCATTCTTGTTGTTGTTAGGTGCCATTGGGTCGGTACGGATCCATAGCGAGCTTATGCACAGCAGAACAAAACACTGCCCAATCCTGGGCCAACCTCACTACTGTTGCCACAGTTGAGTCCATCGATGCTGCCACTTGGACAATCCATCTCAATGGAGGGGGGGGGGTCTTGCTCTTTTTCTCTGACCCTCCACCTTACCAAACATGATATCCTTCTCCAGCAACAAGTCCCTCCTGACAATATGTCCAAAGTATGAGAGACGAAGTTTGGCCATCATGGCCTCCAAGGAGCACTCTGGTTGCACTTCTTCCAAAATGAATCTATTGGTTCTTTTGGCAGGCCATGGCACTTTCAATATTCTCCTACAACACCACAACTCAAAAGCATTAACTCTTCTACAGTCTTCCTTATTCACTGTCCAGCTTTCACATGCATATGAGGTTATTGAAAATACCATGGCTTGGGTCAGGCAACCTTAGTACTCAAGCTGACATCTTTAGCTCTTCAACACTTTAAAAAGGTCTTGGGCAACAGATTTGCATAATGCAATACGTTGTTTGATTTCTTGACTGCTGCTTCCATGAGTGTTGATAGTTGATCCAAAAAGAATGAAGTCCTTGACAACTTCAATCTTTTCTCCACTGATAAGAATGTTATTCATTGGTCCATTGGTGAGGATTTTTGTTTTCTTTACATTGAGATGCAATCCATACCTAATGCTGTACTCTTTGATCTTCATCAGTAAATGTTTTAAGTCCTCATCACTTTCAGCAAGCAAGGTTGTATCATCTGCATATCACAGGTTGTTAATAAGTCTTGTTCCAGTCCTGATGCCACGTTTTTCTTCATAGAACCCAGCTTCTAGGATTATTTGCTCCGCATACAGGTTGAATAAGTATGGTGAAAAAAATACAACCTTGTCGCACACCTTTCTTAATTTTAAACCATTTGGTGTTCCCATGTTTTGTTCAAACTACAGCTTCTTGGTCCATGTACAGATTCCTCATGAGCACAATTAAGTGTTCCAGAATACTCATATTTCACAATGTTGTCCATAGCTTGCCATGGTCCACACAATTGAAAGCCTTTGTTTAGTCAATAAAGCACAGGTAAACATCTTTCTGATATTCTCTGCCTTCAGCCAAGATCCATCGGACTTCAGCAATGATATCCCTCGTTCCACGGCCTCTTCTGAATAAGGCTTTAACCTCTGGAAGTTCTCTGTCAATGTATACTTGCAGCCATTTCTGTATTACCTTTAGAAAAACTTTACTCACATGGGATATCAAAGAGATTGTCTGATGATTTCCACATTCCATTGGGTCACCTCTCTTTGGAATGGGCACAATCAATTGGCATAATCTCCCAATCAGTTGGCCAGATAGTTGCCTTCCAAATTTCTTGACAGAGATGATTGAGTGCCTCCTGTGCCTCCTCACTTTCTTGAAAGATTTCAATTTTCATTCCATCAATTCCTGGTGCCTTGTTTTTTGCCAATTCCTTCAATGCACCTTGGACTTCTTCTTTCAGTATCATTGGCTCTTGCTCATATGCTACATTCCTATGTTGTTGTTGTTGTTGTGTGCCATCGAGTCGGTTCCAACCCATAGCGACACTGTATAGGGTTTCCGAGGGTGTAAATCTTTACGGGAGTAGAAAGCCTCATCTTTCTCCCGCGGAGCAGCTGGTAGTTTCGAACCGCTGACCTTAAGGTTCGCAGCCCGATTCGTAACCACTACACTACCAGAGATTTAATCCTGAGCTTCCTAAATGGCCTTCATAAGCAGTACTTTAGTAACAAATTGCTAAAGTAACAGACAATTGACACAGCTGCCAGCATTTCCAGTTGTGGAATTTTTACCTGGCCCAGATTTTTCTAAAAAGTATTAACTCTAGCATATCTGATCCATATGCCTCAACTAAAAACACTAAAACTCCCCTACCCCAACTCCTCCAGTTGTTTTTACATATGCAGAGACTCAAAGTCACACAGGGGTTACCAGGGATTGAAAAAAAAAACTGGTAACTAATCATATAAATTATGATGGAACTATTTTTTCATAAAGCTATTCAGAACTATTACATGATTTATTTAAATCTATCCACAGTTAGACAAAATACATTCAGAAAGTAACTGATATCAACTTAATATCTTCATGTTCCCTTGATATGCAACCCAAGAACTATCTTTTCCAGTGTAATTAGATGGTCCTTCTATGATAACCTTGTCAATATAAAGCCAACACTTTTACAAGGTCATCTGTCTTTCCAAGGATTCAGAACAAATGTCCTCTTTCACATACTTTGTTTTTGTTGTTAAGTGCCATTGAGTCAGTTTCCAAGAGAGACGGGTGAGTTTGAACTGCTGATCTTGCAGTTCACACTGACCTTGTGGCGCAGTGCTTATCCTATAGTGCCACTCTAGGAGGGGAAGCTTAAATTTACCAGAAAAGATCCAAAACATGGGATATATATAGGGTTTCTTCCTTAGACTGAAATGTATGATTCACTATTTACTACTTTGGCCTAAATAACAAGATGCTCAAGCTTTAAAAATCTCACTCAAATAGTTTAAATGTTTTTAATGTAATACTATTTATGGTTGTGTGTCAACAAGTTGGTTCTGCGTGGTATCCAACCTGTGTAAGGTTTCTGAAGCTGTAATCTTTATGGGACCAGAGAGCCTCATCTTTCTCCCATGGAGCAATTGGCAGATTCAAACTACCAATCTTGTAGTTACAGCCCAGCTTGTAACCCAAACACTACCTGAGCTCCTTGGAATCATCCTAACCAATAAAATTAATCTTGACAATTTATGGGCCAACCAAATACTATATAGACACAATAACTAATATCTGGTGTAGCGTTGCATATCAATGCGCTGGACTGCAAGATTGATTTGAACTCCAAGGTTGGTGTTCACCTTGGAGTTCACCAGCTGCTCCACACAAACCGTATACAGGTTTGCTATGGGTCAGAACTGACTCAATGACACTTAACAACAACAACTTTGTGTGGGTGGGTTGGAGTGGGGAGTGGGTGGGCAGGAAACCACTTAGATATTTAAGATTAGCCAAACTGATTCATAGGAATTATTCTATTGGCTGATTCCAGCCCAATTAGAAACTATACACAAAGTGGGATTCCAAATATTTCTTTTATATATGATAGGCCTAATACTTTCATCATTCTCTAGAAAACAATATGGAGATGTTTAAAAATTACTATGCTGCCATTACCCCAGGGTGACAGATAGCTGATGATTATTGTTGTCAAGTGCCGTTGAGTTAGTTCCGACTCATAACAACCCTGTGTAGGATTTCAGAAGAGCAACTAGTGAGTTTGAACCACCGACTTTGTCATTACCAGTTCAATGCTTATCCTACAGCGTCACACCAGGACTCCTAACTGATAATACTACATTCAAAAGAGACTGAAGAATCATGTGTTAGCAAATGTAGTGTTATAAAAAATCCTTACAACAGTAAAACAGAGAAAGACTGAAGTCATCATGGTCCTCTCAATAAAGTTAGTCTAAAATGGTGGCTAAGTTGCTATAACAGAGAAATGGTCATCTTAAGTTCAGCAGCTGTCCAGTGGAGAGTTCAAAAATAACCATCCCCAGAAATAAAACACACCATTTCAGTCACTTTCTATGTCAATATGGGAGCTCCAGAAAAACAGAATTAGTAGTGTGTGTGTACATGTGTGTGTATGTGTGTAAAGAGATTACCAGGCATTGACTTACATAATTGTGGAATCTAACAAGTCTGAAATGTATAGAGCAGGTATGAAGACTGGAAACTCTGGACAGAAGCTAATGCTGTAGTCTTAAGGATGAGGGTATTCCTCCTCAAGAAAACGTCAGTTTTGTTTTTAAGATCTTTTGATTGACTGAATGAGGCCCACCATCATATTAGGGATAATAGTCTTTACTTAAACTCAACTGATTTAATCACATCTATAAAATATCTCATAGCAATATCTAGACTTCTTCTTGTTCTTGTTGTTGTTAAGTGCCATCAAGTCGGTTTTGACTCACAGCGACCCTGTGGGTTTGAACTTCAACTTTGTAGTAGCCATCCAGTGCTTATACTATAGCACCACATCAGATTAGTGTTTGATTAAACATCTAGATTCTGCAGCCTAACTACATTGACATGTGCAGCAAACTTTCTCAGAAAACTGAAAAATAACTTACATTATTATCCCTGATAACTGTGCCCATCTGCTTCAGAGAAAACCCTCTGTCTGACAAGTTCTAACCCATCAGCTTGTCCATGCTATCCTCAGCACAGATCCTGAGGCTCATCTCTAGGTTGTTAGATGCTGTACAGTTGGCTCCAACTCATAGCAATGCCATGTCCAACAGAACAAAACACTGCCCAGTCCTGTGCAATCCTCACAATTGTTGCTACCCTTCAGCCCATTGCTATTGTCACGGTGCCCATTCATCTCATTGGGGGTCTCCTGCTTTTTTGCTGACCCACTACTTTACCAAGCATAATGTTCTTCTCCAGGGAATGGTCCCTCCTGATAGTATGTCCCAAGTATGAGAGATGAAGTGTTGCCATCCTTGTTTCTAAGAGACATTCTGGCTGTATTCTAGGTAAACACTCACAAGTTGAACCTCCACTTCCTTTGCATAGATATCTTTTGAGATTTATTATTGGCTTCCTTCTATATTCTTTAACTGTTGGCTCACTATCTGAACATCTTGAAGTGTGGCTGTTTGATCCAGCTGGAGCAGCTAATCAGAGTACCCGTGGGTTGTTTACACTTTTCTAGGCAGTACTCTAAGGACTTATCATGCACCTCAAGCCTCTGGAGTAGGTTTTGAGTTTTAGGTTCAAGGCCTCCATAGCAGATCTCAAGGTAAATCACATATGTGCATGTGTGTGTGTGCTATCTTTGTGATAGAAAGATAACACTTGCTGTCTTGGTAAGTTTCATGGATTGAATTGTGTCTGCCAAAAATTATGTGTCAATTGACTTAGACCATGATTCTCAGTATTATGTAATAATTCTCCATTTCAAGTTCTGATAGAATTATCCTGTGTGTTGTAAATCCTAACCTCCATGATGATAATGAGGCTGGATTAGTGGCAGTTATGCCAATGAAGTGGTACAATCTATAGGATCAGGTTGTATCTTGAGTCAGCCGCTTGTGAGATGTAAACAAGATTAAGCAAGTGGAGATCAGAGGGATATAGTTCCAACAAGAGAGAAGAGCCGAGAACAAAGCATGTCTTTGGACCCAGGGTCCCTGTGCTAGTAAACTCTTGTTATTGTTGTTAAGTACCGTGGAGTTGGTACCGACTCATAGTGACCCTGCACAGGGTTTCTGAGGCTGTAAATCTTTATGGAAGCAGAACACCTCATCTTTCTCCTGTGGAACTGCTGGTAGTTTTGAACTGCTGACATTGAGGTTGGCAGCCCAACTCGTAATCAGTACGCTACCAGAGTTCCTTAGACCCAGAGATATATTGATGCCACAAAACATGGAGATCTCCAAGGGACACCAAACCTGCAGATATTGAAAAGAGACAAGGACCTTTCCCAAGAGCAAACAGAGAGAGAATGTTTTCCACTAGAGTTAACATCCTGAACTTGGACTTCTAACCTCCTAAACTGTGAAAGATCAAATGTTTCGTTTGTTAAAGCTTGTGGCATGTATGTTGTAACAGCACCAGATAACTGTGTTTGTTATCCTAGTAAAATGAGAAGTACTTGGTGTCAATTAAGAAAAGGTACCTAGTGTTTCCAACAAAAATGTTGTTGTTGTTAAGGGCTGTCAAGTCGGTTCTGACCCATAGTGACCCTGTATAGGGTTTCTGAGGAGCAGCTGATGAGCTTGAACCACCGACATTGCATTGCAGTTCAAACAGACCTTGTGCAGTAACACACAACAAAAATAGGACCACTTTTTTTTATTTATTGATATCAGAGGCATCTAAAAGACAGCAGAACAGTAAAATTATCTTCCCATAAAATACAATCTCCAGATTTACCAAACTACATAAAGAGTTATAGTCTAAAGCACCTGATGTTTCTCTTTCTGCCCTGGTAGTGGCAGCTTACCCTATTTGAACTATATAGCATTCCCAACTTGAATGATCTGTTCACGTAGTTGATTCTACTTCTGGCTTTGATCAGATATGCTTAACTGATTAGCCAAAGGCTCATAGATCTAATCAGTTATACTTGTAGTTGCTGTTGCTGTTAAATGCCATCAAGTTGGTTCTGATTGATAATGACCCTACTTAGGGTTTCCAAGGCTTTACATTTTCTTGGGAGCAAAAAGCCTCATTTTTATGCCACAGAGTGGCCGGTGGGCTCGAACCACAAACCTTGTGTTACACAGTCCAGTGCTTATTGTATGGAACACATAAGCATACTAATTGATATTTAATTATTATTGGAACTATCAAATACCTTAAAAATACTTACAATACTATCATCCAAATACTACATTACACCTATGAAAAGAAATGTGTACATTCAGAGTTCTTATTTTCATATAGATTCTAGTTCACCCCTTAAGCTATCTACTTCAAAACTAGGGTATTCCTCAGTGCACTCAACTTTATATACAATTCCAGGGTTAACACAACAGAAATAGAGGCTCTAGCTATAGCATGGTGAAGAATTTAGAAGGTGCCTGGCTATTTGTAAATAGCATCTGGGATCTTAAAGACTTACTATATAGTAAACAGTTACCTATAAGAAACTCTGAAAAACAGCAGCAAAAATAAAAATCTCTTTTTTCAAACATATTCTGATAATAGTGTCCTACTCAGAAATATAGACCCAAGTCTACACAGAGGAAAGCACTCTCCTCAAAATGGTGGTGGGTAATGTGATCACAGAATTTCTCAGAAATTCTTGATCGAAAGGAGGAAATGAAGAGGTGTCTGGCATATCTGAGAAATGGAGTCCTGGTGTGGTGCTGTGAGTTAATACACTGGACTGCCAAGTTGGTTTGAACAGTAAGGTCAGCCGTTCAAACTCACCAGCCGTTCCTTGGAAACCCTCTACAGGTCGCTATGGGTTGGAATTGACTCAACAGCACTTAACAACAGCAACAACAGCCTAGGGGTAGACCCAATTCCATTTTATTTTGCATCCCTGCTTATACTTTAAAGCTATAATCCTTGTACTCATTTTAACAGTTTGCTGAACAATGAGGCTATGCTTAGACAAGTCTAGCAATATCCAGGGAGGATTTGAGAAAAAAATTTCTTCCAGGATAAGATTATACCTAGATAAGTGCTGCCAAGTCCATGGAGGGGCAACCAATCACAGCTGGGCTGAGAAGTTTCTACTTTTTGACTATAAATATTTCTCTTTATTTCCAACAAACTAGGTCAGTGTATTGATAATTTTTGTTTCTCAATTTACTGATTGTTTTCTATGGTCATCTACCACTTTACTTTCACTTCAAATAGTGTGAGTTTTTTTGCTCATTAATACTACTTGTGTATATAGAAGTGAATTGAAATGATGTCTGAGATTGTCTCTTAGAGATCTGAGCAAAGACGAAAACATGAAAAGAAATATAAGCCATGCAATCTAAATAATGTTTAATTTGATTGATACAAGGTCACTATATAATTCTCTTTTTTGTGTCCCTTTGAAATAGTTTTTCACAAAAATATAAGTACTGTACTCATATTTTGATGCAAATAATGTACAAGATTTATGTTTGCATAAGTTTTTGAAATCCTCTTTATAAATAAAGGCATTTCCTGTACTTTCTAAATAAATCCACTTAGGACAAATGCAAATCTATGGATGTCTTAGTTATCTAGTGCTATTATGACAGAAATATCACAAGTGGATGGCTTTAACAAAAATAAATTTATTTTCTCACAATTTAAGAGGATAGAGGTCCAAATTCAGAGTTCCAGCTCTAAAAAAAAGTCCTTGTCTCATTCTGTCATTGTAGGCCCAGCCTTCCTTAGAGCTCTCCATCTCCCTCCATCATTGTAGGCCCAGCCTTCCTTAGAGCTCTCCATCTCCCTCCATCATTGT
>NW_006408519.1:60015199-60080813 GCF_000296735.1 Chrysochloris asiatica
ATTGTAGGCCCAGCCTTCCTTAGAGCTCTCCATCTCCCTCCATCATTGTAGGCCCAGCCTTCCTTAGAGCTCTCCATCTCCCTCCATCATTGTAGTCCCAGCACTTCTTAGAGATCTCCATGTGTCAGGGCATCAGTTTCTCCCTTGATCTAGGAGCTTCACAGTGCAGGCACTCCAGGTCCAAAGGATGCACTCCACTCTTGGTTCTTCTTTCTTGATGACAGTAAGTCCCTGTGAACTCACTTCTCTCTCCTTTTATATTTCATAAGAGATTGACTCAAGATACAACCTAATCCTGTAGAGTGCATCTGGTCACATTAACATCACAGAAGTGAGGATTTACAAAACATCATCAGATGATTACATCAGATCAGAGTGGATCACATCAGGTCACCCCATGGGAGTGATGGCATCATATTAGATCTCATCATGGAGGTGATAACTACATCTCAACTGTCAAACCACTGAGAATCTCAACCAAGCCAAACTGACACAAAACTATCAAAATGGGCAGTATCTTTTCTGCCACCAAAAGCCACATTTGCTCCCCAAACTGAGCATTGCTCTCTTTTTTCTTACCTGAGTAGATAAAAAGTTAGGTAGAGTTTCTCAATTTATAAATCGGGAATCAACAACAACAAAAAAGGAATTGTTATTCAAATTGTGGAGAGATGGGGGGAAATGGAATAAGTATCTGTTATCTTTAGTTGGGTTCAATGTTAATGTTACTGTCAAATTGAATGTATGATGAAATAGGCTTTTAAAACATACTACCTACATCTATTATTTCAATTCTGTTTGATAAGAAAGGAGGAAAGGGGTAAACAGAGTTCAGAAAGTCAGAAAATGGATAATGGAATATTTACCCTGGAAGGCAGTACACTAAAACATTTTTTGATTCCTTCTTCTCTTTCCAGCTGTGATTTTTTAATAAACAAGGTTCTTAGGCAACAAATTCTAATATATAGTACAATGCTCATAGTATGGCTTACATTTCAAAAATAAAATTTGTAGGATAGATACTGAATCATACTTCTCCTATATTTCTTTTCTGTATTGTCTTCCTTCTGTTCTCACTGGAATATTGTAAGCTAAAATCCTGAGTGAAACCTCATGGGGAATCAGCTTCCCAGCTTCAGTGCCATCCAACTAATATTCCCTTGGTCTCACACTGTGAATCATGCTTACAGAAAGGAGTAAAAAGTGGCAATAGTTGCTGCCAAGATAGCAGAGTTTTTCAACATTACCAATTATTATAAAAATTCAGCTTCTTAAACTTGTATCAAGCTCTTATTAAGATTAGAGCAAGTTCATTTCCAGAAAAGTTCAATTATAAAACCATCAATAGGATTCCCTCATTTCAACAAGCCATTTTGCTTCAGGGATATATTCTACTAATTACCAACATGTACAAGTCCCATTTGGATGTAAAGAAAATCCTAAAAACAAAAACAAGATAATAATTAACTAAGCATTCTTCATTTTTAAAAAACTGATTTAAGAGGAAAACAATAAAACATGTTCATTTATCACTTCAGAGATAATTCTAACACATTGTCTAATTCCTGAAAAATATATGTCTCATTGTAGACATCCAAGCATTTTATATTTCATTAGTCTATAAAGACTTAAGTATGGCAAAATAATCAAAATGTTATTCAATTCCATGTTTTTCACATGTAACTATTTTAGATATCCTTTGCTTTAACTGCATTATGTCCCTAATTTCCAACAACATTAAAATAGAGTGCGGTGACTTTGTAGGATAGACACTGGACTGAGAATAGCTTAGGTCCACTAGCTACTCCATGGGAGAAAGATGAGACTTTCTGCTCTGACAAAGAGTTACAGCCTCAGAAACCCTATGTAAGGTTGCTATGAGTCAGAACCCACTGGACAGCATTTAACAGCAACAACAATTAGGCCTTTTATTTCTTAAACTTCCTTTACAGTCAACTGAGGCTCAGAACAAAGTAATTAACTGCATTTTAACAATAATTTTATATCTAGCTAAATTTTAGCAATTAATTTAGTATTTTTCCCATATATTTAATAGTTGAAAATCATATTACCATACTAGATAAAATCAATTAATCCTCCTAAGGAACTGTTCCTCTCCAGTTTGGAAACAAACCAACACCTTAGGCTTTCTCAGAGATAATACACAGTAAGCGCAAACCCACAGTAATTAAAGTCTCTCATAGCACTTCTTTCACATCCTTTACTGCTATTAAAGAAAACAAAAATTTGTTCATTGCAGCACAATTCAAAGTCACCCAAAAGTGGAACTCTAAATGGCCATCAATAGATGACTAGATAAACAAAATATGGTATATACAAACAATGCAATAATGCTCAGTCATAATGAGAAATGCAGTTCTGATACATGTTACAACATAGGCGAACCTTGAAAGTATTATGCAAAGTGAAACAAATCAGTCACAAAAGGACAATAACTGTAGGTCCCCACCTATATAAAGTGAGCACATGTATACAGACCAAAGCTTATTAGTGGTGACCAGGGATAAAGGGAGAGGAAAAGGAGGAGTCTGTTAATGATGGTTCAATAGCTTGGAAAGGGATAGTAGTAATGGATGTATGTAACCAATGTCACTGAATTATACATGTCAAAATTGTTGAGTTGGCAAATGTTTTATTATGGTATTTTTACCACAATTAAAAAAAAAAGATAAACACTTTACCAAGTTTTCTATTAATGTGAGCTCTATGTACCTATGGCCTTCTGTGAATGGAGCAAGATATAAATAAATAAACAAATAATAAACTACCTAGTGCCACTCCTAACATAAAAGAAAACTGATTGCAAACATCAGTATAGCTTCACTGGGTTCAATGATTTTGAGTTATTTTTTTAACAACATTTTATTGTTGTAGTTATTGCTATTTCACAAGCATTTATTAAATATCTACCATCTGAATCATAAAGACAAGCACTAAGGAGAACATAAAGATAAACACTACTCAGTCCTTAACATTAAAAGGTTTAAATGTATTAGAAGAAATTAGCATAATCATAATAACTATAATTCATTAAATATCCATGACAATTTAGGCAATTTATACATGGCGTGTCATCATTCTACCCAAAATTAAAAAGACAGATATTGTTATTTACATTTTACATATCTAGAGTCTATTATGTAATTTGGGTATCAACGTATCTCCATCCAAACCAAGGGAAAGCTGATTCTCATCTCCGTATCTCTAGGGGCCATTCTGCTTCTGTAGTTAAATAAGCTAATATGTATCCTTTTGTAACTAAAGCCAGTTTGAGTTGGTTTTTTTTCTGTTGCTTACAACCAAATGCATTCTGATACTTCTGTTATTTTAGACATTAATATTGTCTGTTTTCATGAGATAAAAATCTAAGATTACATTAAATAAATATTTTATATGCATGGATTTAAGTAACAATTGAATGAATAAGTAAATCAACTGTGAAATATGAAATACGAGAGGGCTTCAAAAAGTTCATAGAAAAATGGGATTAAAGGGTAATGGAATTTTGCCATGAACTTTTTGAATCCCCCTCATATTAACTTCTTATTTTGCCCCTATCCTCCCAAACTAAGATGTGTGATTGCACATTGTAATGTTAAAAGGAAACAAAAGCTATCATTGATTATAGCCTATTTAGCTTTTCTTGATAGTTGATAACAGCTTGTTATCTTTATGTTTTATATTAAATCATATTAGTCTAACCCCCACCCCCACTTGACATTATTTGAAAATAATACATAAACAATGTTAAGTGGTTAGAGGTCAGAAAGTCAGAATTAAATAAGATTCACACTTGCCCTCTATAGACTGTCCTTCCTTTCACATTCCTACCCATCAGTCAGTAATGTTCACCAGAGAATGATATTAGCAGTTACATGCTTTATTTTGTTTCTCTCATCATGATCAAAAGTGCAATAGATCTTGTTGAACTGCCAACTTCAGTCATTAAAGACGTTAATGGTATGACTTAACAACCTTGTTTTCCATGGAAACTGAAGCCTGAGGGGAAAGGGGTGATGGAGAGAGGAAAAATACTTTAAAGGTATTAGTCACACAGACAAGATGACGTTTCCTCATCTCATGTCTGGTAAGTACTCTACTGAGAGGGAATTCACTCTCACATTTAAAATAGAAATTATTATGGTGGTTGTGTGCCAGTGCCATGGAGTCGGTTCCAACTCATAGTGACCCTATATTGGGCTTCAGAGGATGTAGAACTTTACAGGAGCAGAAAGTCTCATCTTTCTCCCAGAGAATGGCTGATAGTTTTGAACTGCTGACCTTGAGGTTAGCAGCCCAACTCATAATCACTATGCTACCAGACCTCATTATATAGAAAGGGGAAACCTAACTCTTGTCAACTTCCATATTGCTCTCTTGCTGTATCATAGTCGCAGATCTAGTGCAATGACAGGAACTATAACTTGTAATATACCTGCTTAAAAAACAATTCGATGATCACCACTTTATCTTTTATTTCCCCATAATTCAGGGAGACAGAATCACTTCGGTTTCACTAGTTTTCTATTTTTTAGAAAGCTGCCCATGGGGTTAAAATGTCTTAGAATTTTTCAAAGATGAGGAAATTTCAGCACCAAGGAGAGTGTCTGACTATTTTCTAATGGTTTATAATTGAAATTGCTTAGTATTCATGAGGCTAGACAGAAAGTTTGAAATGTAGTTACATAGAAACCTGCTAAGAACTATATCTCATTGAGGAGAAAAATCCTAACCATTTTTATTAAAATAAAACCTTTCCAAGTTGAAAGGGTTTCATAGATGTCCGCTATTGTAACAAAGTGCTATTTGTTCAGCTTTTAAGCACATTGGAATTAGTGGTTCTTTGCCTATTTTCCTGTTGTCAAAACCACTATTTATACATAGATCTAGACTGTGGAAAGGTTCAATGAAGTCACAGAGATATTAAACTAACAGTGATTTAAAACTCCATGAGAGTAAGTCCCCTGTCTTGTTCACTGCTTTCTCCTCAAATCCCAGCACATGGTAAATGCTCAATGAATATTTATATGAGTCAAGGGAGATTGACTAAATGAATTAATTGCATTCATTAAGTGAGCAAGAATGAATTCATGAATGGCATTCATTAAGTGAGAAGGAATGAATTGATGAATGTCTTGTTTGAAACGAAAAGTCACATTTTGAAACTAGTCTCAGTGAGCCTCACATAGCACTCTGCTCATCAACCTGAAATTTGACCACATCTCACCTTCATATAGATCAATGAAGTCTCTCTGAGAAAAACGATGTCCCAGAACACACCTTTCATCTCCACTAAGCTTTAGGTGTCAAAGGTTCTCTTTGGCATGTGGAGACATCACTGAAGATCCAATCCCTGAAATGCTACACATTCTCGACATCATGGCATACACCTGTGACTCCCTAGACATCTAACCCCAGCGTGACATGAGGACCTGGTTCTATACTGTTACCAGCTGGCAGGAGACAGGCACAGAGGGCTAGTTACTCATCCTCTTGCAACAAATCTCCAGGTAAACTGTAATTACTTGTCCCTATTCCCAAGCAGTCCCTTCCTTCTGTGCCAAAAGGAGAAAACACTACCTTTCCACTGCTGAGAGAGCCCCTAGAGTTCAGAGACATCTAAGTCCATCTGTGCTGGGTGATAAGAGACAATAATGTAGGCTGTTCTCAACTGCCACCATAGTCAGAAGTGGGGTCCCCCTGGAAGACTAGAACTTTTCAAGGACAGGGCCAAAGTGAACAAAAAAAAATATGAAAAGGAAAAAAAAGAAGGTGTTTAAGCATATTTTCAACTGTCCAAATGTTATGAGGACTTCTCAGGCCTCTGAGTCCCTTTCTTCTTCTTCTTTTTAATTTAGTTGTGCAATGAAACATATGTGAACTAAGTCAAGCCTCCTGGATTCCAGGTAGGCACAGCCCAGTTCTTAGCTCCTAGGAGGCTCTGGGCTAAGGCACTCAACTCTACTTGGACTGTACTATTAGGCCCCCAAAATGGGGGGAGCTGACAGGGCAGGACTAATTTCCATTTCAAACTGCATTCTGGTACTTTGTACTCCAGCACCATTGGACGATCAATATTTAATGCTTGGAGATTCTGACTCTGCGGGAGTCATGTCAGGGGACCTTGGGAGCCAATCTGCTTAAGCTTCTACGTGATAATTATTCATGGGCTCCTGTCTCTTGCGCTTTCTCTCGCACCGTCCCACTCTGCAGACTCAGTGCCTTATTCAGTCTTCTCTTTCGCTCTCTCTGCTGTAGCCGGACCCTTCGCCTTTTCTGTCGCTCCTCATCTACACATCTCTACAATGGCTAAAACAGCAATGGGTAAGGCATTGCGCCTCGTTCTCCTATGGCTTGCCCTGGAGCCCACCTCTCACCTTCTGTCTCTAAGAGCTTAGAAGGCATTTGGAGATATTTTATACAGAAAAAAACGTTCGTGGTAACACAGTAGCCAAAAAAGAGGGAGACAGCTCTGGGGTGGTGGGAGGGTAAAAATAGGGTCCTTGGAAATCTAAATCGAAGCATTTCTCTTAGAAGCTAGAAAACAGGTAAGTTGCCCTCCCTTGGGTAAAGGATTTATTCTGTTTCCATATTTTAAATTAGGGCTCAATCATGGGGGAGGGGTGATCTTAACTGTTTGCCTTACACGGAGGGTTAAGGGACATTTTGAAAAGTGCTTTATAACGTCCTTTATTTCTTCTTTACTTAAAAAAGAAAATCGGGAAGAAGGTTGGAGGGGTAGGGAGAAGGGACTAAGACGAATGCGAAGTCAAAGCGGTCCCATCTAAGCTGCTAAAAAGATGGGTGGAGACACGTAAAGGGGGGAACAGGGCAAATTTGATCTTATTGTCTAGTTAGAGAAACCGCTAATCCTGGGGTGCGGTACAGGGAGGTGGAGGGGCACCGCTCCTTTGTTTTAGGGAAAGGGAGGGGAAGTAGGGAGGAAGTCTGGGAGGACATGGAGGGCGCGGGTGGGCAGCTGCAAGGGCGGGGAAGCGCATGGTATAGAGGAGTGGAGGGATCGCGGTTTCCAAGGCTCTGGGGTGGGGTTTCTTTGTGTGCGGACGGGCGGTCCCGAGGGGTGGAGGGGAGTGTGTGTGTGTGTGGGGGGGGGGAGGTAGGCACCTGCAGCGCTGGGAGCACAATGCAGGCGGCCCCACCCAGCGTGGAGCCGCGCCACTGCCCCCCTCCCACCCCACCCCACCCCCCAACACCCCGTGCTCAGTGCAGCATCTTATGCTGAAAGGGGACGGGGCGGGGTGCGGAGTACGACACCCCAGAGCAGAGCCCTGCGGGGACAGCGGCGCCACGCCCCGCGCTCCAGACTCCTTGCTTTGGCTTCTTTTCCGAGAGGGTTCTGACCACTGCCCCCGCCCTCCCCTCCAAGGTCCCATTGTTCCTTTATAGAAGGAGATGGGGTGAGGGGAGTAAGTTAACATGTTTCTTTCAGAACCACCTTTACATTAGGTGATTAGATATAAGACGTATTGAAAGGCTTCTTTGAACTCATTTGATCGTTTGCGGTGAAAGCTTCCGGAATCTAGATCCAAATGTAAATATAAATATACAGACATCTATATAAATATACATAGGTAAACGTAATATAAAATATAAGAGATCAACATTTTGAGCCACTTGAGAGTCCCGTTTTGTAGGTCAGAAAGTGCCAAATATCGACAATTGCATAGGCTCAACCTGTTATCAGAGAGGAAGAGATCATAAAATCAGAGAGGCAGAACAAGATTCTGGATGCGGTATCCCCATCCCTAAGCAGTCTGTACAACAGGGGTCCCTGCAAGCACCCCTTCTCCTGGAGGGGATTGCGGGGATGAGCAGATAGGGGGACAGCAACCTAGAGCGGCTCAGCCTGGGCAGTTCCGCCCTGCTCCACCCTCTGCGCGCAGAACTAGGAGACGTGGCAAGGAAGGGGGCTAAACAAGGGTCGTGGGGAGGTCTGTGGTCCTAGAGCCCCCTCTTTTCTAGTCACGCAACTGGGAACCGCCTAGGCGCCTCTCGATGTACGCAGATACCCAAGCGATACTCTCAGTCGTGGTACAGAACCCCTCCCAGCCAAGTGGGCGGCTCTGCAGAAAGACTGGCGTGAGCCCCGCCCGGCTACACAAAGGCTTGGCCCCCAACACACCCAACTGCGAGACAGCAGAGGTGACCCTTACCAGAGGACTCCCACCCACCGCGACCTGCGGAAGCTCTGGGTCATTCACTGCCTCTACCCCCGCTACACCCCAAGGCCCTTGTTCTGTTCTCTTGATCCCCCTGGATGGCGATCCCGCGAAGGGTCTCCATAGGAAAAACTGCTTTTCCTAGACCCGGGGCGCGGTTCTGCCCCACCCCTTCCCAGCTGGGACCCGGATCTGGCTACCGCCATCTGGGTAGGGGCGCACGTGGAGGGCGAGTGCATGGAGAGTTGCCAGCCCTGCAGTACCCAGGGCTGGGCACTGTGCCCCCTCCCCAGAGCCAGCTCCCCTGTGCAGCTAGGTAGATGGGTTTCTGCACAATGTTCTGAGCTATCCCTTTTGCCCACAATTCGCAATTCACCTGCAAGTACAAAAAATGGTTCTGAAAATGGGGACTGGAGAGCGATCTTGCTTTGCGCTCTGCACCCCAAGGAGAGATTGCTGCAAGAGAGCAGCTTCAAACTCATCATCACTATCATCATCAGTATTATTACTTCACCATCATTTTTATTTGAAACCATTATCATTTAATTACTCGGTGATGTTACTTGTTCCTGCCTAAAAGAGACCTTAAATGCATTTGGTTAAGAATTGATGCTTTTTGCAGTCCTTTTCTATCTCCTACCCCTCTTCTTCCCCCACCCTAAAGAAAATAGAGAATTGCTTCAGGTCACACATTTTATATTATAAAATAAATATATTGTAAATTCCTGTAGAGATTATGTATGCTCATGTGGGTGGATGTATATGTAGGTTCTTGTTAAGGGCATATGTGCCCATGATTGCTGGAAAATTCTCCACTGAATTGTTTGCGGCTGCAGTGGGTGGAAATACACCAAAATGTTATTGCTATTTTGTGATTTTCAGCATATATTTCATACGGTTTTATCTGTAAAATAGATACAGGTTAGGCACAAAACTAGAAGTGTTTTTCCGAGGCTGTTTATCCAACTGCTGATTCTTGTTTAGGACTCAATTCTACACAGAAACACTGATTGTGAAATGGTAGCTTCCAACGCATTAATAAAAATCCCACCCAAAATATGACAAACACAATGGTCCATTCTGCCCCAATCAAGCTGTATTGCACATTACGTAAAGAAGCACAACTTCTGTCATACTAAAATAATAGATTTTAACAACTATTCCAGTTACAAAGGATAAGCCATTAATCACTAGGGAGGATTCTTTTTTCCTGATTCATTAAACAATTATTATTTTCAACATGATGGTACTAGTTGCATATATTTCCCATTATCTTCTCTATTGAACTGGGCATCTTCTAAATGGATGTAGAAGTAACTAGAAATGAAAATGCTGAAGGTTTGAGCAAGATTTCAGGATGAAACGGAAAGAGAAACAGCAGTAGCTTATCAGTCAGTCTCTTATGTTGAGTTCATACCAGGTGAGCAACTGAGACTGCAAATAAGCATTATGTGACCCACTGTAAACAATTGTAGGAAAAAAATTAATATATCAGCTGGTTAACGGTAAGCAGCAATTCAAACCCACCAGCTTCTTCCTGGAAGAAATGTGGTAGTATACTTGGGAAAGATTTGTAGCCTTAGAAACCCTGTGGAGCAATTCTACTTTGTTCTATAGGGTCTCTGTGAGTCAAGAATCAACTTGACAACAGTGAGTCTGGTTTGTTCTTGTATTCATCTATGCTTGTTAAAATGTCCTGAAGGAAGGGCTTTTGCTGGGTGTGTGTGCTTTTAATGACAGATAACTAAGATTGAATGATTTGTGGTAATAAATATAGAATTTTGTTTAATCAATATAACTCAGAGTATATTTGTGATGTAAGTTACAGATTTTTGTGTTAAATTATTTTATTCAAAGGTGGGAACATTTTTGTTGTTACAGCAGATACCTTTGCCTTAGTCATTAATATGTTTAGCTGAATTGTCTTTGATACCTTAAAAACAATTAAAATTACTTTCAATTTTTTTCCAAAAATTTTAATTGCTAATTGACAAGCTGTTGATAAGCTGTGGAGAAAGCATCTGACCATTTGCCACAGTAGGGCTTCCATTAAATAGCTCATTCTCACTGATAAAAATGTTACAAGAGATTACATTCCACTCTCAGATTCAAAAAAATTTTCAGAGTGCTTTAAAACAGATCCATAAATTAAAATAGTTCCCTACCAATAATTTAAAATAAAAATGTTTCTTAAATCTAAGTAGTTTGTAGTAGCAATCAAGCAGAACTTTTAAAATTAATTTTATGTATGTAAATTAATAGATTAATAAATTACATACCTAATCAAAGATTTTTCTCACTGATAAATCCAGATCATTTTAAAGGAAAGGCCCATATTTATCAATTACCACTGTTTTTACCCCAGTCATTAACTCTTAACTATATGCCCATTTCACCCCCCACAAGATCACTGTTTATATGAGACTGAATGAGTAGAATCTTGGATCAGGTGACACCTCTACACACAGATCTGGACCTGGACCTGGGCGTGGCCACTCAAGCTGCTATCTAACTCCAGCTCACAATTCCATCTTGAGTCTTGAGGAAAAGCACCTTATTTTGTTATCACAGCATCTGTAGTCTTATATGAAAAACACAAGAGACTTGTGAGACAAAAAGTTAATTAGCCAGTGACCCAGATGATCCCAGAACATCCTGGTTCTTGAAACTGGAAAACCTTGGACTCTGCATTAATGTTTCAACCCACTAGAGGGCAGTCAAGTTCTCTAAAGAGTTTCATGATTACTTATAAACCTACTTCCAATTATTAGCTGTTAAAAACAGACTTTTATCTGGAACACTCAACTGCTTATTCAATACACTGGCGTTGTACTTTATTTGAATAAAAGGATTTGAGCACCTTTTCAAGGAGACCAGCAAAATGAGCGATTTTCATAATCAGGACGTAGGTCTTGTTTAAGTGAGTGTTAGTCCCCTCGAGTGTGTGAGTACTCATAGTGACTCTGTATAGGGTTTCTGAGGAATTACATCTTCGCGAGAGCAGAAAGTCTCATCTTCCTCCTGAGAGGTGCTAGTGGGCTCGAACCGCGGATCCTGTGGTTCGCAATCCAGTGCTTATCAACAGTTCTAGGTCCTGATTATTTCTTTATGATTTGCTTTCTAGTTTCATTCACTGTTGAAGTTACTATGTATGTTATTTTAGGGGGGTTGTAATGGATAAATGGTAGAAAATGTCTAATGCTTAAATAAAGGAATTTTTTTTTTAAGAATTGTTTACTTTTTTTTTTTCTTAGTTTTGGGGACACCCCTGAATGTCAGAGTCCTCCCTTTAGGGAGCTTGCAGGCTAGTAGGTAAACCAGAGATAGCTGCATTAACTATGAACTATTTTTCCAATTACATCTACATTTATTTTCCTATTCTATTCGAAGGAAACTTTTCAAATGAAACCCAATGTGATGTCAACTTGGACATTTAAATCTAATTTATCAGCTCTCACCATGTATTGACCATCTCCTTGTATAGTTTTAGTAGTTTAGTAGGAGGTTGGTTTTATTTAAAAAAAAAACAGATACTATAAACTAATTTTTTGGATTATCTAAAATGGATTATTTTTCATATTTGCATTGGCAGGATAATTTCTTCTCTCTTATGTTTTATGGGACTTTAATCCATCTGTAAAATATTTAACAGTGTCATATTATAGTGTCCCTCAAACTTTAATGTGCATATGAATCACCTGGGATTTTCATTAAAATGCAAATTCAGAGAGCTGTGCCTCTACAGAACATTCTGCATTCCTAATAAGTTCCCAGCTGATGATTCAACAGACCCACCAACCCCATCAAGTAGAGAAATATAAAATTGCAATATTCATGTACACTGATAATAAGATCTAGTATTATATCTTAACGGTTTAAATCCATGGCAATCTTTACAAACTATTCCATTTCTAGACTCTATGCTCAGGGATTATATTCTTATGGGAGTGATGTGTTCTCTGCCATCACACTCTTTTAATTGGATATTAAATATATATATTCATATTGCAAGACCTTTGTGAGTGATGTGGAAAATTAGAAATTGACTATATGCATGTGTCTAAGAAGAAAGATGAAAAATCAATAGTGCTTGTTTACAAACCACTAAGTAGAACAAACTCTTCAACCCAGAACCTTTGGAAGTGGGAAAATGTGCAAAAGTCTGTAAAAGCTAATGCCCCACAAATACTCCACCTACTGAAGGAATTGAAACAAGGTTTGAGCAGCACTAAAATTTTCTCTTTATATTCCCAATAAGCATTTTATTCTTTTTTTATACTCAAATTATTCTAGCAGATTATTTATTTCTGGAAACCACATGAGAAAATTATTAAGAATTTATTTAAAGTAGCTATATGTATTTGAGAACAAATTATACATGTATTTTTTTGCTTAATTGAGCCAAAAAAGGACCTTTATTACTTGATACTAACTTTCTAAGAAACTCAACCTGGGAAGCGGGGGTGGAAATGGGTCTTTGAGGAATATCATCAAAGATCTCAAATGTCAATTCTCCCACTATGCTTCTTGTGGGTAGTTGACCATGCAAATATTATCACATTTCTGGAAATACTACCCGGTAGAAATTATAGTACACATGAAATATCTCAAATTAGAAAAACAGCATCTTCCAAAGGGGACACTAAGAGCATAGTGCCAGATAAAAGTGACCACAGAATTGGAAGGATATACTGTTATTCAGCATGAAGTTGGATTAAGCCTCAGGGTTATCCATTCCTTTAGTGGTGGTGGTAGTGGTTTTTAGCTGTTCATTTCAGGATCTCTCAGAAATGGGGAAATTTTGGATTTTTGCAATTTGTGGTACATTTTTATAAAAGGAAGCATTATAAAAATACTGCATGTTTTAAATATCAAATGCTAACCATCTTCTTAGCTGTACATATAACCTCATTTGGAGAGAACTAAAATCTAAATTTAAAGACCTTTAAGACTGGACCCAAAAATATTCCCAACCGATCCTTTAATAAACAATTCTATTAGGATGTTGCTTTCTTTGAAGGATCACTTTTAAGGCAAACACAAATTTTAGGTTCTCTGTAGAAGTGATTTTGTATATATTTATTTAACTCTTACACATCACATATAATATGCTAGCCACTATTCTAAGAACTTTGCATATATTAACTATTTTAATCATTCCACAATCCTGAAAGGTAGGTACTATTAAAGAGAAGGTAACTATGGCAAAGTGAGGTAAAGTGACTTGCCTAAGGTCACACAGTCAGATCTAGAATTTTGGTCAGGTCATCAGACTCCTGAATCTGTACCCTTAAGTAGTAGCTGCTCTTCTTTTGTCTGATCCCAACTCACTGTGACTGACTACCCTATAATATCGCCATTTTGTTTAACAGATGGTCTAATCCTTTCTGAACTTTAACTCACCTTAAAGGGGAAATCATTTCAAATTGATGAATAGTTTAATTACTATCCTGAGGCTTATTAAAATAATTGCTGTAATTAGGCTTTGTGGATAAAGAGATTTGGGGGTCCTAAGATGTGGAACACAGCTCTTTGACACCTCAAATGAAGAACACACTATAATGACCAGGTCTGAGGG
Source organism: Chrysochloris asiatica (assembly GCF_000296735.1). NCBI lineage: Eukaryota > Metazoa > Chordata > Mammalia > Afrosoricida > Chrysochloridae > Chrysochloris > Chrysochloris asiatica. The sequence goes on from NW_006408519.1 coordinate 60,028,979, forward strand.
GAAAAATGTTGACCTAATCTATTGGTTTCATCCTGGTTGGCACATTTCAAAATGTCTTTAACTCCCATAGATCTCAGATACTTAACTTTAACATTTTATTTTAAGAAATGAATTTAGAGTAAAGGGGGTCTGGGAGCCTAGACATCCATATTTAATTCAATGGTTAGGTATTGCTTAAAGATTCTCATCATCTGATTACTTCTTAAGTAGGCAGGCAGGCAAGAGAGATATGTGGGAAGGCCCTGAATCCCCTGTGAAACATTTTAAATTATCCTCTAATAAAGGAATTGGGCCCTGTCATTTGTCAAGGAGACATCTGCAGTAGTAAAACCTATGTTTATATAACCCATTTTTATTAGTCATGATTAAAAATAACATTTTGTGTACATTTGTTCTCACAAAACAATTTTATGTGAATATAAAGGTTAATTAATGCATTTCAGCAATCATCTTGCTAGTCATCCGGAAATATAGCTTCTCTAGGAACTGTACTTAAGTGAAGAAGCCACACATTATACTATAAAACTATCACACAAATATTTTAAGTGTTTGTACATTTGTGACTTTTTTTACCTCTAGATTAAGATATTTAAATATTAAAATATTTAAAGACTTAATAGGTTCCAACATTTATTTTTATGAACAGAGTTAATTACAGTTCTCACAAAGCACATTAAAGATAATCTATTCATATAGAGCAAGGATATTGTCTGCAACTGAACTTTTTTTTTTTTTTTTTACTAAGATTGTAAAGCAACACCTTTATGATTTGCTTATTTAGCAGTTATTTTTCTGGAACAATTGTAATTTAGATGTCAGAATTCTTACATGATCCATTAATACAAGTATTTAGAATAACAATAGATTGTTAAATGTGTATCTGTCAATCTTTTTTATTTTATGTCTTTATACTAGGATAAAAGAACTGAATGAAATTGATCTAAGCCTAGTGCCAGAAAGAGAAATTTTTAAGGTTTAAATTTAAATTTTACTAGCATCCTACTCTCCTTTTGAAAGGATTTTTTATCTATGAACTCCAGCCATAAAGTTTGGTTTCCACTGTCACAATAAACCCCGTTAGGGCTTCATGGTGAGTAGAAACCTAAGGGCACATGATGGTGGTGGTGGTTGTAGTCCACCAAGTTGGTCCAACTCACAGTCACCATGTAGAAAGATTCCAAGGCTATAAATCTTTATGGGAGCAGAAAGCCTCATCTTTCTTCTGCAAAGTTACTGGTGGATTGGAACTACTGATCTTGCAGTGAGCAGCACAGTTCATAATCCACTACGCTACCAGAGCTCCTTAAACCTACATGACAGTGCTCATCTATAGCATGTTGACTATTGCAAAACTGGGATCAGAAAATCTCATCAAGATGTCACCTGCTGTCTCTCCCAGACACTAACAAAAAGGAGCCCCAGCCATCTCAGGCAGCTATACAAGGAATCGTCAGGCTAGTACAGTCTCTCTTGAAACTTTATTTCAGAACATCAATATCTTTACTAATGTTGTTGTTAAGTGCCGTTGAGTTGGTTCTGACCCACAGTGGCCCTATATAGGGTTTCCAAGTAGCGGCTGGTAACCTTGAACCTCCAAACTTGCAGTTTAAACTGACTTTGCAGTTCAGCACATTAAACCACAGTACCACATCAGGACTCCATCTTTACAAATGGATGGGCTTTTTAAAAATTCCCAACACATTATTTAAATCATATAGCTCCAATTGAGAGATACCAGCTTGCATCCTTATAATAATTATTCAAACACATTATCAAAATCAGTGCTTTGTAAAGCAAGTCTTCTGGTGCATAGCACACATAATCCAGCATTTCTGTCATTTTAAAATTACAATCCTTTTCATTTTACTTCAGATCTACTTTCTCCTTTTATAGTTCAAAAAAAATAAATAAACAAACATGGATTGTAAAATATTCAGAAGAAAAAATAAATTTTATTATCTGTATGGGAGTCTGTGGTTTTTGCAAAGTATTCATCTGTTCAACCCCTTTCCATCTTCATATATTCCCTATGAGATGGGCATGGTATATGAGCTGTTCTAGTGAAGGATGAAAAAATTTAAACTCAAACAATTTGCAGATCAAAGTTCTCATGAAAGCTTCAGAGCCGGGACCAGAATACAATTTAGCACTCACTTCAATGTCATATAATAAAAGATTACTTCACAGAAAGCAATCAAACCTGGACAAGTGAGGAAAGCCACACAATGATGAACAAATTTGCCTTCAGTTCAAAGTCATTAATAGTTACTACCATCAAAGGAAAATATATCTTGAGCGTCTGTTCTGGTCATAGCCCTATATAAGGAATGATAAATAAACATAGTCTTAATCACTGAAAGAAGGAGCTCTAGTAGCGTAGTGGTTACGAATCGGGCTGCGAACCACAAGGTCCGCAGTTTCGAAACTACCAGCTGCTCCGCGGGAGAAAGATGAGGCGATCTGCTCCCGTAAAGATCTACAGCCTCGGAAACCCTGTTCAGGGTCGCTATGGCTCGAAACCGACTCGACGGCACTTAACAACAACAACAACAATCACTGAAAAATTTAGGTTTTTTTAGAGAAAACAAAACTGTACATAAGGAAACAACCACCTCACCCGGTGGTTCAAATTCACCAGCCGCTCCTTGGAAACCCTATACATGCTTGCTATGAGTCAGAACCAACTCAATGGCACTTAACAACAACAACATCAGTCATTCTAGACTGGGAATTCTGTAGTCAAAATGCTTCTGAAGCTTTCCTGAGCATCAGTAGGTGAACTATTGATTCTGCATTTGATATAAGTTCCCAGTTGATGCTGATGCGGCTGCTCTAGAATCACACTTTGAGTCAATCCAAAATCAGTTATCAATCAAAAATATAAATCCCCTTCTCTGACTCCCTTAGATGGATGATGAAAATATTAAGTAAAAAAATCATTGAAAACAAACATTTAAATTGTTATACTTTGTTAATTTCTACATGTCATAACAAATCCGCTAGAAATTATTTTGATGTAATGGAAACGATCATTACTCAATAATTCTTTGTGGTAGAGAAAGAGTTAGTGTTATAATTATGACACAAATGCCAATATATTATATATTTAAGACATTTCAATCAATTTTAGGTAAGGCCAGATTTTACTAGTTAAGTACTTTCTCTAGATCAAAACACATTAATCAAGAAGGATAATTAAAGTAAAAGAGCATTTCCCTCTCATATTTTTCTCATCCCATGCTTCCCTCTCATATTTCATACCTCTTCTTTGAATTCATATATAAATTTATTAACCAGTAAGCCTCATCAACATCAGATGTCACATTTGGTAGAAATGAAAACTCATCCCAGAAGCATTAAATTTTAAAAGTCTCCATTGAAATCTCTTAAAGAGAGAGGAAAGGGAGAATTATATCACAGAGTATGCACAGAGAGATAGTCTCTTGCTCTTCCTTAAAGTCATTAACCTATAAATTTTATTCAAATTCCATATCACTTGGCTGTTGTACAATCTCTTTACCCTGTCCCTCAATTTTCCCTATCTGACCTACTCTTAATCTTTTACTTCCTTTTTTAACAGTCTTCCTTTAGCTAGAGCTTTTCTTTAATGGACAACTCCAGGTATTTGCTTATGTGGATCAACTTAGTCTTCCTCTGTTGGGCTGCTAACCTTAAGGTCAGCAGTTCGAAACTACCAGCTGTTCCAAGGGAGAAAGATGAGGCTTTCTGATCCCATAAAGATTTATTGGCTTGGAAACCCTATATAGGGTCACTGTGAGTCGGAAGCGACTCTGCAACACACCACCAACACCATTACTAAATGAGTACAACAAAGTTTATAGAGACAATATGAGACAAACAATATAACAGACTCGTCTTTCAATGACTGTGATTGAGCAAAAGATATGAATACTTTGTTGGTGTTGTTAGGTGCCATCGAGTTGACACCGACTTACAGTGACACTATGCACAGCAGAACAAAACACTGACCAGTCCTTCACCAATTTCACAATCGTTGCTTTATCTGATCCTGTCACTGCTGCCACTTGCCGATCTACCTCGTTGGAGGTCTTCCTCCTTTTCTCCAACCCTCCATTTTACCAAACATGATATCCTTCTCCGGGGATTGGTTCCTCCTGACAATTTTAGAGTTTAGTATTTTCCTCCCAGTCAAGCACGAAAGCAACGCCTTTTCAGTCAATAGTGTTTCAGGTACTAATCAATAATCTTATTACTATTTTTAAAAATCAATTGCATGCTAGCAGAATATAATTATTAGAGTAGTGAAGAGATCATGAGAAATCCAATTAGCATTAATTTGGCATCTGACTCTACAAAGGCTTAAAGGAGGATAATTAATTGATTACCCATACAGCAGCAAAGCATTTTATGCATTTTGTTTTGCCTACAAAATGTCAATTCATATTAATGTATAGTACATAAATTGGAAATTACATTTACAATACAACTGAAGATATACTAACAGAAATATGTGCTAACATTCACAAGTGTAGCTCTTTTCCCAATTATATACTATTGATGATTGTCACAACCTACATATAAAAAATTCAATATATTTTCACAAGTACAAGCTATGAAATGTAGATTATTCAATATATCTACTTTTTTCATAAATATGGATCATGGCTAAGGAGAATTTTTACATGAAACTACCAAAATGGTTCAAATCCCTGTAAGGTAATAATACATTGTACTGGGTAAGAGAGTTCATCTCTGAAGAAAATGTTGACATTTGCCATGCTTAAAAAAATACACTGACATTCTGAAATCCCTAATCAGTACACAAAGGTAGAGAAAAAAGGACAACATCTCTTCTACCAACCAAAGACTTGGTTTAGCTTTTTTTTAAAAAAAAAAAAAAATTTATTGGTAGAACAAATGACATTTAGTACATATTTAGAATGGAAAAAAAAAAAAATTCTAAGAGGCCAATGTTGAAAAATAGTTAAGTTACTTTCAAAGGTTTGGATTTCATCAGTTGAATTAAAAAGGAAAAAAAAAAACTAAATTGAAAGAAACAAAAACACTTTTGTACACGGATGCTCTCTGTGTTGGTTAAGGTTCCTAATTTGTGTTCAACTGCTAACCTTTAGCTTAGCAGGTGGACCCTTCCATTAGCACCACAGTAGAAACCACATGGCGATCAGCTCTGTTAAGATTACAGCCAAGAAAACCCCCATGAAGCCGTTTTACTCTCTAACACAAGGGGTTGCTATGAGTCAGAAATGACTCAACATAGTTGCAGTCTATGTTGGTTATGAATTGCAGCAGGCTGTATTACAACTTACTCGAGTGAAGAAATACAGAAAAATGTAAATTGGGAGACAGCACTGGCCTTTGTGGTCTACTTGCATAGCTGAAACAATTTAAGAACCATCCATTTTAACTAATTTCAAAGGGAAGATGTTCCTGTTAAATAACAAACAGCCAGGAAGTTATTTTATCCAGAAAGCTATATGTGTTATTGTGTGGTAGATTACAAGCTGGGCTGCTAACTGCAAGGTCAGCAGTTCAAATCTACCAATCACTCCACAGGAGAAAGAGGAGACTTTCTGCTCCCATAAAGATTTATAGCATAGAAAACCCTATCCAGGGTCACTATGGGTCAGGACTGATTCTAGGGCACTTAACAACACAGACATGGACAGCAAGTGGATACATAAAATTAGGATAGTCAGCTAAGAAGTCAAAGAGGATTTCTCAGGATGACTTCTGAGAAAGGATACTGGTGTGGCACTGCGGGTTACTGCACTAAGTACAAGATCGGTTTGAACAGCAAGGTCTGAGGTTCAAGCTTACCAGCTGCTCCTTGAAAACCCTGTACAGGGTCACTATGAGCTGGAACCTTCTCGATGGCACTTAACAACAACTATGAAAGAGATAGTAGCGGACCTTCAAAATTAACCTTGAATCTAGCTTTCCTTGATTATTTCCTGTAAGCATTTCCTAAATTCTTACAGATTTATCTAACAATGAGTGTGGTAGTTAACCATACACTGTCTTGTGGCAACTTGTCTTTATCATCCTTCCTTGTCATTCACTGTTCACCTACTATGTGTCAGCAAGTTGAGTGCCCCATGCATTTTACCCATCTAATTTTAATGGTAAAGAGCTCTGGTAGCCTAGTGGCTATGAATCGGGCTACTAATGCCAAGGTCAGAAGTTCGAAACTACCAGCCATTCCATGGCAGAAAGATGAAGCTTTCTGCTCCAGTAGAGCTTTACAACCTTGGAAACCCTATGCAAGGTAGCTCTGAGTTGGAAAGACTCCACAGCACATAACCACCACCACAACCAATTGTTACAGTAACTCTGAAACAGCTTTCGTTATCCCCATTTTACAAGAAATGAAAGTCAAAAGTCCAGAGAATGTCTATAACTTGCTCAGGGCTTCAAAGGTTATTTAGGAAAAAGCCAGGTATTAAATCTAACACTTGTTCCAAACTTCCTAGTCTGGAACTATTTTCACATTTTATGTTCTGTACTGTGTATTAGTGTAAACATTTGGTTTAGAACCAGACACGTGTTTCACTTTATCCTAATTGTAGAAGCTAGTAATACAACTGAGTACTCACATGATGCTAAGACCTGCGATCATGACAAATTTGCAAGTGCTTTTACAGGTGAGAAAAGGAGAGAGATAAGGACACATGCAGCCAATAAGTGGCAGGGCCAGGATTTGAAACAAGTCTTTCTGCCCCCAGAATTCACTTAGTTAACCATTATGCACACAGTCTTCCTTGGACATAGTTAAAGCTGTAATTGGCTTCAGTGATTAGACAGACACAATAAGGGCAATGAGAAGCAGATAGAATGATTTAAAAAAAAAAACAACAACAGGATCCATAGCTAAGCTCTTTAAATTTTCAAAAGGTCACCCAAAGAAAAAATTTCAATGTAGAGGAGATAAAGTTTACAGTACAGCCATAACGCTTCACTTTTAATTAAACCCTTACAACAATATCGTCTCCCTATTTTGTGTATAGATTTTAATGAATTGTCTAAGGTTGAGTAGGTCTTGGGCCAAAGCACAGATCTTCAGTGCTCATTTATATTCTTCCATTACACAAGGCTCCAAAGTTTACTCACATCTAGGCGTTTGGGGGTGGGGTTAGGGGATCAAAGAAAGGGCAACCGAACATTTGAATTAGTGTAGAGGAAACAGTTGTCTCCTTTTTCTCCTTACATAGAGAGCGCTTATTACCTGCTGTCTTGCTGTACAGCTTGTACAGAATGGATGTAGAAGATTTCTCTAAAATTTTTCTTAGAAACCAAGCAGTTACATTTGTACCATTAAAGACTGCAATATTCAAACTGTTAACAAAAAGCACACAGCAATCTCACTCTGCAATACAGAATGGGACTCTGGAATTTAGTGAAGCAGTATTTGAACACAATCGGGCTCCAACATCTGTGTTCCTCACCAGCACACTATACTTAACTCTCGTTGGCTGAGTCATTTGCAGTTCTTCAGCCTTCATCAATATAGCAACTAACCAATAATCATTCATAGAACACCTACTAACTCTTGTACAAAGACAAAAAAAAAAAAAAAGAAAGAAAAAAATCATATAAGACACCTTTCCTTACCTCCAAAACTTAAAAATAGTCAGAAACCACTAGTGGTGGTGGTGGTTATGTGCACTGGAGTTGGTTCCGACTCATAGTGACCCTGTACAGGGTTTCTGAGGCTGTAAATCTTTATGCAAGCAGAAAGCCTCATCTTTCTCCCACGGAACAACTGGTAGTTATGAACTACTGACCCTGAGGTTAGCAGCCCATTTTGTAACCACTATACTACCAGAAACCACTAGTAGAAAACAAAATAGATGAGGAATAAGGATTAACCTGTGTGGAACAAGTCAGGAAAATGACTGTCCTTGAAAAAGAGGCTGGGAGCACTGTAGGATAATTACTGGACCACAAGGTCAGCAGCTCAAACCATCAGCTGGTCCCTAGGAAAAAGATGATGCTTTCTGCTCCCATAAAGATTTACAATCTCAGAAACCCTACCCAGGGTCATTATGAGTCAGAATCCGCTCAATGGCAGTAGATTATACATATATTACAACTGTTGAAAGAAGTAGCAAGAAGTACCACACTTCTGGATGCATTCCAACAGCTTTGTATCCATACCTGAGTCACGCAGCATCCTTCACAGTACAGAGGAATTTGCTTCTCAAGGGCAACTAATTACGTGAGTCTCCTTTGAAGTAAAACTACTTGGGATGCTCCAAGTGGTCTGGCAGAGATTGAAGAGAAAAGGGGAAAAAAAACAAAACCCTGGAACAATGCAAAATTCTTATTTCCTATTACCCAACATCAAAAATGTCTAAGCAGATTTAGAAACAGGTGTAAGAGTCAAATAGTAAAGAAAAATAATGATTTTTTTTAAAGGTTACTATCACTTCCATTCTGTAGGACAACAAAACACACTTGACCATGCCATAACTGTAAGAAAACACGAAACCAGACCCACTGTCATTGAGCCATTTCCAACTCACAGTGATCTTATAGACAGTGTAGACTACTCCACAGAGTTTCAGAGACTAAATCTTATGGAAGCAGACAATCTCATCTTTCTTCTGAAAGATGGAGCAGCTGGTGGATTTGAACTGCCAACTTTAAGGTTAGCCTTCAAAGACTTAACCCATTGTGCCACCAGGGCTCCTGACAGGCACCAAGCAAGTTAAAAACCCAACAAAACAATTTGAATTAACTCTCTAAGCTTGAAAATAATCCTCTATTCTCTGAGACAGTCTAGTCCATGGCCTTGCCCTCCAGACTCTCGGTGTTGACCATGCTCTCTGGATCCTGGGTAGAAAGCCCATCAACCCTGGGCTTCAGTTCTGCTCTCTAGGCCCACTAGATGGGCAACTTTGCTCCCTTGGCTTTGCAGGGACCCTTTCTTCTAGTCTGTCTGAGTGCTGACCCTACTCCTTCAGCCTTGGTAGGCACTGTTCTCCTGCTCCCTGGAATATGGCATACCCACTTCCTCAGCTTTGGGTGGCTACCCCATAAAACAGCAGCTCCATATTCTAGAACTGAGTTAGTGAAGAATGCACAGAGGTGGCCCTACCTTTTGTGACCAAGGCAGCTCAGCTTTCTGTGCTATAAGACAACACTACAAATCTGTGTGGTTCTCACAGGTTGTAGCCAATTTCTAGATACCTAGGAGGCATTTGAAAAATGACACTGATAACTAATATGGCTGCTCCAGAAACTGATCAGAACCCAAACATATAGTGTTGTTGTTAAATACCATTGATTCAGTTCTGACTCATAGGAATCCTGTATAGGATTCCCAAGAAGCGATTAGAGTCCTGGTGTGGTGCTGTGGGATAATGCACTAGACTGCAAGGTCGGTCTGAACCACAAGGTCAGTGGTTCAGCCTCACCAGCCGCTCCTCGGAAACCCTATACAGGGTCTCTATGAGTCAGAACTGACTCGCTGGTACTTAACAACAATACAACAAGCATAAGCAAAACTCCTATACATTCTAAAATGATTGGGGTTTTTTTGTTGTTGTTAAGTACCATTGAGTCGGTTCCCACCCATAGTGACCCTGTATAGGATTTCCAAGGAGCAGCTGGTGAGCTTGAACTGCCAACCTTGCAGTTCAAATGACTTTACAGCCTGGCGCTATAACCCACAGTGCCACACCAGGCCCCCCCCCCCCTTTTTTTTTTTTTTTTATTAAAGAGACCCATTTATTTAAAAACACTCAGAGAAACAAAAAAGCATGAGAAAAGATTTAGAGAATTCATTTTGTTAATAGCAGTGACATTGCAACATTGATTGTAGGATGCAGAGGTGTCAGTCTCATTACTGACTTGCTTTGTGTTTCGCTCCATGCTTCTTGCAGAAAATTTATATTAATTGAAGTTTTGATCTAGGATTTGATCAATCCTATTTCAGAAAATAAGTCTTGATACGGCAAAGCTGAGGAAGCATGATCTGAATTACAACACAAAAAGCAGTGTTTTAATGGTGGTGTATCTAGGTTAACCTGAAGGATTTCGCTCATACTGTTTAGATGCCTCTAAAATGTGGCGCACGGTGGCTCCATATGATAAGCTCTGGTAGTGTAGTGGTTACAGATTGGGCTGCCAACCTCAGGGTCAGCAGTTCGAAACTACCAGCTGTCCCAAGGGAGACAGATGAGGCTTTCTGCTCCAGAAAGATTTACAGCCTCGGAAACCCTATACAGGGTGGCTGAGTCAGAACCTATTCCACAGCACATAACCACTACCAGACTGTGAACTACAATGTCCATGGTTTAAACCTGCCAGATGTTTCATGGGAAAAATGTGAGGTTTCTGCTCTGGCAAAGATCTAAAAAGCCTCAGAAATCCTATACAGAGTCACTATGAGACAGTACCAACTTGACAGCACTTAACAACAGCAAAACGGATGCTGAAGACGGTTACCCAGTGGGAGTCATACTAAGATGTTTCACACTTTTAAAATCTCCATTACTATCGCTCCTAGTGTGACTCAAAAATAAAATCACTGCAATCATGTTTTTAAAAGTATATCAGCTCAAACGAAAACCAAGACAAGTGTTTTTCTGAGAAAATTTGTCTGCAGCCATCCACTGATCGCAGAGACATGTTTAGACATATTTTGTTTAGAAAAAGTACATTCATGTATAAACTGGAATCCTAGCAGCAACACTTTTGTACTTGTATAATACTTACCCTTGTATAACAAATAAGTTCAGCAAGGCTTTAAGGTATAAGATCAATATACAAAAATCTACTGTGTTTCTATATACTATCAATGAACAGTCCAAAGAAATTATAAAAACAATTCCATTCATAATAACATCACAAGGAATAAAGTACTAAGGAATAAATTTAATAAAACAAGTGTAAGACTTGTACATGGAAACTACAAAACACTACTGTAAGAAGTCTAAACACATACAGAGACTCTCCATGGTCATGGAGTTATTAAGACAGCAATTCTCCTTAAATTGACCTGTAGATTGTGTCTCTGTCAATATCTCAGCGGCTGCATTTTTAGCAAAAATTGACAAGCTGAACTAAAATTTATATGGAAAAAAAAAGTGTATCAGGTAGTAGTAAGCTTTGACAATAGGTTATATACACACGTATACATGTGGGGGGTTCAAAAAGTTCATGGAAAAAATTGCAACAGAAAGATAAGACATTTTTCCATGAACAATTTGAATCATTTCTGAATAAAACACTATTTGAATAATTTCCACATATATATAAAAATAAAAATAAACCCACTGCCATCAAGTTGATTCGGACTCATAGTGACCCTGTAGAATTGCCCCATAGGATTCCAAGGATATAAAGCTTTACAGAAACAGATGGACACATCCTTCTCCCATAGCACTGTGGGGTCAGTTCAAACTGCAGATCTTTTAGCAGCCAACTGTTTTAACTATTGTGCTATCAGGGCACACTCTCCCCTCCTCTCCCTCCTCCTCCCTACCCACAAAATAGCTTTAGCACATTTTGTTCATAGTTCAGCCTAATGAACAAACTCAGAGGACCATAGGGCTTGTTTTCAGTTTTCCTTCAGGGAAAGAACATATCTAAGTGAGTTATTGTTCACTACATTAACACATAAGCATTCAATACAGTTTTTAAATAACTGACCAAAAGAAAACACCAGCAGATGTGATTTGAAAATTTGACTTTTAGGGAACTATTAAGTACAAGCCGTATTCTGTGCATTTTACTGATGGAGCTCAGTTCTACTCTGTGATGCATAAGGTTGCCATAAATCTGAGCTGAATCAATAGTAACAGGTTTTGGTTTTGTTCTCGTTTTAGGTTTTGGTTAAAAGGAATGGATTTTAAAGATATGTTGTTGTTGTTAAGTGTCGTCAAGTCAGTTTTGACTCATAGCACTCTGAGGAGCTGCTGGTGAGTTTGAACTGATGACCTTGCAGTTCAAAACAACTTTGTGGTCCATTGCATTATCCTGCAGTACCACACCAGGACTCCTCAGAACTAATACAAGCACATCTGTTGTTATTGTTATTGTTGTTAAGTACCATAAAATTATTTTCAACTCATAGCAACCCTATATAGGGTTTCCAAAGACCAGTTGGTAGGTTTGTAGTGCCTACCTTACGAATCGGGCTGCGAACCTTAAGGTCAGCGGTTCGAAACTACCAGCTGCTCCGCGGGAGAAAGATGAGGCTTTCTACTCCCGTAAGGATTTACACCCTCGGAAACCCTGTACAGGGTCGCTATGGGTCGGAACCGACGTGACGGCACTTAACAACAACAACAACAACCTTGCAGTTAGCAGTTCAGTACTTCCCCTGCAGCACCACACCAAGACTCCATGCAAGGATATGGAGTTTTTCAAATGCACAGAAACTTCACATAATTCTAAGCAAGTAAAGGTTTACTTGCAAACTCTTTAAGGAAGATGCTATGAACTTATAACAAAAATTCCCAATTAGTAGAAACATTAAATCAGGATATAACTAATAGGACTTATGGCACAATTTGTGATAGGGTCCTTGTCTAATTTGATTCTGTTTTTTCTCAGTGTTCCAAATAAACTAGCATATTCCATTCTCTGATGGTGGTCACCTCATCTTGAGGAGAGCTAGGATTCCATTTAAATTCACTCAGTTTATATCCTCAGTTCTCAAGTCACTGATCAATTCAAGGGTGGAAATCAACTAGTGAATTAACTGACAGAAAGTAATTTTAGTCTTATTTAATACTTTTTCATTTTGCATTTGTGATCAAAACCTTGAAAACCTCATTTGACAGTTTCCATATCGAAGTTTTTGCTTTCTCTGAGAACATAATAGTCCATTTTATATGTAGTCTTATACCACTTTCTTCAGTGCATAGATTCAAGTCATAATCTGTCTTCTTTCTTAAAGTTGTGTGAAATAGGTGCCAGGGCTTTAGTTTTAGGAAAGTGCACACTTTACAACGAAGTCAACAAAGAAACCAGCATTCTTATCATTGCTGACTTAACAATTTGTGGGTCTAGAAATTGATTCCACAAATGCAATGAATCTTGGGTGAATTAGGAACGGATGCAATTTCTAATCTTCAGCTAGTTTTAAAAGTAACCAGAAGAGGTTTAAATACTTCAGAGACCACAACAATAAAGCCAATATCGCAATAAATTGAGTCATGTGATTTTTTTTAAATTTCTCAATGGCTATAAAAGTTATAGTTACACTATACTGCAGTCTATTAAGTATGAAATCGAGTTATGTATGAAAAAGTTTGGAACGATGTGAACATTACCAAAATGTGAACTGAGCAAGTGCTGTTGGAAAATTGGCACTGATAACCTTCAATTTGTAAAACTCAAAATCTCTGCAAAATGTAATAAACCAGAGCATGGTTCAACAAGCTCAGCCTATTCCTGAGTGCCACATTCAGCCACTCTGAAGACACCATATGAGGAATGTGTGGCTGTCTCAAAGGACACTTACAGCCCATCTCTGGACATTGTAGGGACTACTGGAAAAGGAGGACCATTATTATATGAAAACATTTCACAGTTAGATGAACAATCTGTCTTTCTACCTGGGCTTGTTTAATTTCGGAGTTTCTGGGTGGTGCAAACAAGGAGTCCTGGTAACTCTATAGGCTAAGTACAGGACTGCTGACTGTGAAGATAGCAGCTCAAAGCCAGCACCCGCTCAGCAAGAATAAGAGGAGGCTTTCTGCCCCTGTAAACACTGACAGCCTCAGAAACCCTATCCTGAGTCGCTATGAGTCAGGGTGAACTCGATGGCAATGGCTTTGGGTGGGTAGATGGTGCAAAAAGTTAAACACTCAACTATTAACTGAATGTGTGGCAGTTCAAGCCCACTCAAAGGCCTGACCATCTGCTTTCAAAAAGTCACAGCCATAAAACCTCTGTGGAGCACAGGTCTATCTGCAGCACATGGGGTCATCATGCATCAGGGTCTATGCGAAGCCAACTGGCAACTGAGTCCTTAGTTAAGTCCTAATCAATCTAGCTATCATCTCAGGTGTATTACTGCTCTTGATGTTGTTAAGTGCTGTCAAATAGGTTTGAATTCATAGGAATCTAGGTGAGGTTTCTGAGAAGAAGTTCATATGTTTGAACCACAGTCTTTGTGGTTAGTAGTCCAGTGTTTATCCTATAGTGCCACAGGACACCTCATTACTACTACCTGGTAGTGTTTGTTGTTGTTAAGTGTTGCCACGTTGGCACCAACTAATAGCAACCCTGCTTTTAGTTTAGAGTTTCCAAGGCTACAAATTGTGGGAGCAGAAAGTCTCATCTTTCTACCATAGAGCAGCTTGTGGGCTCGAGCTGCCATCCTTGTGGTTTGCAGTCCAGCATTTAACCTACAGAGTCACAGTGCACTCCTGGTAATATTTCGGGTCTTTAAAAAGATCAGTACTGAGAATATTTAAACTTGGCAATAAAATCTTGAGATGTTGAAATGCAAACAGAATAAAGTGCTTTTATTACTCTTATGGGGTCCTGGTATACCACTGTAGGATATGTACTGGACTACAGACTTCAAGGTCAGTGGTTCAAACCCACTAGCCTCTCTTCAGAAACCATCTACAGGGTCTCTGTCTATACGTTGGAACTGACTCCATGGCACTTAACAACAACAATGACTCCTGTAATCCACAGTGTGGTTTGTTGTTGTTGCCATTGTTGTTAGGTGCCATCGAATCAGCACAGACTCACAGGGAAACCCTATGCACAGCAGAACAAAATACTGCACCTGCACCAACAGTCATTATGTTTGAGCCCATTGCTGCTGCTGCCACAGTGCCAATCCATCACTTTAGGGGTCTTTCTTTTATGCTCCAACCCTCCGCTTTACCAACCATGATACCCTTCTCTGGGGATTGGTCCCTCCTGATAATATGTCCGAAGTATGATAAACAAAGTCTGGCCATCATGGCTTCCAAGGAGCATTCTGGCTATACTTCTTTCAGATTGGTTTGTTCTTTTGGCATGCAATGGTACTTTTAATATTCTCCTTCAACACCATAACTCGATTCAATTTTCTATGGTCTTCATTATTCACTCTCCAACCTTCACATGCATATGAGGTTATTGAAAATAGAATGGCTTGGATCAGTCACACCTTAGTCCTCAAAATGACACTCTTCAGCACATTAAAAAGGTCTTGTGCAACAGATTTACCTAATATAATACATCATTTGGTTTCTTGACTGCTGCTTCTCTGAGTGTTAATGGTGGTCTGAGCAAAATAAACTCTTTGACAACTTCAATTTTTTTCTCCATTTATATGGATGTTGTTTATTGGTCCAGTGGTGTGGATTTTTGTTTTCTTTACGTTGAGGTGCAAATCAATGTGATTTAGTCTCTATTAAACCAAAACATCCAAACTCACTGACTCATAAAAAAACTATATAGGATTTCTGAGATTGTAAGTCTTCACCAAAGCAACCAGCCTCATTTTTCTCCCAAAGGAGTGGCTGATGGGTTTGAACGACAGATCTTAGTAGTCCAGAGCCTAACTTACAGCACCACTAGGACTCCTAGTTTCCATGAAGGACTATAAAGAATGTTTTTCATAAGAACAAAAGAAAAAAAGGACAAGACCCTGCGTGATATAGTGAAATTTTCATTAAACTCAGCAGGAGCTATAACTGAAATCAAGAGTAAGGTAAAGTCCAGGTTGGTATAATTTACTGCTCTTATTATAATTTTTATCATAAGGACAGTTTCATACCATCCAATGTTCTTTTCTTGTCACAACTGCTGTGCTAAGAATTGAAGTTTAAGAGCCTCATATGTTTCTGTAGTGCTTTGACCTTCTTAAATGTTCCTTTATTTGATTTGGTGACTATTTTAACAGAAAAAAATATGATGCTTTGGCTAGTCAAAATATAAATCTTTCAAACAGCCCCTAATTATTATAGCTTAGGAATTTATAATTTTTAAGGGGAAGGTGGGAAGAATGAATGCAGGCTGAATCCATTTTTATGCAAAACCTATTAGCATTACATCATCTGAGAAGAAATATGTAGAACATTACCTCATATCAGTGATCTAGAATGTTAAAACAGATCTTTAAAAATGTGAGTTACTTATTTTTGTCTATTTAATAAATTGTTATTTTTGTTGCTGAGAATATGTACAACAGAGTGTACTCATTTAACAATTTCTACACGTATGACTCAGTGACACTGATAACATTCTTCAAGTTGGACCCTCATTCTCACCTGTCTTTTCTGAGTCTTTCTTCCCCCATTAACATAAACTCACTAACCCCTAATATGTATGTTTATTATTTTGCTTTGGGATCCTAATTAGTCTTTAAAGTTGTTTTTGTCCATTTGATCTCATATAGATAGTTCTTAAAAGTACACAATGCTCAAGGCAGACATACTTACATGTTAAGACTTCAATTACACATTCATCAATCAAAAAATGTTTAAGCTCCATATTTGAGCCAATATAGTATGCGAGGAGTGTTTTAAATGCAACTCTTTTAGTGTATTTCATCCTTCAGGAAGAAAATTTTAATGACAGAATTTCCAAAAGTACTTCTGGATGGGATGAGTTGACTTAAAAAATAATAAGCTGACTTAGGACTCTAGAGGAGTCCTGGTGTGGCACTGTAGGACAAGTACTGGATCTCAAGATCGGTTTGAACTTCAAGGTTGGCAGTTCAAACACACCAGCAGGGTTGCCATGAATCAGAACCAACTTAATGGCACTTAACAACAACAGCAGGGCTCTAGAGACCCAAAGCAAGCTCTTCAACACACCCACAATATATATGGCCATGAATCCAGTTAGGATGAGCATCAGGAGCTTAATTATAAAATGGAAAAGATGGCACCAAAAAAGATCCCCATCTATGTTAAGATTTAGGTAATGGAAGGAAAGGAAACAAGGGAGAAGAGAATTAACAGTGGTAAAGTATGGGTTCAATGTTTAATTGTGGTCTTAAATCTCAGGTCTTTTAAGAACCAATCAGAAAAGCACTAGATTTCTTTCAATATCTGGTGTCCTTTTAAATGCTGGCACCAAAATGAAGACTGCCAGAGAAGTAGGACCCACAACTATAGACCCCAGTTTGCCAGGGTCTCCTGATGTGGCACTATAGGATCAGCACTGGACTTGGAACCACAAGTTCAATGGTTCAAGCCCACCATCTGCTCCTCGGAAACCCTATGTAGTGTTGCTATGAGTCAGAATCAACTCAACAGCATTGAACAACAGCAACAAAAAAGACACCTTGAAGGATCCCTAGATGTGTAATGGTTAAGAACTCAACTGCAAACTGAAAGGGCACGCCCACTGGCCACTCTGCAGGAGAAAGGTGTGGCAGTCTGTACCCATAAAGATTTGGAAACCCTACGGGGCAGTTCTACCCTGTCATAAATAGTCACTATGAGTCAGAATCAAATTAACAGAACAGGTTTGATTTTTGGAAAGATACTTCAGGAGTACCTGATTGGTACAAAGTACCAATCAAAGAATTGGTGGTTGGAATGCCCCCAGATGTACTTCAGAAGAAAGGACTTCAAAAAACCGCTTCCATTGAAAACCCAATGGAGAGGATAGTTCTCCTTTGAAACACATTGAGTTGCCATGAGTTGAAATCAGCTGGATGGTTAAGTCGTTTAATGATTTTCAAAAAAACACCACTCCTGGAAATGACAGATTTCTTCCTCCTAAGAAAAAAGGTGGTTCTTGTCACTTTATAAATCGATAAGCTTCAATAAAGGGCTTCCATCAATGAAATCTCTCAGAAGTCAAACCAAGAGCAAGAGCAAGTAAAACCAAGAGCAAGAGACCTCGCTCTCCTGCATTCCATATATCATCTGATTTTTATCCTTTACTTTCTCCCCAAAGGTCTCCTGAAAGAAGGAATTTAGGCTGAACCCAAATTTAGGCACCAAAACCTCACTGCTGGTATGGGATAAGCACTCTACCGTGAGGTCAGTGTGGTTTGCAAGGTCAGTGGTTTAAACTCACCAGCCATTCCTAGGAAACCCTATACAGGGTCACTATGAGTCGAAACTGACTCAATTGCACTTAACAACAACAGACTGATATGATTGCAGAGAAAATTAAAGAATAAAAGGAAATGGACTGGCATTGCAAACACTGAGCACTCTGGGGCTAAGCCGTGGCGAGCTCTCCAGTCCTCGGAATGACTGTTCTTGCCATCATCAAAAACGTGTCTGAACACTCGAGGACAATGAGATATATTCTCCCAAAGTGGTAGATTAACAACATTTCCAGAGCATTTGTATTGCCTTTCACATGTTAACAGGAAATTTAATATATGCCACCACATTTTAAGACTCAACGTCAGCCACAAAAGTCAAGTAAAACTTTGTTCAGAATAAATAAAATAAATTTTTTAAAAACTACTGACTCCAAATGAAATAACAACAAAACGGTAAGTATGAGAGCACACACTGATGATCGTTCCCACATGAGCCAAGTAAAGTAGAAAACTGAAATCTTAAAACATGTATTTTTAATTTATTTGTAACTTTCAAAAATAATGGAGTATATTGTCATGAATAATGTATATACATTATTTTCTAGTAAAACACAATATGTATAAAATTAAGATGCATTTGAAAAATATTTGAATGGGAAAAATATACAAGTGTCTATATTTTACCAAGTAAATAAAATCTCCTACTGTTTTAATCATTCCAAAGTCTAATCTGATTAGTAAAACTATAGTACAAGTTGTGTTTTTCTCAATTAATTTATATTCTTCAGAGGAAAAGAAAAAAACTCTCTCCAGGTGTTTACACACACACACATCCCAATGGAAATTGAAAAATAACTGGCAGCCAAAATGTCATTCTTGAAATATTCAAATAGCTTATAAAAGTGTTTTTTATTTCTAAAATATGTAATTGTCATACTTTTTCTCTATTTGCCTGCTTAGTTGTGTTATGAATGTATACAAATATTTTTAGTCAGATATTTAATTCTGAGGTTTCTAGCTATCTCTGTACTAATATTTATTGCCCAAATATAATCCATGTATCAAAAATACACTTCTGTAAACTTCTTTAGCTAGGTAGTCAATGACTCACTTATGGTAATTAAAGAAAAAACACCAAAGAAAAATTGGGAGAGAAAAAAAGTCTCAGATTCTTTATTTTAAAAATCAGTAATAACATAACATTTTTCTTTCTAGAAACAATATGTAAACAGTGAAGGTGTGTAGAAAATGCCTGACCAAATTGTTGAGGACATGAGCAACATTATAAGGCAGACAGCTATACATTCAAATTAAACTCCACACTTTGTGATCCAGGGAACCTGTGGCAAGTTACTCACCCTGGGTTTTTTCTACATCTGTCAAGTGAAACTAATTTTGTATTAGATTTCTCCCAGCGCTGTTGCAATGCTTAAACCAATGTATGCAAATAGGTTAGTTAGCATTGTGCCTGGTACATTGTGTTTTCTTCAATAAAAGGAGAAATAGTAATAGTTACCATTATTCATGGACTTATGGTGTGGCACTGTGGGTTAATGCACTGGACTGCAAAGTCACTTTGAACCACGAGGTCGGTGGTTCAAGCTAATCAGCTGCTCCTTGGAAACCCTATACAGGGTCGCTATGGGTCAGAACTGACTCAACAGTACTTAACAAAAGAACAACTATTATTCATAGTTCACTGTAACCATTTGGAAAAATGGAAGAAAACAATTATTTCTTATCTTAGGTTGGTTTCTCTAGAGGAGCAAAAACAGTGACGTGTATAGATACATAAACAAATGAGATTTATAGAGAGAGATTTTATTTCAAGGAAATGCAGGATGGCAAGGCCTTAAATCTCTGGGTCAGGTGCCAGTTTGGAAGCTTCTGACTCACATGATTGCAGAAGCTGAGAACCCAAAACTGGCAGGTCTGAAAGCAGGTTGCTGGTTCATGTCCCAAGAACCAGAGGTCTAACGATGATGAATCACATTCAGATTCAAGAGGAAGAGCTTATCCTGAACTTCCATATATATCAGATACAATCCATCTCTCAAAGAAACCACCCTTTCAACTGATTGCTCACATCAGACCACAAAATGGAAGACAATTATATAGTGTCTGTCAATCCCCTGAAAATCACAGCCTACCTACACTGAAACATAAGCGTAAGCATCACAATGTTTACACATCCTTAGGTTAAGTGGATATCACTATAGAATCATTATATTTTGTTGAATTTCAGATGAATTCACTAGCGATGTGTATTTGCAAACATTAACAGTTCATTGCAAATGCAACCAACAATGAAAAGGATTATGTGAAATTGCCTTTTGCCACCCACATCCTCTATAAACTTGCATACAACTCTGCTTGATGCTAGGGTATAGTGATGTTTCTCAAAAACCAAGGAGAAAAATGGTTATAATTCAAATTATGAAGTATCAATAGAGAAATCTTATTAGCATGTTTTTTACAGACTTTCACATTTTCATGAGCTTTTTTAAAATGCTTATAATAAAATATTTATATTTCCGTGCCTCAACCCACACCCTTGTTGTTAAGTGCCATCGAGTTGGTTCTGACTCATAGTGACCCTGTATAGGATTCAACCCATCCTACAAGACTCAGGTTCAGTGACAAATCTTCTGGAAAGCTTCCCTTGACCACCCATCTACCAAGATATCTCTCTCTCTTCCCTCTGCGCTCCTGTAGACTCTGTTCACACACTCAAAACCTTAAGTGCTCTCTACTCATATTTTCTTTTGACTTTGCCCCAACTTTCAGTCATTACTTCCTCTCTGTTCCTCTTGCAACTTCCATTTCTTTTTCCTTTGCAATACCATTTTGAGTTTTGGTGTTGGAGAAAAATATTAAAGGTATCATGGACTGCCTGCCAGAAGAACAGATAAATTCTGTGTTGGAAGAAGTACAACCAGAATTCTCTTTAGAAGCTAAGATGGCCAGATGTGGTCTCTCATACTTAGGACATATTATCAGGAGAGACCAATCCCTGAAGAAGGACATCATGCTTGGTAGAGAGGAAGGACAGCGAAACAGCGGGAGATCCCCAACAAGATGAATTGGCACAGTGGCAGCAACAACGGACTCAAGCTTAGCAGCAATTGTGAGGATGACACAGGACCTGGCAGTATTTCATTCTGTTGTACATAGGGTCACTGTGGGTTGAAACCAACTCCACAGTACCTAACAGCAACAACAAAACAACCATTTTCCTAAGTTGTACCACATCACCACCTGAACTTTAAATATACAGTTGTATCTTTACTGTGATACCTAGTGACATGTCTTTCCTGTATAAAATGGCCAAATAACTCTTTCTAAGATATTACATTTATCAGGTAGTTCCCCTTTCAAAGTGTTCCTATTTCTAGTATGATCATAATGTTTAAAAGAGTTTTGAGAATGAAAGGAAATGTTATTAACAGGAATAATTGCAAGCAAAATAAGACTCACAGCTATCCGATCCATTGCAACTACCTTCTGATTCGTAGTCTCTCGCAGAAATAGTTTTAAGGGTGAAATCAAAACTGAACTGTCAAGCCTAAAACTTTTAAGTTTACATGTTTAAGATTTATGATACTTTGAAATTCTTGTTGTTGTTGTTAAGTGCTGTCGAGTCAGTTCCAACCCACAGCACCCCGTATAGGGTTCCTAGGAGCTGCTGGTGAGCTTTAACCGCCATCCTTGTCGTTCAAATCAACTTTGCAGTCCAGCATGTTAACTCACAATGCCACAGTATCTATCATCACTTTAATGTAAATATAATCTTTTCAGTCATAAACATTTTGTGGAAGCAGACATTCAAAACCTCTTACACAAAATCATGTAGAAAAATTGATTTCTGGAAAGGTTTACTCTAGGTAAATGACATCTGGTAACTCCATTCTCATTGTAGTCTATGAAACTGGTATCTCTTGTTGCACAAGAACACCATCCACAAAGACCATGATATGAATGATGTCCCCTGGAATTTAATGATTATGCATGGTGTGGCATATAGCATAAGCACTGAACCAGAAGGTCAGTTTGAACTGCAAGGTTGGTGGTTCAAACTCACCTTCTACTCTTTGGAAACCCTATACAGACAGGGTCGCCATGAATCAGAACCAACTTGACAACACACAACAACATCAACAATAATCCATAAAAGTCTTCCAGAATTCTGTTTCCATGTCAACAAAAACAAATATATCTCTCCTCTCTTGAATTCCTCAACACTATTCAGTCTTTACAATCCAAGTCCATGTGCTCTGACTCCCAGATAAAATACAAGGCATCCAATTAAATTTGAATTTCAATTATGTAATGTATAAATTTGAGTGTAAACACATCCTATATAATATTAGATTCAAACTTAACTGCAAGTCATATATTTTTATTTGTTAAATCTGACAACCTTAACTTTGAAGCCAATCCTGACTCCCTCTACCTCACGTCAGGGAACTGGGGTTCTTTTGAACTTCTAATACATATCATCCATGTCCCCACTTGACACATTATTTGGAATCTGTTTTTATCCTTTTGGTCATTCTATTTGTGTATTTTGTTGTTGAGAATATGCACAACAAAACATATACCAACTCAACAGTTGTTGGGGATTTGGGGAAGGATAGGAGGCAGTAGGAGTAAGAAGTTAGGATAAGGGTTAGGACTAGACTACATCTTGACTAGACCTGTTGGTTTCTGTCTAGGCATACTCTCATATGAACAAGAGCTTCCTCTCTACTTGGTGCTGTTGCCCAAGCTTTCTTCCAAGGAGCATTGCCCTCCCCAATTCCCTGCTTCCATCTCAAACAGACAGTACATAGTCAAGTCTAAGGCTATGTAGAACAGCCCACTAAGAACAGTAAGAGACTGTGGCAACTTTGAGAGAGGAAGGAAGCACTGAGGAGCTAGACCCTGAATTGGTACTCAAATTTGGGGAGATTTGATTGTGATTGCAACTGGTTTTAAAGAGCTCCCTAGGATTCAGAAACCACATCAGTGTGAACCAGCACATTGGTGTTACTAGAAGGAGCCATATCCTTGTCATAGTCCTCAATGAAGAAAAAAAGCAAAGAAAGAGTCTAATTAAAGAAATTACCCACAGAGCCACCTGGGTATGGTTCCCAGGTCACCTCCAGGAGGCAACAGCTAAGTTTTTTTGTCCATTTTTATCGTTTATGGTTATGCATATGTTACACACAGGTTTCTAGATATGATGGTCCCTGTTGATCGTCATACCTCCCGGGAGGTACTGTTTTAAGCACTGGGCTGCTAACCACAAAGTCAGTGGTTCAAACACACAAGTGGTTCCACTATTCTGTTCTATGTGGTGCTGTGGGTTAATGCGCCAAATTGCAAAGCCATTTGAACCGCAATGTTGGTGGTTCAAGCTCACCAGCTGCTCCTTGGAAAGCCTAGACAGGGTTGCTATGGGTCGGAATCGACTCGACGGCACTTAACAACAACAATAGGATTGTTATGAATCAGGATGTACTTGATGGCAGGGCACTTGGGCTTGGGCTCTTTATCAAAAGAAACAAACAAAATGAACCCATTTTTCTTAAGTCAATTCCGACTCATGGCAACTCTGCATTAGCTTGCAGGAAATAATGAATTTTTTGTCCAAGAAACTGAGGACAGATGTTGAAAAGGAGTCCATCAATGACAATTCATGCTCATCTACTGCTTAAATCTATCATTACTTTATAAGGTGGGATTCCTTTATGTATTTGTTTTTTATTTGCCTTCTCTAATAAAAGGAGCCCTGGTGGCTTAGTGATTAAGCATGTGGCTGCTAACCAAAAGGCTGCTAGTTCAAACCCACCAGCTGCTTTGCAGAAGTATGTGTCAGTCTGTTTCTATAAAAATGACAATCTTGGAAACCCTATGGGGCAGTTCTAGTCTGCCCTCTAGGGTCATTATGAGTTGCAATTGATACTGTGACTGTGGGTTTATATAAATTTGGTTGTTTATTAGTTGTTTTTGGCTCTCTAATAAAATTGGTAGCTTTAATACATGCTTCCAATGTATGCTTAACTGTGCAATGTGTTCTGAATAACCTACTGCATTATCTTATCAAAAAGAAAAAAAAATTATTGTCTTAGCTGCCTTTGAGTCCGCTCCAATGGATGACAACCCTCTGCATGACAGAACAGCCCCTTGTGAGTCATAGGGTTTTTATTGGCTGATTTATAGAGGTAGATCGTCAGACTTTTTTTTTTCTTTTTTCCCCTAGTCTGGCTTAACCTGGAAGCGCAGCTGAAAACTGTTGAGCATTATAGCAACATAACATGTGTCTCCACTGAGAAACAACAGGCAGTGTCTGCGCATAAGGTGCTAGGAATTAAACCCAGGTCTTCCACACCGTGGGAGAGACTATCAACAGACTATGAAACCAAGCTGTTATTGTTTTCAGTCAGTTCCGGGAATTAATGTATTAAACCACCAGATGTTTTTATCCTCTTACAGAAATTGTGATTTACACTAAACAGTCTTGTAAAGTTGGACCTTTATAGTTGTTGTTGTTGTTGTTGTTAAGCACTGTTGAGTTGGTTCCGACCCATAGCGATCCTCTATAGGGTTTCCGAGGAGAAGCTGGTGAACTCAAACCGCTGACCTTGTGGTTCAAACGGACCTTGCAGTCCAGCGCATGAACCCACAGTGCCACACATCCAAAAGTGATGTAATTTAATTTACTGAATAAACAAACAAGATATATATGGTTTCAGCCTTCTAAAATTCCAAAGGCATTCAGTAAAATCTCTCAGAATAGATGTTGATAGAACTATTCTGGGGCCAGGAAAAAAGAAAATAAACTAAATAGGGAGAAATCTTCTCCTAGCGGTACTCAACGGCACTTAACAACAACAGGTACGAGGAGTCCTGGTATGGCACTGTAGAATAAGCCCTGGACTGCTAACTGCGAGGCTCTCCTGGGAAGCCCTATAAACAGTCACTATGAGTCAGAACCAACTTAATGGCACTTAACAACAACATTGCAGTTCAAATCCACCAAGTGGTGCTGCAGAAAAAGTCCTGGCAATCTAGTGCTGCAGGATTACAGCCATTGAAAACCCTATGAAGACACTTCTCTGCAGTTCATGGCACGTGGGGTCATCATGAGACCCAATGTCAGTGGCCTTGGATATTTCTGATTTATGGAAGTATTTGGTTGATACACATGCCAATGCCAACATCTGATTTTGCATATTTTTCAAACATATACTAACATGTCCAGCCCTGTTAACACACTGAATTTTATCTTGAAAGTAAACGTAAGTAAACAACGGTCTTTTTGACAGTATTCAAAAAAACTGGTTTATTGCATTTTATCCAGAGATCCCAGCTTTGTCACTGCCTAGATATGACTTTGACCTATCTGGGACTCAGTTTCCTCATTTGTAAAATTGAGGTCAGTTGACTGGATAATCTCTTAGACCTTTCCAAATAGAATGTTCTGTGGTTCTAAATTAGTTTGGGGATTATTGTCAGACAGAGAGAGGGAGATAACAAAATGCACTTGGGAATAAATAAAATGCTGCAAAGAAGGACTCTGGAGGATTTGTCTGCTTACTATTTATTCTGGTGAGTTCCAAATAGGCATATGGCAATTCAGACTGAATCAGCAAAGGAAAACCTACTGACTCTTAGGTATACTATAGACCTGCATTCACGCTTACTAGAATGAGTCTATCTTCCTGCTGGAGTACTGAGTGGTGCAATTAATGTACTTGGCTGCTAACTGAAAGGTTGGAGGTTTGAATCCCCCCAGAGACTCTTCAGAAGAAAAGCCTGGCAGTCTACATCTGAAAACCCAGCCATTGAAAATTATTTGGAGCTCGTCTCTGGGGACACTCAGGTCCACTGACATAACAAAGTCCACAGTGTTTTATATCCAACTGTAGTAAGTAGCAACTGGGGTCTTAAAAGTTGGTGATTGGACATGTAAGGAGCAACTATTGGTGTTTCTCTGTCTGGAGGAAAGAAGAGTGAAGAAAATAAAGATAAAAAGAAACAATTAGTCCAATGAACTAATGGGCTAATGAACATCAGTCTCCAAAACCCTGAGACCAGAAGAACTAGATGGTGTCCAGCTACCACTATCAACTGCTCAGAAAGGGATCACATTAGAAGGTTCCAGATAGAGTGGGAGAAAAATGTGGACCCCAAAATCATTATTATAAAAAAAAAAGACCAAGCTTACTGGTCAGATGGAGACTTGAAGAACTCGGAGAGTATAGCCTTCAGTTACCCTTAATGAACCCATTAAATGAACCCACTTCCCGGCTCAAATTTTAGCCAAACAATAGGCAAGTCTGTAAGAGGAATGAAAACATTAGTGAGTTATGAATGCCTTAGAATAATCAACCATTTGAGATCAAAAGGGAAACATTTACCCAAGGATACATTCAGAAGAGTTATGAAGAAGGAGGAATGGAAACAAAACACAAGAGGAAGTGGGATAAGCGATGAAATATCATAGGGGCTGCAATCAATGAGATGAAGCAAAATGTGTGTTCGTTTTTTAAATGGAAAACTGATCCACACTGTAAACCTTCACCTAATTCACAGTAAAAAAAAAATTTTTAAAGGAAAAAATAAAAGAAAGCCCTATGGAGCACAGTTCTCTTCTGATACATATCAGGTTGTCGTGATTGTGTGTTACTCAATGGTGTATCTCCCTGCTAATTGTGTTTCTGCTTCCTTTATGTTTCTCCTTTCTCTGCCTCTTTGTTGCCGGATCTTGATTCTTCTACCTTCCTTTCTTTCTCTAACACGTTTTCTCTCACCTGTAGAAGAGAAATTTTATCTAAGCTACCATAATAAGGAATTTATGTCCTCTGTATTTTTATTCAAGTAGCCCTGGTGGCATAACGGTTAAGTGTTCAACTGCTAACCAAAGGGTTGGTGGTTGGAACTCACCAGCCACCCTGTTGGAGAAAGATGTGAGTCTGCTTTTGTGAAATGCACAGCCTTGGAAACCCGATGGGACTTTGTCCTATAGGGTCACTATGAGTCCGAATCGACTCAGTATCAATGGGTTTGGTATCTTTATGCTGCTAACAAAATAAGGACTAGGCACCTCAGATTTCAAATACTTTCTTGTGAAAGACAACAAAGAAGCAGTATAGTTGGCAAAATTAATTCTTTTGGAAGCTGTAATTCTTATTCAGATTTAAAAACTTTCAGGGGAAATTCAAAAAAGGAAAGATATTCATCTCCAGTCTTTTATTTCAGCCTACAAGGAAAAAATGAAGGAGCTGTCCATGCTGTCACTGATCTGCTCGTGCTTTTACCCGGAACCTCGCAACATCAACATCTACACTTATGATGGTAAGTTGCCCACCATAGAAGCGCCTTCACAGGTTGGATCATTTGGAAAAACTTGGATATGCTTGTTTCTCTCTCATAGCTCCTCATATCATTAAGTCAATAGTTTGTAGATTTCACTGTTGACTTGCTGTTAGGAGGTCCTGATTAGCCTATATTGCTCAGACAGTTAGGATTGAGTCCTAATAACAACACATTAGTCTCTCTTAAGACAGGACTGGATTGTTATTAGCAGCCACATCCAGCATCATAAAATCAATACTATGCCTTGGCCTTTTCTTTACAAATAATGTAAAATGGTGTATATATATATATATATGGCAAATAGTCATTTGAATAGATCATAATTTGAAAGAAAAAGCATTATCATTAGAAAAATTTGAGAAAGAAACCAACAGCTAGCAGCATTGTTTCTTGCTTTATTGTAGCCATTATAAAGTACCCAGATCTTGTGTATGCATGTCAGCAAGCTAATAACTGCTTTTAATAAGATTGACTTAAGGTTGAGGCCCCAGATAAAAGTTTTAAAAAAAGCCTAAATATTGGCATGGCAATTAACTTTGTTGAAGCCCAATCCTTTAATTCTTCCTGATTCATTATGCTTAGTTTGGCTTTTTGGCTCTGTCGCTATCCACATGACCACAGGGCGACTTACTTAGATTCTCTGAGCCTCTAGTATTAACTCTAGTATCTTCTTAACATGTTTGTTGTGATGTTTAAATGATTAATTCATGTCAGTTGCTTAGCACTGAGCCAGGAACATTGTAAGTACTTCACAAAGGTAGTTATCATTATCAATAATATCATCCTCATATAATTGTCAATTTAGTTAAAATGTTTGATGTAGTTACATGTGTGGATACAGCTGAGACACAGTTTGCCACCTGTTTGGTTCTTTTACATGTGTCTAAAGAACTACTTTAATGAGCTCTGGTAGCGTAGTGGTTACAAATTGGACTGCAAACCTTAAGGTCAGTAGTTCGAAACTACCAGCTGTTCTGTGGGAGAAAGATGAGACTTTCTGCTCCCATAAAGATATACAGCCTTGGAAACCCTGTACAGGGTCGCTATGGGTCAGAATCGACTCAACAGCACTTAACAACAACAACAACAAAGAAATACTTTAAGGTGAAAGGACCCTATGGCAATTCACTTTTACTGTATCTTTAACCAAGATTCAAATGCTTGGTCCTTACAAAGTTATCTCTCATGGCGTAAGTATCGTAAGTGTGAATTAGCCATTTCATCAGGCAACACCCTCCATGTAAAAGGATTCTGTTTCAAACTAAAACATTAGAAGGCTTCAATAAAAACTTAGGCTCAATACCTACTTTGTATAAATTCATTCAGCCCTCAAAAATACTAGAGAGATCCGTATTAATTTGTTAGATGCAGTTGCAAGTAATAATGCAGCTACATTTCCTATGAGACTCTATGTGTTGGCAATTGATGAATAAGACATCATCTTCACCATCAAAGAACTCAGAACCTAGTAGAAGATGCTTAGAAAATACAAATGATCAATAATTATAACACAATGTGATTATGTTCTAAGAGGTTTATATTGAATATATGAAGGGGGTTTCAAAAGTTCATGAAAAAAAAATCCATTGTTTTTTCAATGCATTTCTCTAGGAACTGTTTTAAGCCCCCTGATACCAGTATGACAGAGATTGGGAAGAGAGAGGAAGGGAAGAAAACCCAGAGGTTATGCCTTAGCTGAGTCTTAGACATTGAATAGACCTTCACATTGCTCATGTATGGCTCTGAAAAGAGCTGGTAGAGAATTTGAAATTTCCAAAGTCTTTAACCTTGCCTTGTTTCTCTATATTAGATGATGATCTGAAATGTTAACTACAGATAAAACAATACAACAAGAATTAATAATAGTTATACTAACAGTCCCATTTATAAACACTCATTAAATGCGAAAAACAATACAATAAGAATTAATAATAGTTATACTAACAGTCTCATTTATAAACACTCATTAAATGCTACAACTTGTGTGTTACATTCTGTAGATTTTGTCTTTTAATCTTCAAAACTATCTTATGAGGAAGGTGCTCTTTTTATCTCCGTCTTTTAAATGAGGAAATGGAAGCTTAAAAAAGTTCATTTTCCAAATGCCACAAAGCTAGGAAAAGGGGCTTATTATTTGCATGCACACACAGGTATTTCTCATTCCAGAGTCTATAACCTAAGCCATTTAAAACCCCACCAGTTTCTCGAATAAGCTATTTTTATTTGCCCATGTTCTCTTGTAATCATTCTCGCATGCTTACATAATAATTTTTATAGTTGTATTCAAAATACAGATATAACCTTGGATGCCTTCCAGACAAATTTAACACTGTTTTTTTTTACATTTTTGTAAAACATCTTTTTTTTTTTTTTTTTTGAGGCTCCATCATCAAACTTATTTTATCGATATTCATTAGCAAATAAAATGTCACTGTTGATTTCTGATGCATTTACAACACACTTTTTGGTAGTGGTTGCACAATGTTTATCCTTTATTTATTCACTAGGCTAAATACAGCAACTTCCAAATTATCGATTTTTATACTTTGTGATAGTGGCTGGCTCTTCTTTCTGAATGCATAAAGTGGTCCATTTGATCTATGTTTCTCATTCTCTTTTGTTCTATCTACTGCTTTAAAATACATTCAAATAAAAAGATATAAGTTATTTGCAGTGAGTGAACACACACAACGTCAAGGATAGCTGACAACATAATTAACCAACATTCTTGTTTCTTAGAGAATAAGTAAGTCTGAAAATGTGGAACCAAACCTAGTTCCTGGGTCCCTTCTTAAAGCAAACTTGGTGTACATAAAGTTATGCACTCTCATTTGAAGGATACATATATTTTGTCAGGGAACAGGAAGTGGGCTAAGATGACAATTTCATTTATATAATGTATCTCAGATACAAAGGACAGTCAAAAAGTATTGCTAATAGGGGTCAAGTTAATACATGCCTAGTTTATTCCTAACAAAATGTGTTTACACATGTGTCAATGATCAATAGTTGGCTGCAAGTTCACTCATTTATACATTTGTCATAGTCTCATTAGGGTGCCTTCAAATAAAGATCCAGTCAAAACAATGACTTCCATGAGTATCTGCTGGCCCAATAAATTCAAAGCTGAGAGATCTGCTCAGCATGTTATGGTGACCTGTTTGGAATCCCAAAGGGATATCTTCATTGATTTTCTCAAAGAACACAAGACACAGGGTAATCACAAGAGCTTATTATAAAGTTTTAAGAACATTGAAAACTCCATGGTGAGGAAAAAAGCCAGGAAAATTCCTCTGAAGATTTTTTTTTTTTTTTCCTATCAAGACAAAGCACCTGCTCAGTTTTCAAGGGTAGCAGAGTTTGCCCTATGAGAATTTTGTTGGGAAGCCTTACCCCATCCATCCTATAGCCCTGATTTTGCCCCTTCAAACTTCTTTTTGTTCCCAGTACTCAGAGACCATTGAAAAATAACACAAACTGAGTTCCTCAAGGATACCAAAACTCTTATTTTGATCTGGTGTAAATTGTAGTATTCAGAGTTCTTTGGGGGAAGAGTTAAAGAGATGGAAGCACTGCCTTCAGTAATGTATAGACCGCTATGGAGGATATGTCATGAAATAATAGTTTTATGTTTGATGGTTTTATTTAATAAAGGTTTCTATGATTTTGCAGCAATACTTGTTAAATTATCCTTGTATATATGGATTTGTTATGTGCCCACTGTCTATTAGTCTGTACTGTCATTTAAGGTTATGTAAAGCTGGGGTTTCACTTGACCGTAACACATCAGTGTGCACTAATTAGGTTGCTAAAAAGTATTAATGAAAGCTTAATATAGCCAGAGAAGATTTTCTTCTCTACTTTGCGCTCGTCAGAACTCTCGTTATGGTTGCCACAATGTAAAAGGAACATTAATTCCAGAACACTGGTTGCCTGTCTAGTTGCCACAGTGTTAAACGAACATTAATTCTAGAACACTGAGGTTAGTTATCAGTGCAGCAAAGACCAAGGAACAGTGTTATTCTGTGGAACTGAGGAGTTCAGCCCTGGGAAGAAAATGGAAAAGAATATGATAATGAGTTTCAAATACCTGAAAGATGGTGATGCAAAATAGAGAATGGTCTAAGCGTTGGTATTTTAGAGGCAAAATTAGGCTGCAGTTAAGGGATAATGTTTAGGGCTCAAATTATAGAGCACTCATCTAAAAATGAGGCTTGTCCAGTGAATTAAAAAGAAAATCATTACTAAATTGTAATGATCAACTTCTGAAACTATAAATGTTCAAGCAGGTGGTAAGTGATTATCACTTTATTTTGCGTTATAAATTGTAGTAATTTTCCACTGTAAGTAATACTATGCAGAGTTAAAATCTGAGAGTCTGATAGCTGCTTGTTTTTGCCACCTTAGTCACCGATGAGAAAAAACTAGAATGGCTAACCATTCTTCAGTTCTTGGATTAGCTCTGGTAGCGTAGTGGTTACGAATCGGACTGCGAACCTTAAGGTCAGCGGTTCGAAACTACCAGCCGCTCCGCGGGAGAAAGATGAAGCTTTCTACTCCCGTAAAGATTTACACCCTCGGAAACCCTGTACAGGGTCGCTATGGGTCGGACCCGACTCGATGGCACTCAACAACAACAACAACAACAACAAACATGTATATGATGTATAAATTAGATAAGTGATATGGCTCCTTCTTTCCTTTACCACAATGCCGCCTTTTCCATAGCACCTGTCTACTGTTGGATTATGCTGGTGAAGGATATTCTAAGTAACAATGTCATAGGAACATGGACATTACAAAATATGGTCAAAAATCCTAAAGATGAAGTCTTAGTCTTTTTACCATTCTACTACAAGCATCTTGAAGACAGGGTGTCTCATCACACCATTCTCCCCAGAGTGTACACTGTATACACTTCCTCACACAAATCAAAACAATTCACTGAAGAGTAAAATGGGAACCAGTGGGTTACTTTGCAAGTCTCCCTTGACTTTGGCAAATAAAAGCAATTGTTCAGAGAGTTAGGTTGGTTCTCGTATATCTCCTGTGATTTCCAACCACAGGATCATATTTGAAAACTGCAGAACTCTGTTACATTTCTCATAGTTCAGCATGAAAATCCCTCCAGTTATGGTAATTTCCAAAAACAAATCTGTGCTATTTGATTTCCATGTGATACTCATATTTATGCCAAAGACAAATAAATTTAGTTTCACATCAACTTAGACTATTTTTCTAAGTATGCCTCTTACTCAATAAATACTACTGAATTTTCCAACACTGTAAATATTTATTCTGTTAAAATATATCCATAATTATACTAAAGAGGAGTGTTATACATTCAAATGCCAGAATTGAAATGATTAAAATAAATATGCTTCATGCTTTGTGTGTTTAATATTCTCAAATATTCATTTTTCAGATATGGAAGTGAAACAAATCAATAAACGTGCCTCTGGCCAGGCTTTTGAGCTGATCTTAAAGCCTCCATCTCCTATCTCAGAAGCCCCTCGAACTTTAGCTTCTCCAAAGAAGAAAGATCTGTCCCTGGAGGAAATCCAGAAAAAACTGGAGGCTGCAGAGGAAAGAAGAAAGGTAACTTTTTCCATATGTTTTTACATTCTCCGACTTCTCTACACACACACATACACTTCTTGAGGAACACACATCTCAGGGAACAACAACATTGGGAACCTACACTGTCCCAACACGCATAGTAGGTCTTCAGTAGACATCAAGCCAGGCTAGTTGAGGTAAAATTGTCTCATTTGTAGTAAGTTCTGCTTTTAATCTAGCTCTAACAAGTGATCTTAGAAGCTAAAAGAACTTCAATATCATAATGCCTTTTGCCCTTATCTTGGGTATCCTTATTATAAAACCATCCCTAACCCTAGTCCAACGTGGGTCATGTGGCATGCCCAAGTTTGCACGGGTATGGTTTTTGTTAGAACTATAAAGTGCCAGGTCACCCTTCTAAGAACTTTCCTGCCCCCAGTATAAGGGCCATGAACTTCCTCCTTATCTTCCCAGGCCTCACTGCCTGCCCTTGAAATTGGTGCTTCCAAGACAAGGTCCCTCTTTGGGATCTTTGAGTTTCTTCTTCTATTCAATTCTAAACCCTGATGGGGTTATATTATTTTATGTCAATGTTCTTGTTTATATTTTTAAAAGTTCATCTTGTCAAATACTGAAATGTCCACAGTTAGACAGCTAATGGACACTAAAAAAATCTGAGGCCCTCAGACACCACAGGGACGCTCTGCAAAGAGGTGAAAATTATATCTATAGCTACAGTGTCTACCAGCCAAGTGGTTATAGGAGTTCACTTCCATTAAGATGCTCTTAGAGTCCTGATATGGTGCTGTAGGATAAACACTAAACTGTTAACCACTAGGTGTGTGGTTCAAACCCACCAAACACTCCTTGGAAACCCTATGCAGGCTCACTGTGAGTCAGAACTGATTCAACAGCACTTAACAAGAAGAAGATACTCTTGATTATCTAAAGCTAGAATTATTTTAGGTAGTTTGTCACAAGTTATATCTACCACTAACTTTTTAAACTCTGTGGTCACTAAGAATAGTCTTCAGGTAGAGTTTTATTTATGATTTCAATGGAAACTTTTCATCTATAATCATTTTTTTTAATGAGGGAATTATCTAATATCAACCAACACATAAAACCCTATATGTTAGGTAGTACCAAAAAGAATGACAATAGTCTTTATCCTGAAGTCTGAATTCTCTAACAGAGAGTGCAAGACAAACACAAATTTGTGTGTGTTCATATATAACCTCAAATCACACAGCTGAAAGATCAGAAGTACTCAGATTAAAGTTTTCTTTTTTAACCATTGTTGTTGAAAAATCTCCCTAGTATATACAGCACACTGATCACAATTTCCATTTTTATTAAACAGTGAGGTTCTCCAAATGTCTAATGATTTTTATGTATGTACATTTATTGTATTTTACCAATTGTTATAGATATAAAGTTAAAGAGACAAAAACTGAGACAGCAGCCCAGATATGTCTAGGAAGTTACTTTAATAGAAAATTATCAGCTTGTTTTGTTATTTGTAGCTTTCTTCTCAGAGGCATAGTCCATCAAGACTGTTGCCAACAAACAAAGCCAACTGGCTAAACCAGGAGACAGTATGCTGCCTTCATAGTCTTAAATTCTCACCTGGGCCTTGGTATTCTATAGATATGGGTTATAAGGTGGTGCAAAAAGATACAGTTACTTGATTAGAATACAAAGTCAGTGATTGAACTGAAATTCAAACTCAGAGACCAAAATCCATCATCATTGTTCAGGATGTTCTGCTGCTTCTCAGTAATACATTTAACTTGAAGGGTATTATTAAAAGGATAGAAGATCAAAGCTAACGAAACATTCTTATAAAAAAATGTTTTTCCTGCAGTAACTAATTATAGTTCTGTCAGTATTTCTGTACCCTGACAACAATAATTTATCAACAATTATACATTTAAACAACTGAATTAAACTAGAAATTGGTCTCATCTCTAAGAGACATTCACAAGTGTCCTCCAACATTATTATGCCCAGAAATAAGGCTCTTTGAAGCTCTTTAAAATTAACATTACTACAAATTTCTGGTACTACTTGTTTAAATTTTAATGCAGAAATCATTACGTAGGTCTTATCCTGGTGATTGAGTTTTAATTAGAAGAAAATTTAACTAATTAATGGAAAGTACCAACTGAACAAAAACATTAGTTGATTGTATTCTATTGGATTATACTGACTTAATTAGTACGCGACGGCACTTTACAACAACAACAATAGTACAAAGTAGAACTAACTGCTCCATAAGCTTCCTTGGCTCTAAATTTACTGGAAATAGATTATCAGGCTTTTCTTCCATGAACTGCTGTCAATCCTAAACTGCTTGTTCCACCCAGAGACACTTTTGTGTTTATTAGTGCCTGGCAATAGTTAATGATCTACAAACATTTTAAGTAAATAAATCATAGCTTTCAGGGCCAATTGTGACCATTTGTTGTTGTTGTTGTGTGCCGTGGAGTCGGTTCCAACTCATCTTTCTCCCACGGAACAGCTGGTAGTTTTGAACTGCTGACCCTGAGGTTCGCATCCTGATTCATAACCACTATGCTACCAGAGCTCCTTAATTGTGACCATAGCAATATATATATATTTTTTTTAACTTTCTATTTTAACCTAGTATATTTGAGCACAGTCCATACATTTGCAAATGACATCTGAAATTGCATTAAGTGAACTCTACAGTCCAGAAAATTCTTAGTCTAGGAGAAATTGCTCATTCAACAAATATTTATTTAGCACCTATTATAGCCAGGTATTATTCTAGGTATTGCCTAGCAAGCAATTCATGCTCATTGTTCTTGGTACTAAGGAACCCTGGTGGTAAAAGATTTACAGCCTCAGAAACACTATGCAGGATTGCTATGAGTCAAAATTTACTTGATGGCAGTGAATTTGGTTTTGAGGTGTAGATATTAGGGAGACCCCGCCCCCACTAGCCCAATATTCCAGTAAGGAGAAATAATGGATGGATGGATGGATGGATTGATGGACGCTGTTGACTAACAACAGTATGTAGGGTGAAAGGTGCTATTTATATTGGATGGTCAGGATGTTGTTGTTAAGTGCTGTTGAGTCAGTTTGAACTCATAGTGACTCTGTATAGGATTTCCAATGAGCAACTGCTGGGTTTGAACCACCAACCTTGCAGTTCAAGCCAACCTTGTGATTCAGTGCTCACCCACAAGGATAGGCCTCCTGAATAAGAGGGCATTTGAAAAGAAGTATGAAGGTAATGAGGGAGTTAAGCCATGCAGCTCTTCTCTTTGAGCAAAACATTGTAAGTAAAGAGGATGTTGTATGTAGCTAGGTGCTATCAAGTCGATTCCAACTAATAACCTTATGGAACAGACTAGAACTGCCTGGAGGGTTTCCTAGGCTGTAATCTTTATGGGACCAGATCACCATGTCTTTTCTCCCACAGATCAGCTGGTCGGTTCAAACTTTTTGGTTAGCAGCTGAGTGCTTATCTATTGTGTCACCAGGGTTTCATAATAAAGAGAAGAGTGTGAAGGGTCTGAAGTGGGAGTGTACTAGGTGTATGTGAGAAATCAAAATGAGACCAGTGTGGCTGAAACAAAGAGAGCAAGGGAGACTGGTAAGAATTGAGGACTGAATGTAACATTTTTTAGGACTTTGGATTGGATTTCAAACAAAATGAGAAGTCACTAAAGAAAATAAAGCACTAAAAAGCATTTGGTGGTAGTCAATGCATTCTTTTAGAGAAATATTTGCTTTAAAAGAAGATGAGTAGAAAAAATAATGTTAGATACATACAACAGGAACGTGTTCTAGACTAAAGGGATAGTTCTGGAACCTAGGATACACAGAGGTGAGAATGCAGAAAGTATATTGTTGGGATAGTGGGCAGACCAGTGGATTGGACTACAAAATGTAACTTGAAGAGTACTGAGGTGAGATTGTAGAAAGCCTTGAATACCAATTAGTCACTCAAATTCCATTAGGAAGGAACTAAAGGATTTCAAAAACCACACAGATGTAAAGCCCAACAGCCTATGATTTAATTGCCCTAGATCCATTTCCTTTCTTGTAAGTTACACATTTTTATAGATTCTGGCTACCAAGCATATGACATTTTAATAAATTCCTATATCCAGGATTAGTAATCAAAATAATTTATTATGATCATCAAACAATAAACACAGTGGCAGCAGCAATAGACTCAAGTGTAACAACAATTGTGAGGAAGGCACAGGATCAGTCAGTATTTCGTTCTGTTGTGCATAGAGTCACTATGAGTCGGAACCAACTTAACAGCAACTAACAACAAAGATATAGTTTTGGTAAATATGGTTTATATTAAACATAAAGAAGTCTATAAACCTTCCTCCATCCCCATTAATATCTTCAAGACCTGCTACTGAAGGTTCAGTGACTCCAGGTAGAAACCAGTGACCCAGGCTATGTCATGGGGCCTTCTGGATTTATTGCTGGAAGGCCGCCCCGGAGGCATCTCCACATGGGTTCAAATTCACTTGGTCGTAAATGTTTTGGCAGTTTCCCCAACTGCTCACTCCATCTGTTGACACTATTGCAACATTGACCATCTGGTTACTAGATAGAACAAAACTTCCTCAAGATCCTTTGAAATAGCATTAACAGTCCACAGATTCCTTGGTAGAAGACGCTTGTTATAAAGTGAATCCTTTTTTCTTGATTTTCCTCCCTTCTTTAAACATCTCTTCCATGAGACTGTATTCCCTCATAAGGTCAGCTTGAAGCTGGTGTTCTGAAATCACAGTTTCCATACTGCAGTTGACTCACATAGGTGAAAGGACACGAACACTTTAGCCATCCATTCATCCTCCCACCAATCCATTTATTCCTTCATGCAACAGATATTTATTTAACATCTATTGGAGTTCTGGTGTGGTGCTGTGTGTTAATGCACTGGATTGCAAAGTCAGTTTAAACCTCAAGGTCAGCCTTTCAAACTTACCAGTTGCTCCTCGGAAACTCTACACGGGGTTGCTATGGGTTGTAACCAACTTGATGGCACTTAAGAATAATGCTGAGAAGGACTCCTGGTGGCATAGTGGGTTATGAGTTACACTACTAACTGCAAGGTCAGGAGTCCAAAGATACCTGTCACTCCAAAGGAGAAAGGTGAGGCTTTCTGCTCCCATAAAGATTTACAGCCTCAGAATCTATATATAAGACTACTATGAATCAGAACCGACTCCACAGCACATCACCACCACCACCCTGAGAAGCAGCAGAATTAAGCTGATCATCTGTCTGTCTTGCTTAACCCAGGATACTGACAGCTTACATCTGCTGTTGTAATATCATTACTAACAATTTCTCCTTTCACTCTCATAAATGTCCCTGTTTACACAATAAAATATGTGATCATCGTAAGCAGAGCACAATGCTTAAAAATATCTTTTAAAGCACAGTGGTTAGGAACATTTCGTTAAAAGGATTGTTGTTGTTAGGCGCCGTGTCAGTTCCAACTTACAGCGACTTTATGCACAATAGAACTAAATACTGTCTGGTCCTATACTATCCTCACAATTGTTAAACTTGAGTCCACTGGTGCTGCCACTATGCCAATCCATCTCATTGGGGAGTATACCTCTTTTTTACTGACCCTCCACTTTACCAAGCATGATGTCCTCTAGGAACTGGTTCCTCCTGATAATATGTCCAAAATAGGAGAGATTAAGTCTCACCCTCCTGGCTTCTAAGAACATTCTGGTTGTACTTCTTCCAACACAGATTTGTTTGTCCTTCTAGAAGTGCATGGTACTTCTATTATAAGAGAATGTCTGCGATCAAACTCTTGCTCTTACTACTTATGAAATGTGTGACTTTCGTCAAGGCACTTAGTCTTTCTATGTGTTATTGCATTTACCTATAAAATGAAATTGGTGGTAGAACTTTATGTCATGGAGTTGTTATGAGAACTAGAAGACTAGTTTTACATCAAGACCTATAACAAACACTCTGAAAGGATTAGCCATATTTATGTAAAAGACATCTAAAAACACTCATGACTCTCTAAAGAAGTATTTCTTTATCTTAAATACTGAAATGTTGCCTCAATACACTTTTTAAATGTTTCTAATGTCATAAAATATTATCTTAATATTATAAAATACTGACAGACAGTTTGATAGACAATAGATACTATAGTACATATAAATGAGAAACCCAACCAAATATTTCTTGAAAAATTAATAGTATAAAAATTAATGACAAATTAATAATCTTAATGACATTTATAACATCATACCTTAAAATATGTTAACTTTTAAAACACACGAATCAAACCAGCTCAGTAAAATTGAATTGGCTGACATTAGTTATTATTGACATTACTGGAAGAATCAACTATAAAATCACCTAACCTTTGTTGTTTATTCTTAATAAAAATGGATTATTTGCCACTGAACCTACTCATAGACTTTCCTTTTCAGTTCATTGGCATCTCACATTGTTGATGACAGTTAAAATCAAATCTATGAAATGGTAGGAATAGTAGTTTTATAGCAATGATTGTTGACACTGAATTATTCACATTTGGACATTCAGGAAAATGAGAGGATGTGTTACATGGGCCATAGAACCCTCAGTCTGTTAGCCTTCAGTGAGTAACCTCCCCATGACTCTTTTTATAGGAATTAACCACAGTAAACCCATTACAAACTTCAATAGAATGGTCCGTTCTAAAGGTCTTTGGATTAGTAAACATTTATTTTTTTTTATACTCTCAGCAACTCAACACGAAGTGAATATTGCACCCTTTGACTTTTTCTTAACTTTTTATTTTAATTTGGGAGGAAGTTTACAGAATAAATCAGTTTTCCATTCAACCATTCATACACATTTTGTTTCATGTCATTGATTACAATTCCCACAATGGAACAACACTCATCCCACTTTCCCCTTGGGTTTCCATTTTCCATTTGTCTTTCGTACCTGTCCTTTCTGAACTTTGACCCTGGGGAAATGCTGCTCTTCTGATCCCAAATTGTTCATTGATCTAAGAGTGCGTACCTACTTTATTGGCCTCTCTATTGTTTCCCTGAAACTTGAGCCACTGGGACAAGCTCAGTTAAAGGCCTTAGTTTGGAGGGTTCCGACACTTTCTGTCTGACCTGTAAGCCTGCTCTTTTCTATTATTTTGAGTTGTCTTCTGCATTTTTCAAGCACTTTATCGAGAACCTTCTAATGTGATCCCTTTCAGAGCAGTCGGTGAAAGTACTGGGCACGATTTAGTGTCTCAGGATTGTGGGGGCTGAAGTCTGTGTGGTCCTTTAGTCCTCTGGATTGTTTCCACATGTCTTTAATTTCCCTCACTCTTCCTTGCTCCTAACTGTTGTTGTTGTTAAGTGCCGTGGAGTGGGTTCCGACCCATAGCAACCCTGCACAGGGTTTCTAAGGCTATAAATCTTTACGGGAGCAGAAAGCCACATCTTTCTCCCGCAGAGCAGCTGGTGGTTTCGAACTGCTGACCCTGCAGTTCGCAGCCCGGTTCATAACCACTACGCTACCAGAACTCCTTGCTCCTAACTGTAGGAGACCAATAATTGTATCTTAGATGGCTGCTCACAAGCTTTCAAGAATCCAGTTACTACTCACCAAAGTAGAATGTAGAACATTTTCTTTGTGGACTGTGTTGTGATACGTGACCAAATGTCCTCTGTGACGATGGCCTTGAACTTTTAGTTTAGATAATTATATTTAATTACCTTATTTTTTCCTAGGCATTTTTTTTTTTACCTTGACTGAGTAAATAAGGCATTTGTTTTTTTTTACCTTGACTGAGTAAATAATGCTTTTTTACTGTTTAAAATAAAGCCAATGATTACAGACACACCATGTAGCTGACTGTTATAAAGGAAACTTTTTACCAGAAGATTTAGTGTCTGATGAATGGGCTGATATAGTAGCTAATATATCTCCCAAATGATGAAATGGGAGGAAAAAAAGAAAGTGGTAGAAATTTATTTATCTCAGAAACAATTGGAAAACTAGTGATGTCTAAAATGGAGCCTTAAATCTCATGTGTGTACATAAAGTAAAATGAGTTCTATGTACCACTTAACACAAATTTATCTTCTATTTCATTTGTACTGTAATTAAACTATTCTACTCAGTGATATAACAAATGGTAGTAAGTCTTTGGAAAGTGTTCAAGTGTTGCTAAATGTACAATAACTCTTCTCTCCTCTCTCATTATTTTCTCCTACACGTACCTCTCATATAATTAGTCCGTAAAATTAAGTCCAGTGTGGAGAGATTTATGTCTATTAAAGACTTTTGCCAATAATATGCCCTTGTTTCTGCACTAGCAAGATGGAAAAGGTTCCTTAGTCTCCCAGAATGTCATGATGAATGTCTCAGTTCTATAAATATTTTGCCGTGACATTTGCATTATATCAGCTGATAATTATCTTGCCCTAATTTTCTATTTCAGTATTTCAATGACCTTCTATGTTGGGTACATGCTTTTCAGCAGTGTTCCTTCCAAGGTCAGATATGATTCTCTTGAACAATTTCTTTTTAGTAACTTTCAGCAAATCCCACTCTAACCCTCCTATTAGTCCAATCCATCAGAATTCCTTTCTGAAAATCTGCCAATGTATTCACAGTATACATAGGGAATTAGAAAAACTATTTGAATATATGGTGAGAATTTCTACCAAACATAAAGGAAAATGCTTACACTCTTGTATATCACCTGTTTTCATTCTACAGCCTTGCTCATTGTATGTCGTGTTTTAGCACAGTTTTCTGGAATAAATGCTTATTCATTTATTCATGGAAACAGTGCAATGAGCACCAAATTTCTTCTCTGAGGCTGTAGCTAGAAGACTAAACTTTAGATCATTTGAATGGTTAACATACTCAACTGCTAAAGAAAAGATCAGAGGTTTGAGAGTACCCAGAAGTGCCTTGGAATAAACTCCTGGCAATCTACTTCTGAAAAATCAGTCATTGAAAACCCTGTGGAACACAGCACTAGACTGATATGCATGGTTTGCCATCAGTCCAAATCAATTCCACAACAACTAGTTTAATGAGAGAGTCCATTTGTCCTAAGGAGCAGAGTTGGAGAAGTTACAAGCAGCGATAGTGGATGCCAAGCTGTGTAAAAATAAACAAAGACTGATGATGACTATATACATCAGTGGAATTACAGACTTCAGGAATTGAGGTAAAAGGCCTCAAAGATTATTAACCCCTTGGAAGAATTAACTTTTGAACTTGTGAACAGGGAGTCAAATGAATTTTCATAGTAAAGAATTTTTTTCCATAATACTATATATTTTTTCTACATGGACTTGAACTTTACATATTTAAAACATTGGTACTTATTAGATCACAAGAAGGTATAATGGATAACAATCCTATCCAGTATAAAAGAAAGTAACCACAGGAGTGATCGGCACCTAAGTGTAGCTGGATCAATTTCCAGATCTTTGTGGTTAGCAGTAGTCTCAGAGGCAATCAAGGTCTGCACTGCCTTGTGTTCTGTTCATCCCATTAACTGTGCTGAAGGGATGCATTTGATACTCAAACTACTTAATCTTATTGAACCCCAATGGTTGTGAACATACTAACACCATTAAGGGAAGCATCGCAAATGCTGTGCTCCAATAAATAGAATAGGCTTCTGTCCTTACTTATCATGGGAGCTATGGGAGTGTTTGTTCATGCAGACCAAATGTGCCTCACCAAGGCAAGAAATTTGAAAAAATATGTGTTGTTAGAGTACTCTTTTCATCCCAAGCTGTTCCTTTCTTAATCCTATTCCCCTATCTCCTCCTGACTTTGCCTCTTTCACCAAGAAAAATTATGAATTCAAATATAAACATTAAAGCTCAATTTAACAGAGTGCCAAAGGTAATTTGAACATATGAAAATTACAGATTGGGCAGGCCCCTGGGGTGGCCACTGGGGAGTTAGCTCTGTGAATTGATACCGTGTGAAAGCAGCAGTCACGTGGCTCTGCCATGCTGTCCACCTCCAAAATACCTCCAAAGGCTTAGCCACACTCAACAAAGCCAGACTCAAACCCAGGTTTTCTGAATACAAGTTGGGGCTCATTTCACATGGGTTCCTATAATAGGTCCTTTTGAAGCAAATAACCATGAACAATCCAGCTGGATCTTTCTGGGCAGCATTGGAAACACGGAGAAGGAAAGGGGAAGAACTGCTAACACACTGAACAAATTTCACATCTATCCTGGGTGGTTTGAATGGTTAATGCACTCAACTGCTAAAGGAAAGTCCACCCAGAGGTGCTTCACAATAGAAGCTGATGACTGACTTCTAAAAAAGTCAGTTGTTGAAAGCCTTGTGGAGCTACAGTTCTACTGTAACACACAAGAGGCTGTTATGAGTCAACGTAACTCCATGGCAACTGTTTTTTATTATCTGACTTTAGCAGATTTGACTTATGGACATGTGTTGTCCAAAGGAACATGATCTGTGTATTAAAGTGGCAAAACACTTATAAAGCAATGCTGTGGAGAATTTTGAAGAAGTTGTATTTTGTTTTGCTTTATTTTGATTTGTTGTGTTTTTGGAAACCATTTCATGGTTTTAGGGCCATTACAAGAGAAACCTAGAGCTCCATTCAATCTATAATTCTTGGATACATCACATCTTTATTCAGTGATAACCAGCCTTCTCCTACTAAAAGGTTTTCAGGACTAGAAGTTATATAGATTCAAACTGGACTTTCTGAAACGAGCAATCAGTTATTTCAGGTGTTTACTTCATGATGTGACTTTCTATCAGTACAGTCCATTTACTGGACATGTGTGAGGTGGGGTGAGAGAATTAGTGAAGGACTCAGACATTAGCCAGGAAGACCCTGAATCTATTATCTATCCGTAATTAAGGGATTTTGAACAAATTCTTTATAGACATATGAAATAGTTAAAATCTTATATTTGAATTTAACTGTACCAGTAGATTCTGTCGGCACCATTTTCTAGTGTCTTGAGTTTCTCTTTAAATAATAACTTGAGTCCTGGTGTGGCACTGTGGGTTAGTGTGCCAGACTGCAAAGCCGTGTGAACTACAAGGTCAGTGGTTCAAGCTCACCAGCTGCTCCTTGGAAATCCTATACATGGTCACTATGGGTCGGAACCAACTCAAGGGCACTTAACAACAACATATTTACTTAGTACTCACTCTATCTTAGATATGATGCTGAATACCTTGCA
Organism: Chrysochloris asiatica; assembly: GCF_000296735.1. Taxonomy (NCBI): domain Eukaryota; kingdom Metazoa; phylum Chordata; class Mammalia; order Afrosoricida; family Chrysochloridae; genus Chrysochloris; species Chrysochloris asiatica. Next base: position 60,073,112 of record NW_006408519.1, read on the forward strand.
AGTATTACTTCATTTGATCCTGACAAATAACCCTAAGAGATAGGTATCATCAAATATATAATTTCATGAAGACTATTCAGAGCAACTCTAAACACACAATTTTTAGTCAGTCTCTCTCTCTCTCTCTCTCTCTCTCTCTCATACATACATACACACACACATAAACAAATACTTCAGCAGTCCTGATTACAGGAAATAAGCAAAATCTATGTAGGATGGTTTACCAACAGTCCCATCTAGAGGCAGGAGGATGAACTAACTGGAAAATATTTCGTGTTTCTTCCAGAAAGGCTCTATTCTATTTAATTTAGGACTTACTTTATATTAACATTTTGTCCTTATTTTTATATTAGGTTTCTGAAAGCTAAAACCTAGCAAGAATGGAATACATCCACTAAAGATGTCAATGAAACCACTGGAAGTTAATGTATTAATTGGGCTCCCAGGATTTTTGTCTAATATCCACTGGACTTAAACCTAGTCCCGAAAAACTTCCTTATAAACATATCAATAAAATCTGTTGAATTTTATCATTCCTATAGAATTTTATCTAATTAATAAGTTTCTTCCCTTGTCAGACACCACACTGTCATAAGCCAAGGTCTCTGAACTAACACCCACCATCACAATCATCAGTTAAAATGGTTTTCTATTAATGCTTTCAAACACAAGCACTGCTTAACTGTTCACAGAATTTTCATCCTATCATTGTACAGATATTTGCATCTATTCCTTTGAAGGTTCACCTCAGAACATCAGTTAATCCTAAAGAATGACTTAGTAACAATGAGCACATAATAATTTAATCTTAAACCTGAATAGATCAGTATTGTGGAGGATAAAATGACTGTGCAATGAAGTTAAATTACACATGCAGTGTTACACATGACGTGAACACAGGCTTGACACCAAAGCCTGTGGCAGTATGTTTTTCAAAAGGAAGATTGTGAGCCACCATCATTAAAATCCTACTGCTGCTTATGAAAAAAAAAAAAACAACCCTACTGATTCCTGGGCCTCATCAACAAACAGGCCATAGAACCCATGGGGGTGGAGACCAGATACCTGCTTCTTTAAGCTCCCCAGTAATTGTTAGTATACATTGTACAAAGCCATGTGATCTCCTAATACTGCAAGGAAATTCTAGTGCATTGAGTGTGGGAATATTCTGGTAGAGGGTAAGTCTGACAGTGAAGTTTTTGCTTTAATCACTGAGAAACTGCAGGGTTTCAGTGTTTACCCAGGTAACATCAGCATATTAAAGAGAGTGATCAGAACAAAGACTTTTTCTTCTCTGTGGTCAATAAGGTGTTAAATTTGCCCTGTTCTCAGGTCTCCAAAGAGAATTTGATTTATGGGAAGAAAAAAGAGGTGTGAGATAAAAGGATAAAATTAATTGGCTGGAGATTTGATTGATAACAATTGAAAAGCTCATTGTAGGGGCCAGCCTGCAGCTGACCAGAAAATGAGACAAAAACTCGACCAGAGCACACCGTAGTCCTTGCCCATTTTCCCGAGGCTTCCATGGAATGTTGCCATCCAATGATTAATTAGTGCATTTCATATGGCATAAATGCAAGGCAGCAAGTTAAAAAAAATACTGTTTAATGAGGGTTAAATGGTTCTTCTAAGACAGTCATCTAAAATAAAAATAAGAGCTGAAAATCTAGCTAATCACATTTCCCAGCTTGCCACAGACTTGACAACCGTGCTCAGGGATAGAAGTATTATTCATTTGAAATTAACCACAAACCAAAATAAAACCCATCTTCAACAAGTCTACTACAACTCATAGCAACCCTACAGGGTTGCAAAGCTGTAAATCTTTATGGAAACAGACTGAAACAGTATTCTCCTGTGAAGTGACTGATGGGTTTGAACCAGTGACTTTTTCATTAGCAGTCAAGTGCTTTAACCCCTTTGTCATCAGAACTCCTTGCCTGAATTTCTAAAAAACATACACTACCATCAAGTTAATGCTGACTCCTAGCAACCCTAAATACGGTTTCTAAGATTGTAAATCTGCATGGCAGCCAACAATCTCATCTTTCTTCCACAAAACAGCTGATGGCTTTGAACTGCTAGCCCTGCAGCTAGAAGCCCAACTCCTAACCCACAGTGCTACTAGGACTCCTCGCCTGTAATCAGTAGATCACTAATCTGCCAGATTTGTGTTTGGGTGATTATAAAATGAATGTGTTTTTTTTTCCCTCCAGTCTCAGGAGGCCCAGGTGCTGAAACAATTGGCAGAGAAAAGGGAACACGAGCGAGAAGTCCTTCAGAAGGCTTTGGAAGAAAACAACAACTTCAGCAAAATGGCGGAGGAAAAGCTGATCCTGAAAATGGAACAAATTAAGGAAAATCGTGAGGCTAACCTAGCTGCTATTATTGAACGTCTGCAGGAAAAGGTAACAGAGTCCTAATCCCAAGTAGATGGGTCTATTAATACGGCTTCAAAATTTGCTGCAGGTGCTGAAGTGAGCCAACCTCATGAGCAGGGTCTCAGAGTGAGGAGCACAGTATGGTAGAAGAATGGGGACCCAACATGGAAGCTGGGATTTGGTCCTATTTTCCTGTGGAAAATGGATTCACAGAGATTGATTTGTGCTTTTCAAACGTACAAGAATATAAACCTTAAGGATCAACCTGTTAATTAACTTGGAAACATATCTGTCAAAAAAGACCAGACTATGTATGTCCACTGATGGATAATATTTAGGAAAACTTACCCACCCACCCCCAAATTTAAAAGCCAAACTCATTGCTGTGAAGAGCTGAATTCCAACACAGGATGACCATATAGGACAGAATAGAACTGCCCCATAAGGTTTTCAAGGCTGAAATTTTTACGGAAACAGACTGCCACCTCTTTCTGCCACATAGTGGTTCATGATTTTGAACCCTCAACCTCTCAGTTAGCCGCTGAATGCTTAACCACTTCACCAACAGCAATCCTTTAGGAAAAACAAGGTATAATAATAACTTTTCATGGACTCAGTGCAAAGGGGAGCAAGTGAGGGGTGGTTATTGTTTTCAAGTTCTGAGCTCTTAGTGCATTTATTTTCATTAACCTGAAGATAGACTCCTTCCCATCAGTCAGAATGAGCAGCGTGGAATTCACTGAAAACTATTCTTTTGTACTGTTTTGTAAGCGCTATACAATCTATCACCCCCTATAAAATACTCTCTTATAAAAAGTACAGTAAAATATAAGTAGTCTAGCTTTATCCAAAGGAGCTCTTGTAGTGTAGTGGTTACGAATCAGGCTGCGAACCTTAAGGTCAGCAGTTCCAAACTACCAACTGTTCCGCGGGAGAAAGATGAGGCTCTCTGCTCCCACAAAGATTGACGGGCTCGGAAACCCTGTACAGCGTTGCTATGAGTCGGAACCACCTCCACAGCACAAAACAACAATGACAACCAGTACAATAAACTTTTCTAGAATCTTTCACAGCAAACGACAATTACCACTGAAATGATACCTACCAAAGAATTAATCATTCAATGAATATTTATTGAGCCCTTTCTGTATGATTAAGAGTCTAGAAGGGGATGTGATATCAAAAGGTATTTTTGATCTCTTTCCCAAAACAAATAATATAAAATCCTACAATAAAAATAACAAGACATCAACAACTAGAGAATAAGACAACATAGAATGGCCCATTACAGACTCTAAGCACAAAGGCACTAAAGAATGTCAGTAAAACTAAGTCCATACCAACGCTACTACATTCAGTGCTGACTACTTTGACAGCCCTCACAGAACCTATCACTAGGCAAGAAATGTGATAGCATGCCAAGTTTTTATTCCTTCCCTAGCATGTCCCATCCCCTTCCACATCTTGCCCCAAATTCAACACCTGACCCTTTTAGGAAGTATAAGCAGTAGCAGCTTGTTAACAGACCCAACCAGAAATGGTAGTAAGATAGATAATTAATTTTTTTATCTGATAATGAAGTATCATACTTTTTCAAATATGTGCATTAATTATGTAATTTTAACTCCAACCGTTTACATGTGCATTCGATAACTTGTTTATGAAGGCCAACAACTTTTTGAGAAAAATGTTTTATGTGTTTTTTTCTTGAATTACCCACACCGGTATTGTAGTGGCTGTGAACTATAGTTTTCATTTATTTAATATTGAGTGAGAACTAAAGACATCAGTGTGATAGTCTGGATACAAAAGCTTCACAATTTTTCCCTCGCTAGTTTGATCCACCCAGTATTTAATCATGTCTCCTTTTCTGGAGTCTTTCCAAAGCTTGCTCTCGAAACAGGTGTGGTGGAGTCAATTCCAGCTCATGGCAACCCCATGTTATCGGAGTTGAACTGTGCTCCATAGGCTTTTGGGGACTGGTTTTCCAAAAGCTGATCACTAGGCTTTTCTTCCAAGGAACCTTTAGTGGACTTACACCTCACCTCCAGCCTTGAGCAAACTGTTTGCATCATCCAGGGACTCTTCTTTCTACGCACACATTTTCCCACTTCTACAATATTTACTTCAATTACATTGTAACATTTCCTGACACAACTAGCTAAATAGGTTGAAACTTGCAGTAACTCTTGTCAAACATATAACTCAGCTAGTGACAAGGAGTCCTGGTGTGGGCACTGTAAGATAAACACTGGACTGTAAGATCAGTGGTTCAAACTCATCAGCTGCTCCTTGAAAACTGCACAGTGTTGCTATGTATCAGGAATCGATGCAACAGCACTTAACAACAAGAAGTGATATACTAGGGAAAAGCCAGTTAGCCTCAAGAACTCCCCACTTAGGAGGTATCAGTCAAGGAGATCTGGTAGCGTAGTGGTTATGAATCAGGCTGCGAGCCGCAAGGTCAGCAGTTCGAAACTACCAGCAGTTCCGCGGGAGAAAGATGAGGCTTTCTGCTTCTGTAAAGATTTACATCCTTGGAAACCCTGTACAGGGTCGCTATGAGTTGAAATTCCACGGCACACAGCCACCACCACCAATAGGCTTTATGGAAGGAATGCAGAGGGCTGGTTAACCTGGCAAGTCATTTAATTTCATGTACATATTACATTATTTGCATGTAAAGTTTTCCAGGAACCCTGGTATAGTGCTGTAGGATAAGCTCTGGATTTCTAATGCAACGTTAGAGGTTCAAACCCACCAAATGCTCCTCATAAACCCTATACAGGGTTGCTATGAGATGGAACCAATGTGAAGGCAATTTACAACATAACAAAATCATTTACTATGGCTAATTTTGAGTTCAATTTAAAAATGTAATCCAAAACTATCAGAAACCACTCAAGCAATCTAATAATACTGATACTAATATCTCCTGTTAGGAGTTTGAGTTTATATGAATCCTTAGACTTGAGGCGCTGGTTTTTTCTCACTTTTCATCAGAGCTCAGCTATCACTAATTAGTTTCTTTCTGTATGAGAAAAAGATTTTTCTGCATCTTTTTTCTTATAATAGCAGAATAAAAAACAAGAGTCAGCTGCATCCCTGCTAATTTCCCAATGACATTTCCACACAGGACGTGATTTTCCATACATGCTTTTCTTCCTGCTCTTCATGGCTTTTGAGCATAAACAAAAAGCTCATTTAAACCAATTAAATAAAATTATATTTAAACTCTTTTTCCTGAGTCAATTTCCTCTTGACTTCAATTTTTGGAAGGAAGTATTGAAAAAGATATGCCTATTTTTCTCCCAAGACCTACATTTGAAAAGACACTTTTCACACAACTATTCAATTTTCTCCTCACATCAGCATTGAAATGATGCAGCAGTGATTAAACAAGTAGGTTGAGGAGGCAGATTCCTTGCCTTGGAATTCCAGTTGTACTGCTAGTTAGTTTTGTAGTCTGGCACAAATTAGCTTTCTGTGCCTCCGTTTCCTCAACTGTAAAATGGGATAATAGAACCTCCACCACAGGATTGTGGTGAGGATTAAGAGGTTTCATAGAGAGCATCTAACTGTATTTATGCATGTACATACTAAATGCCTACTAAATGCTCAAAGTTATAAAGAATTCTGTAAGCAGAGGTTCCTTGAGATTAACAGTTTAATGACAAGATCTATTTATAGTTAGTCAAGGCCATTGCTCCCCTGAGCTAAAAGACTCTAGAGACTCAGGAAATTCCTGGAGCCTCAGGAAATTTAAAAAGAAAAAAAGCAATATAAACACTATTTTAAACACTATAATTAGCATTTTTTAAATCTCAATTGCAATGATCAAACATTTATTTAGCACCTGTGACATGTAAGGCAATGTATGAGTACTTATATACTTATAGTCATCTGATAAAGGACCTTGAACAAAAACTACTAAAGTCAGCTTCCTCTCATCACTTTCCTGCCTCAGCAAGTTCACTTCCCAAGTCAAAGGTTAAGGCCTCAGATCCTTGTGTAAATAAATACTCACCAACCCCATACATCAATTCAGACCCACCAGCTGCTCCTCAGAAAGCCTACACAGGGTCTCTATGAGTCAAAACTGACTCGATGACACTTAGCAACAATAACAACAACCCCCAACGGGAGTCCTGGTGTAAAACTGTAGGATAAGTACTTGACTGCTAACTACAAGGTCAGCAGTTCAAACCCATCAGCAGCCCCTTAGAAACCCTATCCAGGATTCCTGAGTAGGAACTGACTCAATGGAACTTAACAACTAATATGAGCACAACATCCTTACAAGTGGAACAAAAATGAGAAAACACAGTTCTGGCCCTCAGAAAACTTATATTCTAATACAACAGATGAAACAACAGCAGAAATGCCCATAATGCAAGTCAGAACAAATAAATACCCCATAAACAAAGAGTTACACAGGTATTCAAATGGGAACCAAAACTACACCCAATTTTATTGTTGTTTTCATGAACATCTTCATGGAGAAAGACCAATTCCTACATATTTACAATTCCTATGTGTTTATGATTTAGACTCGAGGAAGAGTAAGACTAGGAATTTCAACATTGAAAACTGCTTCACACGCAAGCTGTGAAGGGCCTTGACTAACAGGTTCAAAGTTTAGGAAGCTCAAGAAAGGTCTTCTTCCTGGTTGTAGTCCTCCCAAAATGTCCATCAGCAGTTATAAAGCTCTTAAATTACTGGTGGTGGTGGTGGTGGTGGTGGCTGTGTGCCGTGGAGTAGGTTCTGACTCATATCGACCCTGTACAGGGTTTCCGAGGCTGTAAATCTTTACGGGAGCAGAACGCCTCATCTTTCTCCCGGAGAGCAGCTGGTAGTTTTGAACTGCTGACCTTGCGGTTCACAGCCCGATTTGTAACCACTACGCTACCAGAGCTCCAAGGCAAAATACCAACAACAAACTGATAAGGAAAATAGCAATGTGATGGTTGATTGCTATTCTCTGGATTTACACAGTATCATTACTATTCAAAATTCGTTTAATAATACGAACTTTGGTCATTAAAAAAAACTGTCATTGAGTCAATTCTGACTCATGGTGACCCTGTGTTTTTATCAAATACAGCATTAAATATAGTTTTAAAGACATAGAAAGCTTGTGAGATCTTTGTTAATATGACACGTGGCACTTGTTTAGTCCCGTGTTTTCCTTTCTCTTTAAATGTTCTATAGTGTGGTGAATATATATATTTTGTTGTTAAGTGCCACTGAGTTGGTTCTAACTCATAGAGACCCTGTATAGTTTTTCCGAGGAGGTGCTGGTGGGTTTGAACTGCCAACTT
>NW_006408519.1:60080940-60094651 GCF_000296735.1 Chrysochloris asiatica
AAGGTGACTCTGTAGCATAAGCACTGGACTGCAAACCACAAGGTCAGCAGTTAGCGTCCTCTAGGCAGTCCCCAAGACAAACATGAGACTTTTTGTTCCCAAGACAAACATGAGACTTTCTGTTCCTGCAAAGATTTACAGCTTTGGAAACCCTATACAGGGTCATTATGAGTCCCAACTTCCTGTGTTCTTGTCAAGTGCCATCGAGTTGTTTCCAACTCATAGTGACTTTATGTAGGTGTTCCAAGAAGCGGCTGGTGGGTTTGAGCTGCCAATCTTGCAGTTAGCAGTCCAGTGGTTATCCTACAGCATTATACTATGACTCAGTAACATACACACACATACAAACAAGGGGGCTTCAAAAGGTTCATGGAAAAATGAAATTTAAAGATAATGGAATTTTTCCATAAAGTTTTTAAATCCTTTCATATATGTCTGTGTGCCCACATACGTATATATAACCAAAAACTTGTCATTTCAACTCATTTTTGTACAGTTAAGTTCCATTAATTACATTCAACACATTATGCATCCATCACCGCTACTCATTTCCAAATTTTTCCATCACCTTTAACAGTGAGTTCAATGCCCTCAACAGCGAGTCCCAAGAATTAAAAGCAGGAACACGAACATTTGTTCATACACCACTGTTCACTGAGACATTGGTTCACACTAGCCAGAGATGGAATCGTCCAAAATGCCCATCAACAGATGAGTGGATTTTTTTCATTTCTTGTAAAATGAGAGTAATTCCTAAAGGTAGAAGCTAAATGCAGTGACTTGCAGTGCAGTGCACGGTCTACAAAGGAATGAGCCAGCTCTCCTAGTTGTCTGTGTGGCCAGTCAAGGAGTCTATGTGACCTTTCTCCCGTTGGTGTTTTCTAGGAGAGGCATGCTGCCGAGGTGCGCAGGAACAAGGAGCTCCAGGTTGAACTGTCTGGCTGAGGCTCTGGAGGATATGGCACGCCCCACCACTAGTAATTCCCCCTGCCTATATTATAATGGATCATGCGATATCAGTATGGGAAATGTATGACACGGTTTAATAAAAGAACTCATTATAAAAAATTTAAAAAAAAAAGAAACAAAAATTTTAAAAAATCAATGCGGTCTCTTTGCAGAATGTTTTGCTTGATGTTTAAAAAATACCTTGGATCTTATTTTGTAAATACTTACATTTTTGTTAAAAAATACAAGTATTGCATTATGCAAGTTATTTCATAATCTTACATGTCCTGTAACAGGCTTTTGATGTTGTGTCTTTCCACTCAAATGAATTTGCTAGGTCTGTTCTTTTTAAAGCTCCCATGTCTAACTCCATTCCCTGCCCTTTTCATTACAACAGGAAAATGAGGTCAGTAGACAGCCTATGGTGCTAGAAACCCACCATTGCCTAATGACCTAAACAGCTTTGTAATCTCTGAGCTTGATTAAGACCATGCCTAGATCACCCACAGGTATTATAATTCTACATGAAACTCCACATTTGTTTACTCATAATCTATTTACCACACAGAAACTACAAAACCAGACTAAGAAAAACCACCAATCATTGCATTTACTTTGGCTTCTACTAGATTATGTGCTACAAATGTGTTTTGGCTTTAAAAAGGGATGGATGAAAAGACAGATCTCAATCTGGGTAGAAGTAAAAAGTGCTGAACACAAATCCAAACCCAAATGGGCTAAGCAGTCGCAAAAACGTTCTTCATAAAGTGGGCTTCATTCTTTAGTTTTAAGTTCTTTTGATGGAATGAATTAATGTGTCAGGTGGCTTATTTGTGGATGCCATGATTGATGATGTTCATTTTAAACTCTTACCTATAGTACAAGTTGATGATTCTACTGAATATCTTTTCACTTGGAAACTGCGCGAAAACAAACTCAAAAGCACTGCGGACTTACAGTCAAGCTGGTCTTTCTTCCCCAGTGTGAGGCAATCCTGCCTGTTAAAGAAAAATGAAAACGAAAACCTCCATCTGTGAGGGCTGATGCAGTCAAGGGGGCTAGGCAGGGCATTTGTGCCAATTAAGAGACTCGCCAGATACCCACCATAAGTACCTAGTCGCAGTTTTGAAGTCGTTTTTCCTCCCCAACTCCTGAAGGTTGCTGCCTGCATATTTAATCCTCATTAGTGCTATTTTCCTGTATGTCATTGTGAGCAAGCTGTGATTAATAAAGAATCGGAGTTCTGTGAACTAATAAAGGTTTGGTCTGTTCTCTTGCTCCTTCATCTGTCTGGCCCTAGAGCTCAGATTTTAGAAGGGTGGCCTTTGGATTAGCAATCCCACAAGCAGAGACAATAGACAGGGTTTAAAGGAAACCAAGGTCCCTTGATTCATTTCCCTTCTGGAATGACAGGCAGCATTGCTTTTCTCTCCCTTCTCTAACAGGCCATCACAGCAGGAAGTCAGCAACCTGTTCTCCTTAAACGTATTCAACACTGAATCAGGATACCAAAGGATCATTCTAAGGAAGAGAATTTTGAAGCACTTGGAAGGTTCCTGGCACCATCTCATTTGCCTGACCTCAAGTTCCCCCATGTACCCCAAGGGATACCTTCCCTGGTCTATACCATCTGTTAAAGTGTGACTTCGCCTGCCACACTGCTGAGTTTTGCACTGCCAATAAACAGACTGAACATACCACACACACAGACACAGCGGGGTCTGTCAATGGACCAAAGGAACCACATCCAGTCTGAGCAGAAAATCATAAATAATTGAAACCACACAGATTTCTGAGGAAGGCTGTCATCCACAGAAGCACTAACAAGCCAAGTACAGGGTTGTGGCCACCTGGTCTCTATGCTGAATATCCTTTATTTGTGGGAATCAAAGACTGCATCAAATGAGATATCTGCTTAAAAACGTGAGCTCTATTGTCTTCCTTTGGACCCATTGGAGATTCTAGTTAATAAGCAGTGCACTGTATTTTCATTCTGATTTTATAGAATTTAGTTCATAAAGCACTACTTGAGAGACCAAACCCTATGACTGTTAAATTGTGGTTGTTAAGTGCCGTCAAGTCAGTTCCTACTCATAGCAACCTTGTATAGGGTTTCCAAGGAACAACTGCTTAGCTTGAACCGCAGACCTTGAGTTCAAACAGACCTTGCAGTCTGCAGCACCACACCAGGACTCCTATAATAAGCACGGATCATTGAAAATGAATGCCTGTGAGATTTGTTTATTAGTTTGGTCCCAAACTAATAAACAGGATATTTGGTCAATTTATGGATCATACTGAAATAGAATCCTTATAATTTCTAGGTAGCATTCTGAAATACTAAACATAGTCAATAAACCTCTTCAACTACTTTGTTGTTGTCATTGTTAAGTGCCATCGAGTCTGTTCCTACCCATGGCTACCCTATATAGGTTTTCTGAGGAGCAGCTGGTGTATTTGAACCACTGACCTTGAGATTCAAACTGACCTTGCAGACCAGCACATTAACCCACAGCACCACACCATGACTGCTTCAACTACTTTCTGGACCCTTAAATTTGAACTTGAGTCCTGGTGTGGAGCTGCGAGATAATGCACTGGACTGCAAGGTCGATTTGAATCACAAGGTCGGCAGCTCAAACTCACCAGGCGCTCCTCAGAAACCCTATACAGGGTCGCTGTGAATCAGAACTGACGCAACTGCACTTAACAGTATCAACAACAAATTTGAACTGATGACAAGTCTAACTGCCCAATTTCAAAGGTGAAGAAACTATGGTATCCGAGGTAAGTGATTTGCTGCTGGTCACAATACCCACATCTCATGATTTCTCTCTTCTTAGATAGCAGGTCATCTCCCAAATCTCACAACACCAGTAAAGATGGGTTATTTCTATGAAGTTTCCCTAGTCCTCAAATTTTAGCATGCTTCAGAGTCATCTTTTGATAGATTTTGTGGCCCCAACCTGTTTCTGATTCTTTATGTAGGTCCTGAAGCCCAAGAATCATTTCTTACAAGTTCCAGGCGATGCTGCTGTCTACAGATCTCGCTTGAATCTTACTATAAACAGTGGTACAGATCTAAGTGTGTCGGTTCTTATTCCTTCCCTACTGAGATTATCTATTTTCATCAGGGTATGTTTCTTGGGATGGAAGGTTAACAGAAATTCATTCGATCTTATTTAAAAAGTAGACGTGGAGTCCAAAGGCATCCAAGAGAGAAAAAAATTGAACAACTATAACTTGAAGGATAGTTGTTAGGTCAAGTTGGTTGTGATTCATAGCTACCCTGTAAATCTTTCCCAACCTGTAAATCTTTGCATGAGCAAAATTCCTCATCTTTCTCCTCAGAACAGCTGGTAGATTTGAACTGCTGACTTTGTGGTTAGCAACTCAACAGATAACCCACTATGCTCCCAAAAGCTCCTTTGCAGGATAGTAAGACAATAGAAAATTATACCTAGGGATTGGGACTAAGAAGGTTAGAGAACCAATGTTTGACATCTTTCACACAACATGTTTCAATAAAGTTTTAAACATCTGAAGATGCTTCTAACCTTCTAAGAGATAACTTAAGAGCTCTTTGCTGGGTGATGGCATTTCATGAATTATCCATTATTTATTAGCCTGGTTCTACTTACAGATACTTTTAATATAAATTCTTGGTTTTCTCAGTAATGTGTCTAAATTGTGTTAAGTACATGACTTTGAAAAGTTATGTGAAAAGTCACCAAATCCCAATAGTTTGATGATTCACCCTCCTCTCTTATCTTTTCAATGTCCAAAAATGCATGGAGCAGGTGAATGTTGACAATTCCTCCTCTCTGCCAAGAACCCTGCCTTTGATGTGCAGTCCCCAGCCTTCACAACACTTCAGAGGAGAAAACAAAAGTAAAAATTTGTTCCACTAGATTCACTCCCTTTCCACTGAGACTCAGAATGAAAAGGGGGAACAACCAAAAATATTTTGGCTTTAGCAACCAAAAATATCTGTGTTCCCAGCCCTGGAGAAAACAATCATCCTTGATTTCTAATCATCCTTAAAAACTGTTAAGACAAACATAAAGCCCAAAGCAAAACTAAGGCTCACAAGCTCCCCCTGATTATTTCAGCATCATCTTCAATTCCCCCCTCTCCCATACCTCCCACCTCCAACTGATCGTCAAGTAGCATCAATTTGAACTCGGGTTGTCCCTTCTTCCTTACTTCTTTTGTACGTCCACAACCACAGCCCTATTAAACTACTACAACTATTCCTAACAAATCTTTTCTCTACTCTACAGCTGCCTCTACACTCTGGTCAAATTCTCAACCACCTTGCCCCTGCTCTTCATCTGCAGTATAAAATCTGTGTCCTCTATATGGTACCAACCCTTGAGAACACTACTGTCCTTGGACACAAAATCATTCATTCTGACATGACAATGATCTGAAATGTCAAGTCCAACACATGTCATACTCTGTCTAGAGTTATCTTCACTACAAAATCTGTCAGAAAAAGCTAAGTCAGGCTATAATATCATTAAACCCCCCAAATCTCAGTGACTCAAGGCCATACTGGTTTATTTCCTACTCCTACTATATCTCCAAAATGGGTCACTGTGGACTCTGCTATGTGACATTTCCCACTCCAAAGACCAGTGGAGCTGCCTCAATCTTAGAACATCATTGGCCACTGTGGCAGATGGCAAATGACAGCATGCCAAACCATGCAGTGGTTCTATTAAAGCTTCCCCAGAAGAGACACATGTCCTATTTCATTGGCTAAAGCAAGTGGTATGACTACATTTAACTCTAAATATGCAGGAAAGTATAATCCTGTAACAAGCTAAGAAGGAAGGAAGCCAGAAATATTTGGTAAACAGCACCAAATGACAACCACCCTAAATCCAAAATAAAAAAAACCCACAAACAAACAAACTCACTGCCATCATGTTGATTCCAACTCTTAGATACAGGATAGGACAGAGTTGAACTTCTCCATAAGGTTTGTGAGGCTGTAAATCTGGACAGAAGCCAGCTGCCTCGTCTTTCTCCTGCAGAGAGGCTGGTGGGTTAGAACTGCTAAGTAGGTTAACAGCCCAATACTTAGCTCACTGTGCCACCAGGGCTCCTGACTACCACCTTACCAGTCCCAAAATATTTGGTTCACTCACCTTCCACATGCAAGGTACACTCTCACACCTCCAAGGTGTGGGGTGGCTTGTATACATCATTATTATGACAATTGTTGTTGTTGTTAAGTGCCATCGAGTCGGGTCCAACCCATAGCGACCCTGTACAGGGTTTCCAAGGGTGTAAATCTTTACGGGAGTAGAAAGCCTCATCTTTCTCCCGCGGAGCGGCTGGTAGTTTCGAACCGCTGACCTTAAGGTTCGCAGCCCAATTCGTAACCACTACGCTACCAGAGCTCCTTAAATATCTGAAAAGACTGCTGAGAAATTTAAATGAGGTGCTATAAAGTCTAACTTAGTACCGCACCTGGTGCATAGCAAATACTCAGTAATTATTACTAGCATACATTACACTGTGAAATGACTTCTGTTTTGTTTTAAGGTAGGTCACTTATTTCTTGTTGATTCCCAGTTGTTGTTAAAAGTGCCATCAAGTTGGTTCCAGTCCGTCAAGTTGGTTCCGGCCCAGAGTGACCCTGAATAGGGTTTCCAAGGAGTAGCTGTTAGCTTGAACCACCAACCTTGCAGTTCAAACAACTTTGCAGTCTGATGCATTAGCCCACCACGCCACACCAGGACTCCATATTAGTAAACAAACGTTCAGTACACACACACAAATACATTTGCTGAATACTGCATGCACAAAATCAATGAAATCAAATGAGAAAAATACTTAATACAATGTTTGGCATGCATAGGCACTTAATAAATATTGGTTTCATCTTCTGTTCTTTCAGTAGAATCTGCTAATGTTTGCTTGTTTTTAAACTCTTTGAACTTAAAATTAAACTTGATAGCATACAAAGAACCATTTACATGATCAGGAAAAATATGCTTCTGTGAAAACCAGAAAACTTTCTAACACCTCACCATGGAGACAAACAGAATAAAATGACTTGGGGCAGCTCCTGATTCAGAATTTAATACCGACCCTTTCAGCTACACACCCTCAAACCAGGCCTGATCCCAACAGACCATGCCATTACGGCAGCAGCAACTCCAGGTTTTTGAAGCCTTGAGCTCAATTTGTTCCTGAGGAAATGGAGTCTAGCTGAGCTAATCTTCAGATAACAGAAAAGCAAAACAACAACATAGTTCTTAATGGTTTGATAACAACAACAAAATAGTTGCTAGTATTAACATGTTAAACACTGTAAGACATTATTCCTTTAAATCTTAAATTCTCTCAGTAAAAGTCTTCTCTAAAAGAACCTCTCCCTCCCCCCGGGGCACTGTTCCTGCTGCATGCTTGTCCAGGAGATGAGCTAAACGGCTCCCTTGCTCTTCTTTGCCACTTCTAAATCATGCTGCTTCCTCCCTAAAACACCACTCTTAAATCTCATGTCACCAGACTATGCTTGTTCTTCACCAGGTCAGGCCCCATTTTAGTTCCTGCTCACTGTTTCTCTCTTCAACTGTATTTCTGTCCTAATTATTGACCATTATAAAACCCACACAAGTAAAGCTTCCCAGGTTATACTCTGAGTTCCTTGACATCTCCCTCTACTGATCTTTCTCTTTCACCCTCCTCAGATATTAGTCCCGTGGTCATTCTCCATCTCTCTTCATTATTAAGAAATACCATCCCTCCAACGTCTCAGTTCCATGCATTCTGTGTTCTGACCATCACTCTCTGTCTTTGCAAGCCAAATCGCTCTAGTATCCTGATTCCAACTATCTTTCTACCACACTGGGACTTCCACCGCTGCACTTGGCTACTGCTGGTGTTAGTTGCTGCTGACCCATATCTGATCCATAACAATCTCATGTTTAATCCCATACCATCTTCATGGCTGTTGATATACTTGAGTCTATTGTTGGCGCACTGTAGCTTCCAACCTAGGGACTCATTTTCCAGCACTGTACCAAATAACATTAAGCTGTGATCTATAGTGTTTTCATTGACTAATTTCAGAATCAGATCACCACGCCTTTCTTCCTTACAATAAGAGTCTGTCTTAGTCTGGAAGCACCACTGAAACTTGTCCATCACTTGGGTGATGCTGCAGTATTTGCAATGCTGGTGGCGTAGGTTCCACCATCAAAGCAGTATGTAAGCCCTCATAGAAGACTAACTAACAGGTGGGTGGTAATACCACCTTTTCATGCCCCTTACCCTTCTTAGTCTTCACTTTCCTTCTTCCCCACCCAGATAAAACCCCGTGTGTAATCATTGTAATATTTATTTTATCTGTCCATGCATCCCTCTTCCTTAATGTGGTGTTCTCAGATGGCCTAGCATTAACCCTAGCTAAATTAACTCTGAATCTAGTCCATACCTGTACCCACGCAGATCAACATAGCTGCAGAAATCATCAACTTCAAAGAGACCCTCAATTTTGCCCAGTAATCACACTACATTTCCATAATCTGTAATGGCTTCCATGTTGCTTTGATGTTGGAAGCTATGCTGCAGCTATTTTAAATATCAGCAGAGTTCCCCATGGTGAACAGGTGACCTTCAGCTGAGCTTCCAGACTAAGACAGACTCTTATTGTAAGGTGCCATCAAGTAGGTTCCAACTCAGAGACCATACACAACAGAACACAACAATGCCCAGTCCTGCTCTACCCTCACAATTTTGTTATGTTTGAGCCCACTGTTGCTTCCAATGTGTCAATTCATCTTATTGGGGATCTTCATCATTTTTGTTAATCTTCCACTTTACCAAGCATGATGCTCTTATCTATGGACGACAGATCCTTCCTGACAACATGTCCAAAGAACAAGAGACTTCTAAGAAGCAATCTGGTTGTAGTTTTTCCAAGATACATTTGTGTGTTCTTCTGGCAGTCCGTGGTACTTCAAATATTGTCAACACCATAATTCAAATGTGTACATTCTTCTATGGTCTTCCTTTTCATTGACCAACATTCATATGCACATGAGGTGATTAAAAATATCATGGTTTGGGTCAGGGGTGCCTTAGTTCTCATACTGATATCT
Source organism: Chrysochloris asiatica (assembly GCF_000296735.1). Lineage (NCBI taxonomy): Eukaryota > Metazoa > Chordata > Mammalia > Afrosoricida > Chrysochloridae > Chrysochloris > Chrysochloris asiatica. The sequence continues at coordinate 60,090,009 of NW_006408519.1, forward strand.
TTGCTCTTTAATGCATTAAAGAGGTCTTGTGCAGCAGATTTGTCTAATGCTATTTGATGTTTGATTATTTGACTACTGCTTCCATGAGTGTTGATCTAAGCAAAATGAAGTTTTTCACAACTTCAGCCTTTTGTATGTTTTATGATGTTATTTATTGGTCCAGTTGTGAGGATTTTTTTTTTCTTTACATTGAGGTGCAGTCCATACTGAAGGTTGTGGTCTTTGATCTTTGCGTTTTAAGTCCTCTTAGCTTTCAGTAAGCAAGGCTGTATCATCTGCATACTGCAGGTTGTTAATGAGTTTTCCTCCAATTCTGATGCTACATTCTTCTTTATATAATCCAGTTTCTCGGATTATTTGCTCAACATACACATTGAGCAAGTATGGTGAAAGAATACAACCCTGGCCCACACCTTTCCTAATTTTTTTCCATCCCCTTTTTCTTTCTGAATGACTGCCTGTTGAACTAGGTACAGGTTCCTCAGGAGTACAATTAAGCGTTCTGGAAAACCTGTTCTTCACAATGTTATCCAGAGTTTGTTATGCTCTACACAGTCCAATGCCTTTGCATAATTAATAAAGCATAAGTAAACATCTTTCTGGTATTCTCTGCTTTTAGCTAAGATCCATTTGACATCAGCAATAATATTCCTTGTTCCACATTCTTTTCTGGAACCAGCTTAAGTTTCTGATAGCTCTCTATCAATGTACTGTTGCAACTGCTTTTGAATTATATTCAGAAGAATTTTATTTGCATATAATATTAATTACTTGATGATTTCTACACTTTGGAATGGACACAAATATGGACCGCTACCAACTGGTTGGCCAGGTAACTGTTTTCCAAATTTCTTGGCATAGTTGAGTGAGTTCTACCAGTGCTGCATCCATTTTCTGAAATATTTCAGTTTGTATTCCCATCAATTTCTGGAAACCTATTTTTCACCAATGAGAAAATACTAAGTCAGCGAAGCCTGAACTTCTTCCTTCATTCCCATCAATTCTTGATCATATGCTACTTCTTGAAATGGTTTTAACAGAAACCAATTATTTTTGGTACTGTGGCTCTGTGTATATATTCCTTTCATCTTCTTTTGATGCTTTCTGCATCATTCAATATTTTGTTCTTCAGTTCTTTTATATAGAGAAATGTTCAGGGTGTTCTTCACTTTTGGTTTTCTAACTCCGGGTCTTGGCACATTTCATTATAATACTTGACTTTGTCTTCTTGAGCTGCCCTTAGAAAATTTCTGTTTAGCACTTTCACTTCCTCATTTCTTCCAGTCCTTTTAACTTCTCCACATTGAAGATGATGTTTCACAGTTTCTTCATACATCCATTTTAGACTTTTCTTTCCTATATGTTTAATGTCCTTTTGCTTTCTTCATGGCACTGAGAAAAGGGATGAGTGAGAGAAGGACTGAAGAGGTTTTAGCTTAGCCTAAAGAGTCCTGGTGTGGCACAGTGGACTAATGCGTCAGACAGCAAAGTTGTTTGAACTACAAAGTTGGTAGTTCAAGCTCACCAGCTGCTCCTTGGAAACCCAAAACAGGGTCACTATGGGTTGGAACCGACTCAATGGCACTAACAACAACAACAAAAGTAAAATAAAATCTGAATCGAAATATCAGAACAGTAGCTACAGTTAAAATTTAACTTCCTCCCTAGCTACATTCCATAATTAATCACTCCTTTTAAGTCTCCCAAGCAGATTGTGGCCTGAACAAGGGGGTGCAATTCACTTCCTGGGAACAAAGGCAAAATCAGCAAACTGGAATGGCTTTAATAAAGGTTGGAGTCCTGGTGTGGCACTGTGGGTTAATACACTAGATTGCAAAGTTGGTTTGAATGCAAAGTTGGTGGTTTCAAGCTCACCAGCTGCTCCTTGGAAACACTGTACAGGTCACTATAGGTTGGAACAGAGTGGACAGCACTTTACAATAACAACGTATGTTTGGGATGGGACCATTATAACTACTGGAATCAATAAACAATACAATGGAAAGACCCATGTGGCCCCAAGAGGGGACTTCGCGTTCCAGGTCTAAACAGGGTCTGAGCTGTATTTTGGCTCTCCTGGTCTCCTTTCTGCTCTCAGAGCATAACTGAGGCAACACAGCAGCTGGTAAGCTGTGCAGGTTAGTGCACTACCCTCTCCTTATTTCCTTCAAAGCCTGGATAGATATTTGGTTTTTAACTCCCAAGAGACTTGCATTAGATAATTGCTTCTGTGAGTAGGACTACCTATGGTATCAGGATGGCAGGCCTGGGATTTGGGTTTTTGTTCCTCTAGAGATGAGTGTTCTTTTGCTGTTTCTTTTTCTTTTTCTTTTTTTTTTTCAATGTTTTATTGTGAATTATATGATAGTTTACATGGGAGAACATTAGTTTAAAATTCATTCTATCGTATGTCATTTCATTGCCGTGGTTACAATCCCCTCCATGCATCATCAACCAACCAAAGGGTATATCCTGCAATCCTGCCCCCCAGACCCCCCCAGTCTTCAGCACACAGTCACTCTCCCTCTCTGGATCTAAAGTTCCCAGCTGCTCCATCTCTCCACGTCATCATCTCTGCCTCCATCTAAGGCATCACTGCTTCTCTGGGTAGTATCCCGCTCTCCGCTCTTCTCCGTTGATGGTCCTAGGGACCTCTGCTCCTAGAATAGAAAGTTAATCACTCCCTTCCTTGCTATAAAATGTCTGCCTTTACATTTCCAACCCTCACAATCAGTCCTGATAACAATTATTCACTATTGTATCACAAGAGACCCATGTGCATTTCATTTCATCATTGGTCGCTGTTTCTTGAAGAGGTGATTGGGTGTGCAAAAACAGGATGGGGACCATGTCTGACTTCACAAGGGGGAAGAAGAATCAAACTCAAAACCAGCCAAAGGCAAATTCCTATGAAGAAGAGGCCAATGTGCCTCCACCCTACAACTTTCTTTACACTATTGTGCCATTAACCACTCCTCTCACAGCACTCCTACTTCACATCTAAGTTCCACAAGCCATTACAATGACCACACAGAACTCATAACAATATTCAGAGTTATGGGGTTTATTAGGAAAATACACTTTAGGATCAGAAACAAATCAGGATGCAGCAGTTTTCCAATCAGTCCTGCCTTGATCTTGTGTTTGGCCTCTCAGTCATGTGTCCTCTTGGCCTCTGCCCTGCTTCAGCAAGTCGATCTGTAAATGACCACAGGGCACCTTCTGCAAGCCTGCCTCCTGCCCACAGGCACTCAGCTTTACTCAGTCCATGGATCTAGGAGCCTGAAGCTGCTCTGTCTCTCCCTACCACCCTGTCTGCCTGCCTCTGCTATGGCCACTTTTTTGTGTAGAGATCTTATACTGTGCTTTTGCTCTTCTTTCTTGATGATCCTAAGATCTTCTGTTTCTGCTTCTGAGATGGCTCCTTTTAAACCGAGCAGGATGACAAAACTAACCAATGCCACGATTAGAGTCCTGTACACTCTAGTTGCATGGGCCCACCCAATTATTTGCTGGGAATTAAGAAGCTGTGGGATAGAAAAGCTGTATCAAACAAATTCAAGGTACCACAGGTGATCCCTGAGTTATGGACTGTAGGAAGAGGCCCCAAGTCTGTGGGTTAAGGACTGGGGAGAAGTCCCCAGTCCCTGGGTTATGAATGGAATGTGTGAAAGAGGCAAGAGAATGATGTAAGAGTAACTGGAGTTTTAACACTTCAGCTGTGCGAATGTTTGTCCTGTGTTTTTGTTTGTTCCTTTTTGTCTGAATAACAAGAAACAAGACTTTTGGCTTTTTAAGATATTTTTTGAGATTTAGACTTTAGTTTTAGGACAATCCAAAGGACTCCCCCTGGAAGAAAGGGAGAAGAGTCTTGAGCAGGTATTTGAGCATTTGGGGGCACACAAGAATAAAGAGAGCAGAAAATAGAGACAGGGTGGCTGGGGTGGGCCCAAGAGTCAACCTGCAGGAAGAAATGTGGGCGGAAAGTGATCCTAACTTCCAGACCACCCTGGGTAGCCACCACCCTTACTCAGGGGTGATCATTGTGTTCTTTCTCTCAATTAACTGAACACTCAGGAAAGGAAGGATGCCAGTTAAGGGGGGGGGGGGGGGGGCAGAACAGTCAAATCGACTGCTGATTGAAATTGACTATGAAAATGGCAACATTCCTTTTCAATTTGTTGTTGCCGACATAGTTAAATCATATGATTGTCTGATTCAAAACAGCCAATACCCATCCATTTCAGCTTACTAATGTCTAGGACACTGATCTTTATGCATTCCATTTCATGTTTGACTATTTTCAATTTTCCTAGATTCATACCTCGTACATTCTGATTATTAATGGATTTTTTTTTTTTTAGCTGTTTCTTCCCATTTTAAGTAGTACCACAAAGTTGTTGTTGTTGTTGTCAGGTGCCATTGAGTCAGAACAGACTCATAGTGACCCCATGCACAGCAGAATGAAACAATGTCCGATCCTGGGCCAACCTCACTACCACTGCCACACTTGAGTCCATCAATGATGCTACCTGGCCAATCCATCTTGTTGGAGGTCTTCCTCTTTTTCTCCGACCCTCCATCTTACCAAGCATGATATGCTTCTCCAGTGACTGTTCCCTCCTGACAATATGTCCAAAGTA
>NW_006408519.1:60094818-60096995 GCF_000296735.1 Chrysochloris asiatica
CACCTTAGTCCTCAAGCTGACATCTTTGCTCTTCAACACTTTAAAAAGTTCCTGTGCAGCAGCTGAAAATTCTGAAAGCTTTGTTCCATTCGTGTCACTAAGGTCCTCTATTTTGAGGAAGAAACTCTTCCCCACTTGTATGTTGAGTGCCTTCCAATATGAGGATTTTATCTTCTGGCACAATATCTGACAATGCTTCATTGCTATTATTCACAAGGTTCTCAGTAGCTAACCATTCAGAAGTGATCTGTCTTTCTTTATAGTCTGTCTTCATCTGGTAACCCACCCGAAACCTGTCCACCATTATTAGTGTACCCTGCTGGGATTTAAAATACCAGTGGCATAGCTTCCAGCATCACAGCAATGCATAAGCCACCACAGTATGCAAACTGACAGACAAATGATGCAAAGACAATGTAGGAAGAAAGAATAAATTCTAAGTAATTAGCCCCTGAAATTTGTATAGGTAGCAGTGGAACATTCTTTTGTTCTGTTGCTTATATACTCTGAATCGGTACCAACTTGACAGCACCAATCAGCAACAATAGTCTCTTAGGCCAATTCTCCCTCATCTTCAAACTTTCAACACCTCCTTCCCTATCCTCACATTCAGCTGATGACTCAGCTTCCTAATTCACTAAGAAAATGAAGCAATTATAAGAGAATTGCTTGAAGACATGGGCTGAGTACAACCAGCCATGTTCTATTGACACCCACTGACCTCGAGATGATAGAGAGAAGAGGAGAGCCTGGCTGGTCTGAAGTTTAGGGAGATGTGTGAACCATCGAGTCCCCAGAGCACTGACCTGGGCACTTGGGGCTAGAACTGAGAGTGAAAGAGCCAGCTAATCTGCAATCCAGGGAGGTAAGCATGAACTCCCAAACTTGAAGTTAGTACCAATTTGACCTGATTTGGATGGTGAGCTAACCAGAACTTGACAAGATGAAGATAAAGATGCTTGATACTATAAGCAAGTGTAAATTGCTACAATTCAATAAACTAGACTTTTGCTTATGGAGACAATTGCTCAAAATTTCAACTGGAATGGAAGGATTCTTCATATCAAGGAACAAGCTTGTTTCCTCAGTACTGAGTTGATAGGGATGGGCAATCTAGACATTGGCTATCAAAATTGGGGGGTTATAAAGGCACAAAGTGACTGGTTTACAAGCTTTCATAAGTGTGCTTAGTTTTAGAACAAGGGGTAAGGTAGAATCCCCACTTGTTTTTTTGTTTGTTTGTTTGTTTGTTTTCTATAGCTGGATCTGGTGAAAGGTGATAACGGATGATGCTGATAGGATTTTATGATTCAATTGTGAGTAACTGTTAGCAGGATTAATTGTGATTGTCAAGACTCTAACTAAAAACGAGGAGTAGTTAATCTTTCATTTCAGCAACATACAATACCAGGTCTATCAAGAAGGAAGAGCATGAGATCCCTACCTAGAAAAGCAATGACAGCAGAGATGGTGGCAGAAGCTATGACCTGGAGAGATAAAGCAGCTTCAGGTTCTAGGTCCATGGACTGAGTAAGGCCGTGTGCCTGTGGGCAGGAGACTGGCTTGCAGAATATGCCCTTAGGACATCTAAGTGAATATATATTTTTTGTTTGTATGTGTACATCTATTATTTTTGCCTTGTTCATTTGTGAAATTGTTGTTGTTGTTAGATGCCATCAAGTTGGTATCTACTCATAACGACCCTATGCACAACAAAACAAAGCACTGCCCAGTCCTGGGCCAACCTCACAATCATTGCTACATTTGAACCCATTGATCTGACACTGTGCCAATCTCACTGGGTCTTCCTCTTTTTCTCCAACTTTCCACCTTACCAAACATGATATTCTTCTACAGTGACTGGTTCCTACTGACAGTATGCCCAAAGTATGAGAGACAACATCTGGCCATCCTGCCTTCCAAGGAGCACTCTGGCTGCACTTCTTTCAACACGGATCTATTTGTTCTTTTGGCAGTCCATGGCACTTCAATATTCTCCTCCAACACCATAACTCAAATGCATCAATTCTTCCTTATTCACCATCCAACTTTTGCATGCATACGAGGTTATTGAAAATACCATATCTTAGGTCAGGCACACCTTAGTCCTCAAACTGACATCTTTGCTCTTCAACACTTTAAAAAGGTCTTGTGATAGAAGAACAAACACAAAAAAA
>NW_006408519.1:60099105-60107692 GCF_000296735.1 Chrysochloris asiatica
TCATTTTGAGCTATTAGTGATTTAAAAATAGTTTTTAGTCTTTTATTCCCATTCATATTTCTTCTTTTGCAAACCACTTGTGTAAAACTTGACTTATTTCTCTACTGTTATTGAAATTTTATTGATTTATACATACATTTGTTAATCTTTCAAAAACAAAAAGGTCTTGTGCAAAAAATACCTTGTGCAGCAGATTTGTCTAATGCAACATGCTGTTTGATTTCATGACTGCTGCTTCCATGAGTGTTGATGAGAGCAAAATGAAGTCTTTGACAACTTTGATCTTTTCTCTATTGGTAAGAATATTATTAGTCCAGTGGTGAGGATCTTTGTTGTTTTTTTGTTTTGTTTTGTTTTTTCACGTTGAGATGCAGTCCATACCGAAGGCTATGGTCTGTGATCTTGTTCAGTAAGTATTTTAAGTCCTCTTCATTTTCAGCAAACAAGGTTGTATCATCTGCATATCACAATTTGTTAATGTGAAATATGAGATGTAAAGTGGATGACAACAGGGAGGAAGTAGGATGACTATTGTTGCAGGGAGGAGATTGTAACAATTGAGATGAAACAAGGCACATAGTTTGTTGAATGTAAAGCTGATGATCTTGTCTGGTAAATTTAATTCAATTGACAACAAACAGATCTACCCACTTACCAGCATGTGCTCCCATATGATCTGCTTGTACAGTTATTGCTACAGAAGAATTTCCTAAAACTAGTTTTTTCCATTTCTGCACAAGGTCCCATTTCCTTCACTGTCTCAAATGCGTGCCCCCAGGAGTTGCTCCTCTCTCTCCTATTTCTCTTTTTCCTTTCTACATTTCCAACATAAAAGCATGATATGATTTCTTCATTAGAAAGCACTCTTTTATTTTGTTTACCCTCTGAACTATTGCCATATTTCTCTACTCTCCTTTACAGCACAAAGTCCTAATGTATTGTCTCCACTAACGGCATTTTATTTCTGTCCTATCATCAGAAGGATCAATCACCAGAGAAGGACATCATATTTGAAGTAAAGGGTCAACAAGGGTGTGAGAGACACTTACTTGGTGAGCTGTATTAGTACAATGATTGCAACCATGGACCTGAACATACTGGCAATTCTGAGGATGATGCAGGACCAGGCATTATTTGATTCCTTTGCATATCAAGTTGCTATGAGGTGGAGCTGACTTGATAGCAACAAACAACATTATCTTACAAATTCCCTCCAATAAGGTTTGTGCCCCCTTCCACGGAACCATTACTATTCTTATCACCATATTGCTAGATCCAGTGGTAAACTGTCAACCATTATTTTACCTGACCTATAATTTAGTATGTCTGCAAATTCTCCTCCTTGATATCTCGCTGTATGTGACTTTCACTACCCCATACTTTCTTTGCTTTCCTGCTTCTCAGTCTCCTTTTGATGGACCCTCTTCTTCTACCCAAACTCTAACTATTGTAATGTGCTAGAGACTAATCTTTGGACTTCTATTCTCTACCTATTCTTACTCTATGTTGGTGATCTATACCAGTCTTGTGGCGCTGTGGGCTAATACATAAGACTACAAAGTCATTTGAACTGCAAGGTCAGTGGTTCAAGCTCACCAGCTATTCCTTGGAAACCCTATACAGGGTCGCTATGGGTCAGAATTGACCCGCCGGTACTTAACTACAATAGCAATATGCTGACAATTCCCAAATTTATATCACTGAAGTTTTCACCTTAACTTCAAACTCATTTAGCCAACTTTGTTATTCAACATAATCCATTCATACATACAATGCTATTGTTAAATGCCATTCAGTCGTTCTGACTCAAAGAGACCCTGTGTTGGATTTCCACAGAGCAGCAGATAGGTTTGAATCAATCTTGCAGTTAGCAGTCTAGTGCTGATCCTACACCACCACACCAGGATTCCTGTATATATAATATTGATAAGTGCCATTGAGTGAGTTCTGACTCTTAGCAACACAGTATAGGGTTATCAAGGAGTGACTGATGGGTTTCAGCTGCCAACCTTTCAGTTCAAACTGAGCTCGTCATCCAGTGCTTATCCTATAGCATGATGCCAGAACTCCGTACATATAACAGGCTTCTCAGATTTAGAATGTTCAAAACCAACCCCCCAGTAATCTTTTCCAAAGTTGCTTCCTCATTCTTTTACACTGCTATCCTAAACTTGTAGTCATCTTAATTCTTCTCTTTCTCTCACACCCCACAAACATCAGAAAATCTTGTTGGCTCCATCCTCAAACTGTTTCTCTATCTAACAAGATACACAGACTGACAATATATCAAGTAACTTATCAATAATTTTGCTAGTAATGTTTGTCTAAGTTACCATTATTTCTTGTTGGAACTGTTAAATTAGCTTCCAAACTATTCAGATGCAATATATTTCACTTCTTGTTGTTGGGTGCCCATGAGTCAGTTTTGTCCCATAGTGACCCCATGCACAACAGAATGAAACACTGCCCATCCCTGAACCATATTCACAATCACTGCTATGCTTGAACCCATTTCTGCTGTCACTGTGCAAATCCATATTGTTGGGGGTCTTCCTTTTCCTCGCTGATCCTCCATTTTACCAAGCATGATGTCCTTTTCCAGGGACTGGTTCCTCCTGATAATATGCATGAAATATGAGAGATGAAGTTTAATCATCATTCCTTCTTAGGAGCATTCAGGTTATACTTCTTCCAAACAGATTTGTGTGTTCTTCTGACAGTCCGTGGTACTTTTAATGTTCTTCTCCAATACCATAACTCAAATGCAACAATTCTTCTATGGTCTTCCTTATTTATACTGTCCAACTTTCACATGCATATGAGACTACTGAAAATGCCTTGGCCTGGGTCAGGCACACCTTTGCTCTTGAACACTTTAAAGAGATCTTATGCAGTCAATCTGCCTAATGCAATACGTCACTTGATTTCTTGACTGCTGCTTTCATTAGTGTTGACAGTAGATCACAGCAAAATGAAGTCTTTGGCAACGTCAACATTTTCTTCATTTATCATGATGTACTTTATTGGTCCAGTGGTAAGAAATTCTGCTTTCTTTACATTGAGGCGCAATCCATATTAAAGGCTGTGGTTTTTTATCTTCATCATAAGTACTTTAAGTCCTCTTCACTTTCAGCAAACAAGGTTGAATCATTTGCATATCACAGGTTGTTAATGAATCTCCTAAAATACTGATGAAAAATTCTTCTTTATATAATCCAGCTTCTCATATATATGCTCAGCATATAGACCAAATAAGTATGGTGAAAGAACACAACCCTGGCGCACATCTTTCCTGATTTTAAGCCATTGCATTTCCTCTTGTTCTGCTCAAATGACTATTTGTCTGTGTGTAGGTTCCTCATGATCACAGTTAAGTGTTCTGGAATACCCAGTCTTCTCAATGGTAACCATAGCTTGTCATGATCCACACAGTCAAAAACCTTTGCATAGTCAATAAGGCACAGGTAAACATCCTTCTGGCTTTCTCTGCTTTCAGTCAAGATCCATCTTATGTTAGTAATGAGGTCCTTCGGGCCATGTACCTTTCTGAATCTCACTTGAATCTCTCCCAGTTCCCTGTTACTGTACTGTTGCATAAGTTTTTAAATTATCTTTAGCAAAATTTTACTTGCATGTGAAATTGATATTGTTTGATAATTTCCACATTCCATTGAGTCACCGTTTTTTGTAATAGGCACAATACATATCTCTTCCAATCAACTGGCCAGGTAGCTGTCTTCCAAATTTCTTGACACAGTTAAGTGAGTGCCTCCAGTGCTGCATCAGTTTGTTGTAAGATTTAAATTTGTATTTCATCATTTCCAAGAGCCTTGTTCTTTCCCTTTTGTGCATCTTGGACTTCTTTCAGTATTATTGACTCTGATCATATGCTACCTCTTGAAATGGTTTAACATTGACCATTTCTTTTTGGTACAGTGACTCTGTACATTCCTTATGCTTTTGATATTTTCTACATCATTCAATATTTTGTCCACCGAATGCTTCAATATTCCAAGTTGAGTCTTGAATTTTTTTTTTCAGTTCTTTCACCTTGAAAAATGCTGAGCATGTTCTTCCCTTTTAGTTTTCTAACTTCAGGTCTTTTGCATATGTCATTATAATACTTGGCTTTGTCATCTCAAACTGCCCTTTGAAATTTTCTGTTCATCTCTTGTACTTCCTCATTCTTCCATTTGTTTTAGCATCTCTATACTAGAGAGCAAGATTCAGAGTCTCTTCTGACATCTATCTTGGTCTTTTCCTTCTTTCTAATCTTCTTAACGATGTTTTTCTTTCTTTCTGTACGATATTCTTGATGTCATCCCACAATCCTTCTGGTCTCTGGTCATTAGTGTCTAATGCACCACTCTGTTCTTGAGCTGGTCTCTAAATTCAGGTGGACTATGTTCAAGGTCATATTTTGGCTCTCGTGGACTTGTTTTCATTTTCTTCAGTTTCAGTAGGAACTTGCATATGAGCAACTGATGGTCTCTTTCATGGTCTGCCACTGGTCTGGTTTAGGCTGATGATATGGAGATTTTTCATCATATCTTCCCACAGATATAGTCAATTTGAGTTCTATATATTCCATCTGGTGAGGTCCATGTGTATAGCCATCTTTTATTTTGTTTAAAAAAAAAAAGGTATTTACAATTAACAAGTCATTGCTCTCGCAAAATTCTATCATGTAACCTCCAGTGTCCTTTTTATCACCAAAGCTATATTTTTCAAATACTAACCCTTCCTGTTTATTTCCAACCATTGCATCCCAACCACCAAGAATTATCAATACATCTTTACTGCATGTTTGTATTGGTAGAATTTTTCTATTTCAGCATCACTGGCTTTAGTGGTTGGTGCGTAAATTTGAATAACAGTGGTATTAGCTGGTTGTCCTTGTAGGCATATGGATATCCTATCACAGACAGCATTGTACTTCAAGATAGATCCTGAAATGTTCTAATATGGTTTACTAGACAATAATACAGAATGGTTCAAATCCCAGTTTTGTCACTTATCAGCCATGTAACAATAAACAAATTGCTCAATGATTTTTCCTCAGCTCTTCCTCTATGATTTGGTGATAACATTAGTACGGCTTTCATGAAGTTTATAATGAAGATTAAATGATCAGCAAAGTGTAAGCACTAAAAATGCCTGGATAAGATAAATATTTGTTACTACTGTTATTTTTGTCTAGGGTAACTAAACTCCAAGCCTGAGTTTTATATTGTCTCTTATTCCAAGTTGCTGTTAGGAACGTTTTTTGTTGTTTTGTTTTTGTTGTTTACCAGAACCACTTAAATTCTCTTAGCAATTTTATTAAAGATTTCATTTTCAATACACTCTTGCCAGCAGCAAGGACCTATATTTACATCCATCTATCAAGGAGAAAGTGAGTAGAGTATAAATAAGTATGTCTCCATTTACCTTTTACTGGAATCACAAACCCCAAATATATTAATCACAGGCATTTATGCTGATGGGGGATCATATCACCCAGGACAGCAACAGGAATCAGTTACAAATTCAAGCAGCTGCCAACAGTTTTCCACATGTAATTTCTTTATTTAGTCATTTAACTGCACTCATTTAGCAGTTATTTTTTGCTTATATACCTTTTTCATTATCTATTGGGAAATTAATAGTTAATGAGAAAATTACACACTATAAAGAATTAATGGGGAGCAATAAAGTGACTCAAAGATCCCCCCGAGTTTAACATTTTGATTAGTACCCACCTGGGAAACTGCTAGTGTTCACACATTCAATATCAAAAGGTTATTACAGAAAAATGAAATATCAGTTTTACTTGAGTGGTATAAACCAAGCATTGTTACATATTTTCATAAAAAGGGATATGAAAAATCTATTATATTTGAACAATGTCTACTGATATTTATAGAATCATATGGAACCAATTTAATTAAACTTGTCTTTTATTCTCTTTACTGCCAGGTTTTTGTTTTTGTAAAATGAAGGTAGTACCAAATTCAAAAGAAAAATACAGGGGGAAAAATGGTATAAACAGGCAGTCTTTCGCAAAGAAAAAAACTTACCCGCCCCCAAACTGTTACACTCCAGTCAGGAAAAATTTTGAGACAATTCTCTTATTGGAAGGTTCATGCTATTGTTATTAGTAAGATCTGTTGAGTCAGTTCTGACTCATAGCGACCCTGTATAGCAGGAATGGGGACCATCCAGCCTGCACAAGGCCCTGAAAATCATTGGTTCTGGCCCTGCCAAGAAAACCACAGTTCCAGCCATTACACTGTTGTTATTGTTGTTGTTGTTAAGTGCCCTCGAGTTGGTTCAAACTCGTAGCGACCCTGTATAGAAGTTAATTCAAGCTGATAACTTTGTATGGCCTGAGAATGATGTTATAAATTTTGGCAGAAAAAAGATTCCCCATCCCTGCAGTGTATAGGGTTTCCAAGGAACGACTGGTAGGTCTGAATCAACAACCTGAGGTTCGAAGTTCAGTGCTTATCCTACAGCACCACACCAAGACTCCAGGAAGGTCCAAATTTGTGTTGTTGTTAAGTGCCACTGAGTCAATTCCGACTCACAAGAACCCTGTACAGAGTTTCCAAGGGCAGCTGGTGAGTTTCAACGACAGACCTTGTGGTTCAAACAGACCTTGAGGTTAAGTGTTCATCCTAAAGTGCCACACCAGGACTCCAGGAAAATCCATAGGTGGTATAAATATGCTTACAGCTAATAATCAAAAGTTTGGCAGTTCGCTTCCACCTAGGGGGGCCTCAGAAGAACGGTCTGGAGATCTGCTTTCTTAAGATTCAAGGCTGAAAGCAAAACACATTGCTGTCAAGTTAATTCCAACTCATAAGACTCTATATGAGAGAGTAGAACTACCCCATACGGTTTCCAAGGATGTAAATCTGTACAAAAGCGGACTGTGACATCTTTCTCCAACACAGCAGCTGATAGATTCATACTACCACCCTTTCACTTATCAGCTAAGTACTTCATTGTTCCACAAGGGCTCCTCAACAGTCAAGAAAACTGTGGAGTACAGGTCTCCTCTGAAGTAGACGGGGTCTCCATGAGTCGGAATCAACTCACTGGCAACAGTGGATCTCTCTGTTTATTTTCTTCCTTTCTTCTCTCTCTCCTTATTCTCTGTTGTTATTGTTAAGCGCCTTCAAGTTGGTTCCAACTCAAGAGAGCCTACATACAACAGAATGAAGCACAGCTCAGTCCGGAGCTATTTTCACAATTGTTGCTATGTATGAGTGCTGTTGGTAGCTGTGAGCTCTGTATGTGCATAGTAGAACTGCTCCATAGGGTTTCCAATGCTATGGCCTTTTAAACCACTAATCTTTTGCTACTAGAGGAGCTTTTTCACATTTATACAACCCAAGGACTCATTTTCTAGCAGAGCACATTAATGAATGCTGTAGGAGAATTGGTGCAATGGTGTTGGAGAAAATTATTGGAACTATATGTACCAATTCTTCTACATACTTCCTTATTTATTGTCTTTCATATGCATATGAGGCAATTGAAAATACCATGTCTTGGGTCAGGCACACAATAATCCTCAAATTGATATCTTTGGTCTTTAACACTTTAAGGAGGTCTTTAGCAGTAGATTTGCCTAATGCAATACAACACTAGATTTCTTGATTGCTGCCTCGATGAGTGTTGATTGTGGATCCAAGCAAAATGAACTCTCTGGCAACTTCAATCTTTTCTCCTTTATCATAATGCTATTATTTGTTCAGTTGTAAGGATGTTTGTTTCTTTACATTGAAGTGCAACCCATGCTGAATGCTGTACGCTTTAATCTTCATTGGTATTAAAATCTTCACTTCCAGCCAGCTTGGTTGTGTCATAGGCATATCACAGGTTGTTAATGAGTCCTCCTCCAAACCTGATGCCACATCCTTCTTCATATAACCCAGCTTCTTGGATTCCTTGTTGATAATCCAATCAACTGGATTACATTGAGTAACTATGTATTACGTAAAAGAGCTCTGGTAGTGTAGTGGTTACGAGTCCGACTGTGAACCTCAAGATTAGCAGTTCGAAACTACCAGCTGTTCCACGGGAGAAAGATGAGGCATTCTGCTGCCTTAAAGATTTACAGCCTCGGAAACACTGTCGCTATGAGTCAGAACCGACTCCACGGCACATAAAAACAACAATGTATTACACAAGTGCAGTGAAAGGATACACACACCTTTCCTCATTTTAAACCATATTCAGTATTCCCTTATTCTATTCAAATGACTGTCTCTTGTTCTCTGTGCAGATTCCTCATGAGCACAATTAAATTTTCTGTAATTTCCATTCTTCACAATGTCATCCAGAGTTTATTATGATCCATATAGTCGAATGCCTTTCCATAGTCAATAAAGCACAACTAAATATCTTTTTGGTATCCTCTGATTTCAGTCAAGATCCATCTGACATCAGCAATGATATCCCTCATTCCATATCCTTTCCTGAATTCAGTTTGAATTTCTGGCAGCTCCCTGTCAATGTACTGCTACAACTGTTTTGAAATTATTTTTAGCAAAATTGTACTTGCTTGTGATATTAATGATATTGTTCTATGATTTTC
>NW_006408519.1:60107832-60126375 GCF_000296735.1 Chrysochloris asiatica
GCCTTGTTTTGTCCTAATGCTTTAAGTGCAACTTGAATTTCTCCCTTCAGTACTATTGGTTCTTGATCATATGCTGCCTCTTGAAATGTCTGACCATGAACCAATTCTTTTTGGTACAGTGATTGAGTATTCCTTCCATCTTCTTTCAATGTTTCCTCTGTCTTTCAATATAATGCCCATAGAATCCTTCACTATTGCCAAGTCGAGTCTTACATGCTTTTCCTTAGTTCTTTCTGCTTGAGAAATGCTGAGCATATTCTTCCCTTGTGGTTTTCTAACTCCAGGTCTTTGCACGTTTCTTTTAATACCTGATTTTATCTTCTGGAGTTGCCCTTTGAAATTTTCTGTTCAGCTCTTTTACTTTCTCATTTCTTCCACTCCCTTTAGCTTTCCTATGTTCAAGAATAAGTTTCAGAGTCTCTTCTGCCATCCATTTTGTTTTTTTCTTTCTTTGCTGTCTTTTAAATGACCTTTTGCTTTCTTCTGATATGATGTTCTTTTTTTTAAGTTTTTATTGTGAATTGAATGAAAGTTTACAGGGCAGAACATCAGTTTTACATTCAATAAATCATATGCTTTGTTTCATTACAATGATTATAATCCCCACCATGTCATCCCACAACTCTTCTGGACTTCTGTCATTATTGTCTAATGCATCAAACCTGTTCTTGATATGGTCTCTAAATTCAGGTAGGAGATATTCAAGGTCACATTTTGGCTCTCGTATACTGTTTTAATTTTCTTCAGCTTTAGCGTGAACTTACATATGATCAGTTGACTTTCTGTTTCACAGTTGGCCCCTGGCCTTATTTTGGCTGACGATATTGAGCTAGGTGCTAATATGAAGCTATCTAGAAATGCCCGTCTGAGGTGGTAGCCTGACACATAGTAATACTAAGTGTCTACTTAACCATTGGACAATTAAATCTGTACTGGAGTGATAAAAGTGCATGTCTTCATTTCTAGTGCTGCTGTGCTACAAATACCACAAGGAGGTAGCTACAAAGAACAGAAATTTATTTTCTAACAGTCCAGGAGGCTAGAAATATAATTCCAAGTCCCTGGCTATAGGGGAAGGGTTTTTCTCATCTCTTATCCTCGATTCTGTAACCCCTGTGTTCAGTGATTCCTTGGCGATCCTCACACATGTATCCATCTTCTCAGTCTGTGCTCACTTGTCGCTATATCTATGTTGCTTCTTATATCAGAAGTGATCAGGTTTAGAACACACCCTACGCTGGCATGACCTCATTGAAGAACAGAATTATGTCCACAGGTATAAGAGTCAGGATTCTAGCATGTGTTTGAGGGACCACAATTCCATTCATAACAGTTTACATGGTGGTGTGTCAGTTTGAAGAAATGAGGATTTAAATATCTAAATGCAGTAAGACTAAGGACAGAAGTTATGGGGGTAGGGGTAAGAACACGAGAAAAGGGAAAGGAAGTGGAGAAAAGGGGCGAGAAGGAAGGTAGTCTTGCTTGGGCATTGAGCAAGGATGTGATTCACTTGAATTCTTTCTTTCTGGAGGAAATGTGAGATCACTTTTGACCACCAGGGGGCAATGTCTAATTACATGTAATGACAACTCTTTTGACCCAAGCAATCGTTTGGTACAGGTCCTGTCTGCTACATCTGTTAAGAAATGAAGGGCCCAGTCATAAAGTACTTTTCATTACTTTTGTATTTCTAATAACATACACAATCCTCAGAGAGGATAAATACTGTAATTGGATTAAACGTATTAAAACGGAAGAAAAAGTTTCATATTCATAATTCCATAATTATCTTTATCTAATGGAGCAAACCTCCACTTCCTAATCATTTGTAATTTTCATCACTCAGTTATAGGTCACAGCAGGTATTAATATTGGGTAAGAAGGAGTTTTCCGGTTTCTATTCAGGATTTATGTTGCTCAGCACTTCCAGCCAGTGCTTCCTTCATATTGAATAGTCTTGTTTAGCCTCATCATAACTCATTGAGATAGATGAGAGGCAATTATCATTTTTGCTTGGCAGATAAAGGAACACAGAGAAGCTCTCTGCTGCTTGGGGCAGAATTGAAAATGGCCACCCAAGTTTGACAGGCTGTATGGCATGGCATTCACTAACACTCCCCACCAGCCGACTGTACCGGCCCTGGAGCACTGCCATTTCTTGGCAAAAGTCCATGACCAGGTGCCTACAAGAGTGTGTTATTTGAGACACCTAGAGATTTTATTCCTGTCAGAACGCATCAGGACAAGTACCAAGAGCATGGAACCCTTATTTGGCTCAAAGGAGGGTGTTTTCAGAGACCTCAGAAACATCTTCACTGGGCACTACTAATGGGAGAGATTAGGTACTGTATTGTAGGAAATAAAATACTGGACAAGTTAGAAAGAAATAACCCAGGCTTTGCTACCTATTTATTTCATTAATTGTTGTTGTTAAGTGCCGTTGAGTCGATTCCAACTCATAGCAACCCTGTATAGGGTTTCTGAGGAATGGCTAGCAAGTTTGAATTACTGACCTAGTGGATCAAACCGACCTTGAGGTGGAGTGCTTATCCTAGGATGCCCCAGGCATTTATTACACAGTACTGCATTGTGGGGAATAACAATATATAAAATATTGTCTTTATCCTGAAAGATCGACCTTCCACTCCTCAGAAACCACTACAGGGTTGATATGAAGCAGTACAATTCTGACCCAACAGCACTTAACAATAACAATGAAGTGTCAAGTACTGTGGAATGCAAGCATGTATTTTAAAAACATTGTACTTACCTTTGCAGACTTTGCTCTCCAGTTGTAAAGAATTTATCCAATTTATTCCGTGAACATTAGTGAAACACCTACATGTTGGTGGTGTTGGTGGCTGTGGTTGTGTGCCACTGAATCAGCTCTGACTTATAGTGATTTCTGAGGTTGTAAATCTTACGGGAGCAGTAAGCCTCATGTTTTTCCCATGGAGCGACTGATAGATTCAAACTGCTGACTTTGTCACTAGCAGCCCAGCTAATAATCCACTACGCTATTAGGACATCTTGAGGCATCATACAAGGCAAGAGGAATATGAATAACCCACAGTTCCATTCACAAAGAGAGGCAGACCTGTATACAAGCAGTTTATTTTTCAATGTAGGAAGTATATACATTCTTCAATGTAGGAAGTATATAGAGATATGATTGTATATGTATAACTATATATTAACAGTAATAGTCTGTTTTCAACTACTTTGACAAGAGTCTCAAAAGTGGTTAAAATCAGACCATGAGTAAAGGGTTTTATAATAAAAGGGAACCAAAGATACAGAGTCATGGAATGGTGTGGCGGTTCAGGAATGTCTAAAGATCAGAGTAAAAGTTGAGCAATGACAGGATAGGAAAACAATAGGCAGGCAAAAACCAGATGGCAATAGAAAACCTTTAAAAGATCAAAAGAGGGGAGTAGGACAATCATATCTGCATATTGAAAAGATCATTTTAATTGCTGCATGAAAGATGATTTGGAGTAGAACATGATTAGAGACAAGGAGCTAATTAAGAGTATTTCACTAGTCGGGACAAACGCTGATGAAAGGGATGGATTAAAGAATTATTTAAGATGTGAAACCAAGACAACATGGCAGCCAATTGAATATTAGGGATAATGGATGAGAAGAGTCAGTGATTATGCATTTCTACCGGGTGCTTTTAATTTCTATTGGATGGAGAGCGGGTATTACTAAGTAGGATAAGGACAATAAGAAAGTGTGTGGGACTAGAAGTTAGAGTTCAAATCTGAATATGTTGAATTTAAGGCACATATGAAATGTCTACTTGAAATGATCCATAAATCATTGAAAACTGAAGTAGGCAAATAGTACTTACTAGAAATTATGAATTGATTTATTTCTAGAAGAATAAGCAGAGATTATGGAGGTAAAAGGTAGTAGGTAATAAAGGACTTTCTAAGGAAATATTCTTAATGAAATCCAAAAGATAGTGTCATGGACTGAATTGTGTCCCTGCAAAATATGTGTCCTAGTGTGGCACTGCGGATAAATATGCTAAACTGCAAGATCAATGTGAATCACACGGTTGGTGGTTCAACCTCACCAGCCACTCCTCAGAAACCATATTCAGGGTTGCTTTGAGTCAGGACCAACTCAACGACACTTAACAACAACAAAATATGTGTCAGTTTGGCTTGGCCATGATTACTTGGCAGATATGTGATGATCCCCCATGATGTGATCTGATGTGATAAACCAATAAGAGGATTTAGTGTGGGGTCTTGTTTGCTGTTAGGTGTCATCGAGTCAGCTCTGACTTATAGTGACCCTATACACAACCGAATGAAATACTGCCCGGTCCTGTGCCATCCTCACAATTGTTATTTCTCTTGAGCTCATTGCTGCTGCCACAGTGCCAATCCATCTCATTAGGAGTCTTCCTCTCTTTTTTTTTTTTGCTGACCCTCCATTTTACAAAGCAAGAATGGATCACACTTAATCCCACCAGGACACTGATCCAATGTATAGGAAATTCCCAAGGGTGCGGCATGTATCACTTTTATCTTACAAGAGATAAACTGAGAGAGAAATGAACAGAGAAAGAGGGATCTATTACACCAAGAAAGAGGATCCAGGAGTAGAGTACATCATTTGGACTTGGGGTCCCTGCACTGTGAATCTCCTAGATCCATAAAAAGTTTAATGTTGTGACACATGGAGCTCTCCTATGGATGCTGGGCATACAGATGCTGTAAGGAGAGATGAGGACCTTTCTCCAGAGCTGTTAGACTTCTATCCTCAGAAACTGTGAGAAAAGAAATGGCTGTTTTTTAAAGCCATCCTCTCGTGGTATTTCTGCTATTGCAGCGCTAGGTAACTAAGACACACAGGAACAAGCATCGTATATTAAACCAACATGGACAAAGAATAGGGGGAATGATACTTCACAGACAGAAAGATCCCAGGGTCATGATGAAAATGAACTCTGAAGAAGATGCAATATATCCACTCCTCATTTATCGACATGATTAAGTCTCAGAGACCAGATCATTATGCAAAAATAAGCATTATGCAAAAATGGAGGATGATCCCATCAGATCACACAATGGAGGATGATTACATCATTACACAACTGCCAGGTTTCATCATTGTATAAGTGCCAAACCACTGAGAATTATGGCCCAGACACGTTGACACGTAACTTTAACCATCACTGCCAGTGTTACTCTTGCCTTCCATTTGGCCTTTGTTACTACGAGACATATGTCACTGATGTGCAAAATGGTCAGACAATACATTTTTTTTTTACTATGGTCATAGATGTGAACTGTCAGATAACAAAACAGTCAATACATAAAGAGTCAATATGATAGGCACTGGACTGTGAACCACAAGATCCACGGTTCGAGCCCACCAGCTGCTCCATGGGAGAAAGATGAGGTTTTCTGCTACCACAAAGATTTAAAACGCCTCAGAAACCCATACAGAGTAACTATGAGTCTTAACTGCCTTGACAGCACTTACCAACAACAACATATGTGTTTAAAGATTAGGAAATCTGGATCCAGTTGGAAAATGGGAGGTTAACATATTTTCAAGAGGTAAAGAATGTTATCTCCCTCAGCAAATAAAAATTCAACCTTCAAATTTAGTACCTAGAGTTTCCTGGTATAAAGACATTGAAATAACAGTGATATTCGCTAATCCTTACTATATGATATACTAGGCATGTTGTTGTTGTTAAGTGCCGTTGAGTCAATTCTGACCCATAGCAACCCTGTATAGGGTTTCCAAGGAGCAGGTGGTGAGCTTGAACCACTGACCTTGCAGTTCAAATGACTTTGCAGTCTGACGCATTAGCCCACAGCGCCACACCAGGACTCCATACTAGACAAATCATATAGTAAATATTGGCATCTCTGGGTGGCAGATACAGTTAAACCTTCAGCTACTAAGTGAAAGGTGGGCAGTTTTAAATCACTCAGACATAAGAAAGGCCTAGTGATATACTTCCCCCAAAAAATCACACCGTGAAGACCTTGTGGATTGTCAGTTCTGCTCTGATGCACATGGATCACTATGAGCTGGAATCAATTTGACAGAAAATCCTTTGGGTTTTTTTTTTTTTTTTTTAGTTTTTAACAGTTTTAAGAACTTTACATATATTAAATCTTCCCAGCAACCATATAAAATTGATATCATTATTATTGCCATTTTATGGATGAGAACAGCAAGGCCCAGAGGGGTTCAGTAACTTGTTAAAGGCCACATGGTTAGTAAGTGGCAGACCAGGAGACTGACTGTGTAACCTCTACCTTCAATCACTTCATCACAGAACCAGCCAAGTCCTCAAGCTGCTCTGACAGGAAACCTCCCCTTTGTGGCCCATTCACCTACATCATTGCTGCCACCACCAGACAGGTCCCAGGGGAGAACTGCTCTACCTCTTAGCAACACAGACAACTACGAAAACTTGTAAAGGTCTTTGTTGTTATTGTTAAGTGCTGTCGAGTCGGGTTCTGACCCATAGCAACCCTGTATAGAGTTTTCAAGGCACAGCTGGTGGGCTTGAACCACAGGCCTCCCGGTTCAAGCAGACTTTGCAGTATAGCTCATTAACCAATAGCACCACACCAGGACTCCGTAAATTAGAATAAAGAGGATCGATCCACAAGGAGAATTTTTTTAAAAAACCAAAACAATATGACTTGAAAACTCAAGTCTAATTCTTTGATAGTTAACTTGTCCTGTTCGTCATGATCTCCTCAGAACATTACACTAAACTGTTCCTGGTCACACCAAAAAAGAGGTCACACATTTATCTACCTGTTTCTTAAAGATCTTCTATCTCACTTCCACTACCTAACTGAAGGCCTACTGGTTCCCCAGATGAATGACATAGTACTTTATTCTACCAGTGAGACTTACCTTCCTGGCCCCAACCTTTCAAACCTAAACCAGAAGAATACAAAGGTATTTTCTAATGCAGTACAGCAAACATTGTTACACAGGTGGAATTACATTCCTATAAAATGTAGGTGTGGTCTCACCAGGTGACAGGCAGTATACCAGGCAGGGGGCACTGGGCATAGAGAGGAAGGGATCAAACCTGCTAAAACTTAGAGGAGCTGTAAAGGTAGAAGTTTTGTAACAAAAATGGGGGAATAGTCAATCTTACAGTCCAGAAACAGAGGACCCTAGGACCATCAAGGGCGAAGAGCACAATTGGAATGCAGAACCTTATCCAGAGAAGCAGCAACACCAGAGATGGAGGCAGAGAGAAGGTCATGAGAGAGGGAGCAGCTGAGGACTCCAGATTCACGAGAAGAAAGGGACTAAGAAATAGCTGCCAGGAGGCAGACTTGCAGAATGTGCCCTTTGGTGGTATAAATTATTATATATGCCTGAGCGTTTAAAAAAAGAAAAGAAAAGAACTAAAGTGAATAGAAAGAAATACTGTTAACTGATGGTACATGGAGGGGATTGAAATCATTGTAAGGAAACAAGGTATTTGATTTGTTGAATGTAAAACTGTTGATCTGCCCTGTAAACTTTCACTCAATCCACAATAAAAAACTTATCTTAATGAACCTTAATGAAGCCCTGGTATGGTACTGCACTACAAAGTCAGCTTGAACTACAAAGGTCAATGGTTCAAACTTACCAGCCGCTCCTTGGAAACCCTATACAGGGTTGCAATGAGTTGGAACTGACTCAACAGCCCTTAACAACAAGTGCCTTTGCTATAAGAGTTGAAAATTAGTCCAAAGTTTCAAACCGAGAACTATAGAGAAGTAAAGGGAAGTACTGTTTGTGGCTTTTGGGGGGGGGGGTGGGGGTGAGGGAGAGTGGGAGAACTAAAACAAGGAAGTTGTTCTTACTGAAATTGTCTATAAGGTGAGAAAGAGACATCTAAGTGAGATGCCAAACAGACAGTTGGACACCTAAGGCTAGATGTTGTTACTTCTGTCAGATGCCATCAAGTGGTTTCTGCCTCAGGAGACCCCATATGGGCAGAAGAGAACTGCTTCATACGGTTTTCAAGGTTATGACCTTTTGAGAGCAGATCACCATGTCTGTCTCCCAAGGTGCCTCTGGGTGGATTTGAACTGCCAACCTTCTGTCACAAAGATATCATAATAAAAGCAAAAGACAAACAGTAACATACTAGGAGAAAGGAGCTGAATCACATATGACAGATGAGTTAATATTAATAAGAAAAAAACCCAAATGCATTAACAGGACAAAGCATATGAATAAAACTTCACAGATAGGAATGCAAAAATGTCCAATTTACTTAGGAAACATACTCATGCCCATTAATAATAAAGAAAACGCAAAATAGAACTGATGAGAAGTGTTTCTGGCCTAGTATTTATGCTAGGCTGGCCAGGGTGTGGAGAATAAGCTTTTCATACATTGCAGGTGGAAATGTGAATTGCTACAATCTTTTTGGCAATCATCCAGCAACAACTAATATATTTTAAAATATGCATACACTTGGACTCAATGACCTCCTCCCTTTGACACGCTATTACATAGAAATAACAGCACAAATATATTTGGAAATACTTGTATCTGAATATTTATTGCAGCATGTTTTGTTTTTTTCTATCGTATATCATCTCATTGCCATGGTTACAATCCCCTCCAAGCATCATCAACCAACCAAAGGGTATACCCTGCAATCCTGCCCCCCACCCCCAATTCCCACCTACCCCCACCCCTACCCCACCCCCACCCTCGTACTCCCCAGGTCTTCAACACATAGTAGCTCTCCTTCTCTGCATCTAAAATCTCCAGCTGCTCCATCTCTCCACGTCATCGTCTCCGCCTCCATTTCAGGCATCACTGCTTCTCCCGGTAGGGTCTCGCGCTCTCCGCTCTTCTCCCTTGATGGTTCCAGGGACCTCCGCTCCTAGACTGAAAAGTTAATCACTCCCCTCCTTGCTATAAAACGTCTACCTTTACATTTCCAACCCTCACAATCAGTCCCGATAACAATTATTCACTGTTGTATCACAAGAGACCCATTGCAGCATGTTTTTGGTAGTGAGGAAAAACTTGAAAATAGAATTCAGAGCAATATAAAATGACAGAATAAATCATGGCACGTGCACACTAAGCAATATTGCATATATTCCATCACAAAGAAAATGAGTTAGTGAACTTAGTGGTTTCAACAAACTGCGGATTACCTCCACCTCTTGTTTATTAAAAAGAAATAGTATATTCCCAAGAGACTTCCCATCAATAATAATCTATGTCACATACTGTATCATTCCATTTATGTGAGATATTCAGGATAGATAAATCCACAGAGGCAGAATACAGACTGGTGGTTGCTAGGATCTGAGGTGAGGTGGGAGGAGGAAAGGTGAATGGGTGTTTAAGAGACTGCTTCATAGACATAGAGCTTTACTTTGGAATGATGGAAATGTTTTGGAAGTAGATATAGGTAGTGATTACACAACATTGAAATCTAATCACTCCCAATGATTGATATTTCACCTCAAATATTGAAAATTTCACCTCAAAAACTTATTTTTTTAAACATGTGTTTTAACCTGAAGAGCTATATTACGTTGTTGTTGTTGTTAAGTGCCGTTGATTCGATTCTGATCCATAGTGACCCTGTATAGGGTTTT
This sequence comes from Chrysochloris asiatica, assembly GCF_000296735.1. Lineage (NCBI taxonomy): Eukaryota > Metazoa > Chordata > Mammalia > Afrosoricida > Chrysochloridae > Chrysochloris > Chrysochloris asiatica. The sequence continues at coordinate 60,117,462 of NW_006408519.1, forward strand.
CAAGGAGCAGCTGGTGAGCTTGAACTGCTGACCCTGCAGTTCAAATGGCTTTGCAGTCGCGAGGGAGCTCCAAAAAGTTCATAGAAATTTTTCATTATCTTTTACAAGTTGCAAAGTAATATTGATAGTATAAGGAGATGAAGCCCCTATTTGCCCACCCAGTGTTTACTATGTGTGCACAAGCACAGAGAACGAACGATACGCAACAAATTGTGAGCACTGGAATAGAATGAGATCAGAGGGGATAGACCATTGATTTACTTTGTCTACATACACTTCTGGGTGTAGTTTAAGGAGTGCTGGTGGCACAGGGGTAAAGTGCTTCACTGTCAATCAAAAGGTCAGTGGTTCAAACCCATCAGCCACCTCATGGGAGAAAGAGGAAGCTGTGAAAGTGTGTTTCCGTAAAGATCAGCCACAAGTTGGAATCAATCTGGCAGCAACAAGTTTTTGTTTTGCTCGGGTGTACTTTGATCAGTTACTATGCACATGTATTTTGTGATTTTTTTTTGTAAAATCAAATAAATAATTGCAATTAAGCAGGCATGAAAAGTATCAGAGACCACAGTTAATCATGGAAGAATGAACATGAAGACCAAGCCACTGTATATGACAATAAAGAAAACAAAGTTCTCTGGGAAAACAACTTGGGAGAGTAGGAGTCAGTGAGTGATGACTACAGTAGGAAGAATCCTGATTCCAACACTTTCCAAAGAAAGTACATAAACAGAGGCTTTCAGAGAATTGATACTCCCATGGGGTTTGAAATTTTAATATATATCCTATAGACCCTGTCCTGTTGTCAGATACCACATTCCCACTTTAGCACATAAGGAAACTGAATCTCTAAGGTGATTTTCCCAAGACGATACAGCTACTAAGTGGCCACACTGGCCTGGCAACAAGCTCACCTAACTCAAGCTCCTATATTCTGTTCAGCACAAGCCCCAAAGTACAAGTTTCTCCCAGACTCCAAGGGAGATCACTTTCCTTGTTGGATTAAGAATGGATCAGTGGAATCCAACCTGAATCAAAACCATCTTTACCCAAATGCATAGAGACACAAAGCAGACCAGTGACTACCAGGGACTGGGAGAAGGGAATGGGAAGGCCTGCTTCATGAGCACAGTTTCTATATGGGGTGATATAAAATTTTGAAAATAAATAGTGGTGGTATTTGACAACTCTCACTGTGCTGAGGTGAATCAAGCTTTGTCTACAATAGCTTTGAACTTGTTCTGTGCAGGTTGCCATGATCCCAATTCTTTAGAAGGGATTGCTTGGAAACATATTCAGAAGGATGATTGTTAGGGTGGCTGCTCCACCCTCATTTACCTGGTGCTGAGAAATAAGCCTGCTAAGAGTGTCTAAGAGACTAAATCTACATTGAAACCACACCTACTAAAAGCTACTGGACAGGCTCAGTCTGTTAGGAAAACCTGATATCTGTAGGAGTCATTTTGTATGTAAAAGAATGTGACAAACCTCAGCCAAGGTCAAAGGGGAACCCACCTTCACCAAAGAAAACCATATATGGTGGGTCTGTGTGCCTCTGAATATGTGTGTGTGTAGAAAATATATTCGTTTTTCTCCATTGTTTCAGGAAAACAAATTCCAACAGCCTCTAAATAGATTTGTGGGGGTTATTTGAGCTAAGAATGAGTAAACTGCCATGGATTGGTAGTTAGGTGGTAAGTGATGGTGGGTTTAGATGTGCTTTCTATGCACATCCTGAAGCAAAAAGAACAGCCTCACGCTGGACTGTGTGGTTTGCTCCTCCTTCGGCCCTACCTACCTTGAATATCCAACACCGGACTCAATACACAGAGGTCGATCCAATGCTGCTGTGTGCATTCTGGTTGCTTGCTGCTTAAAGTTTTCTTGGGCATTCTACAGAGAAAAACCAAGAAGCAACAGCTATTGGAATCTTAAAAAACTGGGATAATAACTAAAAAAGTTTATGGCTAAAGTATACCTATAAGGTAAAGGAGCTCTGGTAACGTAGTGGTTAAGAATTGGGCTGCAAACCTCAAGGTCAGCAGTTCGAAACTACCAGCTGTTCCACAGGAGAAAGATGAGGCTTTCTGCTCCTGTAAAGATTTGCAACCTTGGAAACCCTGTACAGGGTCGCTATGAGTCGGAACCGACTCCATGGCACATAATAACAGCAAAGTATAGCAAAGTTTCCTTTTGTACTTTTTTAAAAATTATAGCAAAACAAGCAGAATACCTGATACCCCGTGACCTCGAAAACAATTCAGAAGTTGCTTATACACCAGAAAACCAACTCTCTCATCATTTATTGAGCACAATCCACAATCTATAGTTTAATAATTATGCTATATAACTCCTAGTGGATAAGGCCTACCATTTTATAAATTAATAGTTCACAATTGTTGGAAGATATCTTAAGTGAGGGAAAGAGGGAGTTGAGAGTAAGGGGCAACCACTGTTTCTAAGATACTACATATGGAAATGTATAAAGCCAGGCCTCTGCTTTCAAGGACAGAATTCATAGTCTTCTTGGGTGTTTAGTTCAGTTTCAGTACCTAGTACACCATATGTTTCCAAGTTCTATTTCTTGCTTATGAAGTGTTGAAGCCAAGGCAGTGGGTGGCATGACTGTGAAATGAATAAAAGTAAAAAGGAAGTTTTCCTGATGCCTATATCATGGAAGCAGCAGTCAAGAAATCAAACAACATGTTGCTCTAGGCAAATCTGTTGCATATGACCTTTTTAACATGTTCAAGAGCAAAGATGTCAGTTTGAAGACTAAGATGCACCTGATCCAAACCATGATTATCTTCAATTACCTCATATGCATAAGAAAGTTAGACAATAAATAAGGAAGACCATAGAAAAATTGATGCATTGGAGTTTATGGTGTTGGAGAAGAATATTAAAAGTACCATGGACTGCCAGAAGAACAAAAGGAAGTACAGCCAGACTGTTCCTTGGAAGCCAGGATGGAGACACTTCACCTTTCATACTTTGGATATATTATCAGGAGAGACCAGTTCCTGAAGAAGGGCATCATGCTTGGTAAAGTGGAGGATTGGCAAAAAAAGACCACCAATGAGATGGACTGACACAGTGGTAGCAACAATGGGCTCAAACAGTAACAATTGTGAGCGTGGAGCAGGATCAGGCAGTGTTTCATTCTGTTGTACACAAGGTCACTATGAGTCAAAACCAACTCACAACAATAACAACAACACATTCAGAGATGAATTAAGGCATGTGAAGGTCCGGAACATTGATACTCTGAAGTGCCCTCTCCTCTGCTTACTCATTTGAAAAGGGTATGAGATATATATGTACACACACATACATATATGTGTGTGTGTGTGTCTTGGCTAACTAAGATATAATTTCTTTTTAAATACAACTATTATATTAGTTGGTATGCTGGTGTGGCACTGTGGGCTAATGCGTCAGACTGCAAAGTCATTTGAACAGCAAGGTTGGTGGTTCAAGTTTACTAGCTGCTCCTTGGAAACCCTATACAGGGTCGATATGGGTTGGAATTGACTCTACGGCACTTAACAACAACAACAACATATTAGCTATTGAATGCAAAAGTAGTATATGCCATTTTAGCAGAATGAGATGAACTAGATTATAAAATTCTTTGTTGATGTAGAGTACTAAGGTTTTTTTCCTACATTCCACATTTTCTGCTAAAAGAATATTCCATATATTCTATCACAAAGAAAACATGTCAGTGAATTTAGCTGTTTCAACTATCAATGTAAAATTCTGTAGATTATCCCTACCTTTTTTTGTTTACTAGAAAGACATAGTATATTTTCAAGAGACTTGCTAAAACAAACTTTCAATGATATAGGAGAAGATTATAGGAGACAGAAGTCAATGAAGGAGCCTCACAGTTTAAACAAACTTGGGCATGGGTACCTTCATGACCCTGTGGGAACTTTATTTCTGGCGGCACATTTTCACACACAAGAGTTGGTATCAGTTTCATTTAGTGTCCTGCTAGTTTCCCTTTCACTGTTGTTAAGTACTGTCAAGTTGGTTCTGACCACTCCCTTTTTTCTTGTGTCCTGTCTGTTTTGCACTTACGGGTTTTTACTTTGGGAGCTCAGTGCCTCTGTTTTGTGATGCACACGCTTACCTTGTTTATTTGGTAACCCATCCTCACCAGCTGCTCCTTGGAAACCCTATACAGGGTCGCTATGGGTCAGAATTGACTTGTCAGCACGTAACAACAACAATCCCTGTCTATATCTATGTTGTTATTGCTGTTAAGTGTTGTTGATTTCGGACTCATAGCAACCTTGCATAGGGTTTCCCGAGGAGTGAGGTGAGTTTGAACCACCAACTTTGGGGTTCAAACCAATCTTGCAATCAATTGCTTATACTACAGCACCTATATCTATAAAAGTTAATAAACCAACAAAGGAAACAGCAAAAAACTAAACTCACTGCTATCAAGTCAATTCAGACTCATAGTGATCCTGTCTAGATATTCTGAGAGAAGACAGCTTCATCTTTCTTCCATGAAACAGTTGGTGGGTTTGTTTTTTAGTTAATAGTCTAATGCTTATCCCACAGTACCACCCTGATCCTTTGGTTTATAATCCTCGATACCTATCATAAAATATCAGTGTGGTATAAACAGAGTACATGAGTCTGTAAATCATCACAGAATGTAATGGATAATTCATGCAAATCCCTTAAAGAAATAATTTTCCATGTTTGTTTGAGAAATGGATACATTTTATTGATTGATTGATTGATTTTTTTTATTGTATTGATTCCCTGCAAAAATGAAGTCATTGGATTGTCCCTCTTCTTATTTTAGAGTCAATGATGTGTGCAAAACATAGTGACCTTGTGTAGGGTTTCCAAGAATGGTGGGTGGGTTTGAACTGCCAACCTTGTGGTTAGTGCAGTTAGCAGTCTAGAGCTTATACTATAGTGCCAGATCAGGATTATGTTTAGGAGACACAATAGTTGACTTCCCATTAGAGGACCCCACCACACACCACTCATCAAACTCACTCTCATTCCTCTCTATCCCTGAATCTTTGCCACAAAAGCTGGATCCCAAATAATTATGGTCTCCCAAGAATTGTGATCTCCTAACCATGTTGGTCGCTATGAATCAGAACCAACTCCACAACACATAACAACAACAACAACAACCATGTCTTTAAGGAGCTCTGGTAGTGTAGTGGTTATGAATCAGACTGCTAATCTTACAGTCAGCAGTTCAAAACTACCAGCTGTTCTGTGGGAGAAAGATGAGGCTTTCTCCTCCCATAAAGATTTACAGCCTCGGAAAGCCTGTACAGGGTCACTATGAGTCGGAACAGACTCCACGGCATATCACAACAACAACATGAGAACTCAGTGGAGAAACTCAATAACATTAACCAAAACAAAGCTAAGGGCTGTCTGTGGAACAGACCATCAATATTCATTTGCAAATTCAGGAGCCGAAGCTGAAGAAAATGAAAACAAGTTTAAATACTGCCTTGGAGTCCTGTGGGTTAATGCACTGTGGGTTAATGCACCAGACTGCAAAGCCATTTGAACTGCAAGATCGGTGGGTCAAACTCACCGGCTGCTCCTTGGAAACACTATACAGTGTCACTATGGGTCAGAATCTACTCTATGGCACTCAAGGGCACTCAACAACAACAACAAATACTACCTTGAATACATTGTTGTTATTGTTTTTAGGTGCCATTGAGTCAATTCCATCTCATAGCAACCATATGCAAAATAGAACAAAACACCTCCAGGTTCTATGCCATTCTCACAATCGTTACATTTGCATCATTGTTTTTGCCATTATGTTAATCCATCACCTTGGGGATCTTACTCTTTTTGGCGGAGCCACATTGCACCAAGAGTCCTGGTGTGGCGCTGTGGGCTAATGAGTTAGACTGCAAAGTCAGTTTGAATCGTAAGGTCAGCAGTTCAAGTTCACCAGCTGCTTCTCAGAAACCCTATATGGGGTCGTTATGGGTTAGAACTAACTTGAAGGTACTTAAAAGCAACAACATTTTGCCCAGCATGATGTCCTTCTCCAGGGATTGGTCCCTTCTGATAACATGTCCAAAGTCTCACCATCTTGGCTTCAATAGAGCATTCTAGCTGTACTTCTTCCAACACAGAATTGTTTGTTCTTCTGGCGGTATCTGATACTATTAATATTCTTCTCCAATACCATAATGTAGGTGCATTGATTCTTCTTTGGTCTTCCCTATTAATTATCCAGTTTTCACATGCATATGTCTTTAGTGCACCTTGTACTTCTTCCTTCATTACCAGCTGGTCTTGATCATATGCTACCTGTTGAAATGGTTGAACATTGATCATTTCTTTTGCCAGTGATTCTATATTCCTTCCATCTTCTTTTGATGCTTTCTACATCATTCAATATTTGCCATATAGAATCCTTCAATATTGCAAGTCAAGGTTTGAATTTTCCTTTAGTTCTTTCAGCTTGAGGAAAGCTGCACATGTCCTTCCTTTTTGGTTTTCTAATTCCAAGTCTTGCACATTTCTTTAGGAAATCTCACTTTGTCTTCTCAAGCTGCCCTGAAATTTTCTGTTCAGTTCTTTTACTTTCTCTTGTCTTCCATTCACTTTACCTTCTGCATACTCAAGAGCAAGTTGCAAAGTCTCTTCTGCCATCCATTTTTGCCTTTTCTTTCTTTCCTTGCAAAGTCAGTTTGAACCATAAGGTCTTTTTAATGACCTTTTGCTTTTTTTCCTGCATGATGTTTTTAATGTCACCCTACATCTCTCTTGACTTCAGTCTTTAGTGTCTAATGCCTCAATTCACTTTTTGATATGGTCTCTAAATTCAGATGGGATAGGGAAGCCATCAAGGCAAGCAATCAAGTCCCTTCAGGCCAAACCCCCCTCTAAGATGGAAACTCAAGTGGAACACATGAGCAGGCATATAAACTTGCTGACGACCACATTGGTTTACTGGTAAGTGGAAGAGGGGGAAAGGCAACAATGAAGAGATGGGCTGAGTTCAACCATGTTCCGGACTCCTGTTGGCCTGAAGATGAGAGAGAAGAGGAAGGGCTGGTTGGTCCAAAGTGTGGTGAGAGACCTGGGGACACCTGAGCCTATCGACAAGAACATAACCACTGAGGACTAGAGTTGAGAGTGTAGCAAAGCAGCCAGCTGATATGAAGTGAGGAGAGACACATAAGAAGACCCGCATTTGCAGATAGTACCCATTTGACCTAGTCTTGATGGTTTGATAATCAGAACTTGACTTTTTGTTGTTAAGTGCCACTGAGTCGGTTCCAACCCACAGCGAACCTGGACAGGGTTTCCAAAGAGCAGCTGGTGAGCTTGAACAGGTGACTTTGGGGTTCAAGTGACTTTGCAGTCCAGCGCATGAACCTGCAGTGTCATACCAGGACTCAATGTAAAGAAAAAAAAATCCTCACAACCAGACCAATCAATAACATCATGATAAATGGTGAAAAAATTGCAATTGTCAAGGATTTAATTTTACTTGGATCCACAATCAGCGCTCTTGGAAGCAGTAGTCAAAAAATTAAATGATGTGTTTCACTGAGCAAATCTGCTGTAAAGACCTCTTTAAGGTCAATTGTTGTTGTTAAGTGCCATCAAGTTAGTTCCAACCCATAGTGACCCTGTACAGGGTTTCCGGGGCTGTAAATCTTTACGGGAGTAGAACACCTCATCTTTCTCCTGCAGAGCAGCTGGTAGTTTCAAACTGCTGACCTTGCGGTTCGTTCGCAGCCCGATTCCTAACCACTACGCTACCAGAGTTGAGCTAAAATGTCACTTTGAGAACTAAGGCGCACCTGACACAAGCCAAGGTAGTTTCAATTACCTCATATGCATGTGAAAGCTGAACAATGAATAAGGAATGTTGGAGAAGATTTGATGATTAGGGAATCCTGGTGTGAGCTTTGGGTTTATGAGCTGTGTTGCAAAGTCAGTTTGAACCACAAGGTCTGCAGTTCAAGCTCACCAGCTGCTCCTTGGAAACCCTAAACAGAGTCACTATGAGTTGGATCTGACTTGAAGGCACTTAACAACAACATCAACAACAGAGACTTTTTAAAATAATAAAACATTAACCAAGAAGGGTTTAACTTTTCCTGACCCTGGGTAAGACCACAAATTTCTTTGACTTTCAGTCTCACAATAATGTTATCCAGTACACTTTTTAAAAATCAGTTGTCATCTCTAAAATCCACCAATTTGGCCATTTTTCCATAGTTTCATCTCACATATTGCAGATGTTACTTTAGCACTTTCTGGAGCAGCTTTACATACAGATTGTTGAATTTCCTCTTCTATTTTCTGGATGAATAGTATTGTTGAGTTATGAACATTACACTCATGACCAGCAGTACTCTCACTCATACCTGAATGACACTTACCTAACATGTTATTTCTTCATGAGACATATCACAGCCTTAAGAACACTAGACAGCACTTCAGTTCTATACATTGGGGTCATTTTAAACAGTGAGATCACCAACAAAAATATAGAAAATGTAGTACTAAATAAACGATAAAAATAACACTTGTTTACCATATGACAGCTGAAACAAGAAGGCCAAATACAACCTTGTTCCCTCTCAGCAGAGAGCGTCTGAATCAGTAGACTCAAAGTTTTCACCATTCTTCCCATGTCTTAGTTATCACAAAAGCACCATAAATACTGATTTGGGGGTTACAAATAAATTTTAATGAATTAGCAAATTCTCAAGTACAGAATCTGTGAACAATGAAGATCAATTTTACTGTGATTTTTTTTTCCTTAAAAATAGACAAAACCCTTCATCACAAAGGTTGTTTTACTTGTTGAAGCTCTTCATTAGTGCTTGCTACTCCTTTAATTTAACATTACCTACACATTGTTGTTGTTGTTGTTGTT
>NW_006408519.1:60126650-60138073 GCF_000296735.1 Chrysochloris asiatica
CTACTCCCGTAAAGATTTATACCCTCGGAAACCCTGTACAGGGTCGCTATGAGTCGGAACCGACTCGACGGCACTTAACAACAACAACAACAACACATTGTTACTGCTAATTAGGATAAATACATTTTAAGACGTATATAGAAATATTTCATTAAAGCACAACACCAGGCAGTTACTTGATTACCCACTGAATGCAGAGCACTCTTTTTGAAAAATATAACTGAGATTTAGTAAGTACGAATTGATTTCTACCATGCACAAATTACTGTTAGGTTTCTTATGTGGGGGGTGGGGGGAAAGGCTATATTGAACTACACATCTGCATAAAATATATTAAGAGGCAAAATAATGTGTACATAGTGGTTATCAAGAATCATCTAAGGTATTTCTCCATCACCAAGGATGGCAAGGAGTCTTGGTGTTACTCCATAAGATAAGCACTGGACTGCTAACCTCAAGATTGGCAGTTCAAGCCCACCAGCTGCTCCTTGCAAACTCTAATCACAGTTATTGTGAATTGGAACAAACTCAATAGCTCAAGAGTGACAACAGTGAGATGACAAAAAAGCTGACATTCTACTACCCTCAGCTCAAAGCAGATGTTGGTAACTGATCATGGTTTCCCTGTGCAGATGCAACCCATCATTAGAGACTGGTGGGACCCCTGAGACTATGACTCTTAGCCACCCTTCAGGTCCGGAAGTAAACTCACTCTCATGGCTCAATTATCAGCCTAACACTGAACAGGACTCTAAGGGGAACAATAACACTAAGGAGGTGTGCACTCCTTAAAATATCAACCATCTGACATCAAAAGGGCAGCATTTACTCAAGCACAAAGTTTAGAAGGCAGAAAGGGTTAGAAAAGGAGAAATGGAAATGGAAAACACAGAAAGGAAGAGGGTGAAGTGATGTTATATGCGGGGATTGCAATCGATGACTTGAGACAAAATGTGTATGAATTGTTGGATGGAAAACTGATTTGCTCTATGACACGTCACACAAATTAAAGCAAAAAGTTTTTCTTAAATGTGACCCATAATCCTCCTCAATTTAGCTCTGTGGGCAGCCTATATCGATCTATCATAGTTCATTTATTCATTCTTTTATTCAACAAATATTTGTTGAGCATCAGCTATGTATCAGGCATTGTATGTAATGGTGATGGCTGTGTGCTGTGGAGTCAGTTCCAACTCAGAGCAACTCTGTACAGGGTTTTCGAGGCTGTAAATCTTTATGGGAGCAGAACGCCTCATCTTTCTCCCACAGAAAGCTGGTAGTTTCAAACTGCTGACTTTGGTTCACAGCCTGATTTGTAACCACTACACTACCAGAGCTCCTTATTGTATGTAATAGGTGCAGGTATGTACTGCAAACAATACAGCATATGATTCTTGCCCTACCAAATGGTTTATGTGATGAGGTTGTCATATAAAAGTTATTTTCTCATCCTGACTTAAATCATCTATGTGCTATTACTCCTCTTCCTTAGAAAATATAAGATGAGAAAGGGACCTGGACACAACTCTTCTTATTAGCTATTAGTTTAAAGTCTCCAGAACTTGAATTTCTAGATAAACCAATTGGTTAAAGAAAAGTAATCTACCTTACACGTAAGAAAAAGGGTGAATTGGCCAACGTGTCTTACCTACAAACTTGACAGAAAATCCGATATAAACTGGTTTTAAGTTATAAAAAAAAAATGCATTGCCTCACTGTGACAGAGACCAAATTGTTCCTCACTATCCCATAATCTTCAATTAGAACATGAGCATCTGGCTACCCAAAATAAAAACTACTTTTCTCAGTCTCCCTCTCACTAAGTTTTAGCCAACAAGATAGAAGCAGAAGTATATTTGGCAGCTTCTAGGAATCTTCTTCAAGAGACAGATGGTACATATACTTTGCCTTCTTCCTTATGCCTTTCTCCTTCTAATTATCTGGAAAACAGGTACAATTATCATGGACATTAGGAATATAGGGCATATCCAGGGTATGGTGGAGTCTTAAATCCAAAGAATTGTGGATTCAAAAGAACATGGAGTAGGGATACCATTCCCACCCTGGTCTTCTTTCCCATAGACTTTTACATGAAATGGAATTAAGCATCTAGCCTGCTTAAATAACTTTTCTGAGGCCTTTCTCTCTCTTCCGGTCCCTGGCGTGCCGGGAGTTGCGGGCCTCAGTGCAGACATGGCCAAGTCCAAGAACCACACCACGCACAACCAGTCCTGAAAATGGCACAGAAATGGTATCAAGAAACCCCGATCACAACGATATGAGTCTCTCAAGGGGGTGGACCCCAAGTTTCTGAGGAACATGCGCTTTGCCAAGAAGCACAACAAGAAGGGCCTGAAGAAGATGCAGGCCAACAACGCCAAGGCCATGGATGCACATGCCGAGGCTATCAAGGCTCTCATAAAGCCCAAGGAGATCAAGCCTAAGATCCCAAGGGGTGTCAACCCGTAAGCTCAGTCGACTGGCCTATATTGCCCATCCCAAGCAGGGGAAGCATGCTCGGGCACGCATTGCCAAGGGTCTGAGGCTCTGTCGGCCAAAGTCCAAGGCCAGTGCTAAAACTAAGGCTGAAGCTTCAACCAAGGTCTCAACTAAAGCTCCAGTCAAGGCCTCAGCTAAAGCTCTAGCCAAGGCCTCAACTCAAGCCCCAGCCAAGGCCTCAACTCAAGCCCCAGCCAAGGCCTCAACTCAAGCCCCAGCCAAGGCTTCAAGCCCCAGCCAAGGCTTCAACTCCAGCCCCAGCCAAGGCCTCACCTCAGGTTCCCAAAGGTGCCCAGGGCCCCACAAAGATGGAATACAGTTCTCCATCTGAGGACAGAGGCATGACCCTTTGGGCTACCATCTGTAAGGAGCTGGTGTCCTCCTGTGCTGTTTGTACAAATAAATATGAGGCAGGAAAAAAATAATAATAATAACTTTTCTGAGGTCTGCATGACTCACAGTGAAACCTGACCCTAATGAACACACAATAATGAGAAGTCCAGCAATAGGGTGTTTTCGTTTGTTAGCACTGCGGTAACAACTATACTACAAGTGGATGGCTTTAAATAACAGAAATGGATTCTCACACAGTTCTGGAAGCTATAAGTCCAGATCAGGACACTGGCATTAGGGGAGGGTCCTTCCTTGTCAGCAGAACAGGGCATTCCTTGCTGATCCTTGTCTTGTAGACATGTGATCACCTATGAATTTGCATATCAATTTTCCCTTTTTAGAAGATGCCACTCAAAATGGCATAATACTTATCACCTACTCCATTCTATTATGACCACATTACTATAACAGGATCACATTCACAAGTACAAGAGTTAGGACTTCAACATGTCTTTGGAGCAGAGACAATCCCAGCCGGATAGCCGCCCTCAGGGCTGGTGTAATGTAATGGCTCTGACTCCATTTCTCTGCTATGCTCTTTGCCTCTACTCTCCTTTATCAGAAAGATTCATCTTGGGCTGGTAATGCTAATGGTTGCAGAGTTCATATTTGCTCATGGCAAATAAGGAGAAAGTAGCAACCAGAAGTTTTCCCAAAAGAAAGAAAAATAAATTTAGCAAGAAATCTCCAACAAAACTATGTATTTGGACTTGAATTTCATCCTGAAACAAACATTGACAAGCAGGCAGATTATTCTCAAGTAAATTAGACCCACCCTGGAACAAGTGTTAGGGCTACCTATATATGGCTGAACAAAACTGAAATCATACTCATCCACTACTATCAAGTCAAGCTTAACTCATCGTGACCCATATGTTAGCATAGATCTGCTCCGTAGGGTGTTCTTCTCTATAATGTCTACAGAAGCAGATCGCCCTTATGGAAGGATCCAGAAGAATCACTAGGTGAGTTTGAACTGCCAACCTTTAGGTAAGTTATTGTGTTATTGTTAAGTGTCGTTGAGTCGATTCTGACTCCTATCGACTCTATGTAGGGTTTCCAAGGCATGGTTGGTGAGCTTGAACCACCAACCTTGCAGTTCAGACAGACCTTGCAGTCCAGCACATTACCCCACAGCCCCACCCAAACCATTTGCACCATTCAGGGAACAGGGACCTTCTGAAATAATACTTACTGTGTTGTTGTTGTTGTTGTTGTTAGGTGCCATCGAATCGGTACCGACTCATAGTGACATTATGCACAGCGGAATGAAACAGGGTCCGATCCTGAGCCAACCTCACTACTGTTGCCATGCTTGAGTCCATCCATGCTGCCACTTGGCCAATCTATCTCATTGTGGGGGCGGGGGGGAGGGTGTCTTCCTCTTTTTCTCTGACCCTCCACCTTACCAAACATGATATTGTTCTCCAGTGACTGGTCCTTCCTGACAGTATGTCCGAGGTATGAGAGACGAAGTTTGGCCATCTTGGCCTCTAAGGAGCACTCTGGCTGCATTTCTTTCAAAATGGATCTATTCGTTCTTGTTATATGCTGTGGAGTTGGTTCCAACTCACAGCAACCCTGTACAGGGTTTCCGAGGCTATAAATCTTTTTGGGAGCAGAAGGCTTCATCTTTCTCCCAAGGATTAGCTGGTAGTTTCGAACTTCTGACCTTAAGGTTCTCAGCCCGATTAATAACCACTATGCTACCAGAGCTCCTGGTTCTTGGGTGCTGTCAAATTGGTATCAACTCATAGCGACCCTATGCACAACAGAAGGAAACACTGCTGGGTCCTGCGCCAACCTCACTACTGTTGTTACGCTTGAGTCCATTACTGCTGCCACTGTGGCAATCCATCTCGTTAGAGGTCTTCCTCTTTTTCGTTGACCCTCCACTTTACCAAGCACTTGTTGTTGTTGTTAAGTGCTATCGAGTCAGTTCCAACTCATAGCGACCCTGAGGAGTGGTTTCTGAGGAGTGGCTGGTGGGTTTGAACCACTAACCTTGAAATTCAAACTGACCTTGTGCTCCAGTGCATTATCGTGCAGTGCCACACCAGAACTCCTACCAAGCACTGTGTGTGCATGTGTGTTAAGTGCCATGGAGCACGTGCACTTGTTGTTGTTATGTGGCATGGAGTCAGTTCCAACTCATAATGACCTTGTACAGGGTTTCCGAGGCTATAAATCTTTATGGGAACAGAAAGCCTCATCTTTCTCCCACAGAACAGCTGGTAGTTTCAAACTGCTGACCGTGAGATTAGCAGCCCAATTAGTAACTACAATGCTACCAGAGCTCCCGCCATGGAGCACTAGAAGAGGAAAAGTAATGTTTTGGTTACTTATTAGCATAACAAAACACCCAAAGTTTTGTTGTTGTTAGTGCCATGGAGTGGGTTCTGACTCATAGCAACCCTGTATAGAGTTTCCAAAGAGGAGGTCATGGTTTGAACTGTCTACCTTGTGGTTTGCAGTGCAGTGCTGATCCTACAGCACCACACTTAACATATTTATCTTAAAACCCAAACCAAACTAATTGCCATCAAGTTAACACTTACTTATGAGGATCCCACATGTGTCTTTTGTTGTTACTAAGTGCAGTGGAGTTGGTTCTGACTTACAGCAACCCTGTATAAAGTCTCCAAGGAGAATATGATGGGTTTGAACCATTGACCTTGTGGTTAGCAGTCCAGTGCTTATACTATAGCACCACACCAGGAGTCTACATGTATCAGAGTAGTGTACTAATCCATAGGGTTTTTAGTGGCTGAATTTTCAAAAATAGATCACCAAGTCTTTCTTCCAAGGTACTTCTGATTGGAGTTAAGCCTCCAAGCTTTCAGTTAGCAGTCAAGCACTTAGCTGTTTGTGTTATTCAGGAACTCCTGCTTTAGTTTACAAATCACAGTTTGGGCAAGGATCAGCAGGGATAACTCATCTCTGCTTTACATGACATCAGTAAGAGGGCAGGGAGGGAAAGAGAGAGACTTAAGAATGATTGGGACTCCTCAGGTATCTTCTATCTGGATGTGATCTCTCTACGTGATATCTCCAGCATGGTAGCTTCACAATCGCTACACTTCTTACAAGGTGGCTCAGGGCTTAGAAGGTTGTTGTGTTGCCTTTTCTAATTTAGCTTCACTTTTCTTGTATTCTATTTGTAGAAGAAGTCACAAAGGCTTGCACAAAGTCACAGTTCCAGAAGCATACATGAGGTTGAAATTATAACTATAAACTTTTTTTTTTTTTTTGAAAACACAGTCTACCGGAGACCTCCAGCAAGATGGCAAACTAGGCAGACATACTACACAGACCCTCTATAACAAAGAGCTGGAAGATCAAATTAAACAGATAAAAATGATAATCCTGAAACACAGCTTCAAAGGAAAGGATAGAGAAGTGGATTGAATACTTATGAGAAGAAGCTGAACAGATATTGTAAAGAAACGACATAGGTGAAATGTGTCAACTGACCATATTGTACTTTTTTGAGTGGCTTTGGAGGTAAACAGCAGGTTGGCAGTGTAGGTGTACACCGGTGACTGATAACAGGAAACATGGGATTGTTTCTTGTTCCCCACACTTCCCTGGTGATCGGAAGCATGGCCAGCTCCAACCCCCGTTAACCCCAGTACAGCCCCTGCTATCCTAGTGGTAGGAACCATCACTGTAGACCAAACTGACAGCTGACTGTGGACTATGTTATGCCATTGACCATGGTGTCCCCTAAAACTATAGTCCCCAGGCCCACAAATACTGGGTCTTATTATTGCTTGCACACTGAAATCTTCTGGAGAGTTTTTTACAAAAGTATTGATGCTGATGTTCACCTAAGATTCTGATTCAATTTATCCAAGGTCCAGCATGAATACAGACATCTTTTTCATCTCCCTAATTAAAAAAAAAAAAAAAAAATTGGTCTTCAACATGACCATTAAGAATTCCCCTGCATTAACTCTTAGAGAACAACATCTTGAAGGTATAGTATCACAGAGCTCATCTTCATAACTGAAGTTTCTACCTTGTAATAACATTTAATCATTTCTCTAAAGGTGAAACAGGAAAAAACTCTAGGATAGGAGGGGGAAATATGGCTTATATCTGCTTTATGCTAAACTTCTAACTCTATAGAAATATCTGGATGAGTTTTTTGTGTGTTTTTTTTTCCTATCCAGATATATGATTTCATTTAGACTGCCAGGAGAAAACATTTTTGTGATTTGGCATTCCAAATAGAAGGAGATTATTTCATTATTATATAATGAGAAATTTGAGAAAAAAAATAACTTTGATTGAGAGTGCTCTTTGTATATCACATCTACTTTTCTCCAAATTGGATCCTGCTTGTAACAAAATAGAAGAAACATTCTCACCTCTGGGATACTAGTTTGACTGAGTCCAGAGTGTGTTTCCTAATGTTAATTGAAGAGTCTGTGATGATTTAAGTACGTTTAGTAACAGAAGCACGTGAAAACTGTTTTGCCACGGATTATATTCTTTCGTTCTTAAGTGCAATCATGTAGAGTTAAGAAGTGGTTTCTTGGTCCACATAGGCCACCAAATATTCGTGAATTCTCCTCATCCACTCCAAGGGATGTCCAAATCAGTTTTGTGTAAATAAGAGAGACAAAGTCACAGAGCTGGCAGTAATTGTATAGTGGTGAGTGCAGCTGCCTTCCAAAGCTACAGTTGTATGTCGTAAATTCTATCTGGATGCTTTGGCAACTATGGAAATAAAGTGTATACGCCCAAAAAATCCAAATGTCAGTTTAGGAATGAGGCAGAAATCAAAAAGGACGTTCAGGAAATACAGTTCAGAAGAATCTTTCAATTTGGCCTTACCTAGATCCTAAACGGAGTTTTGGTAGCGTAGTGCTTACAAATCGGGCTGCTAACCTCAGGGTCAGCAGTTCACAGTTCGAAACTACCAACTGTTCTGCTATAAAAAGATGAGGATTTCTGCTCCCATAAAGAGTTATAGCCTTGGAAACCCTGTACAGGGTCGCTATGAGTCGGAACCAACTTCACGGCACATAACAACAGCAACAACAAAGATCCTAAATGGAAATTGACAATTCTTGACTCAATTGGGCCAGGTATCAACATGCACCAAACATTTTCTACTGCCAACTGTCAGCTCTTTAGACCTGCGATAACAACCATTGGTGTGCTGTGGAGAATGTAAAACATTACTCAGAGGATGTTCTGTTAGAAACATGGATTCTGCCCTCTAACCCCACAGTTTCACCTTCCTCACTGGGTAGGCAATGCAAGATAATCTCCTCTTTGGAGACTCCTTGCTCTTCTAAACATTAGCCAGTCTACTCCTCTGGCTTGGGATTGCCAGTTTCATGATGTTTGTGACACATACCTGCTGCTATATCCCCACCTGTCCCAGGTTCATACCTCAGAGTATACCCCCTAAGGAAGTATGGCTTCACCCCTCACCTGAACTCCAGTTCTTTCATCTTGTGCTTTATTGCTACTCTGTCAAAATTGCCTTCTCAGCTCTTCCTGATTTCAAATATTGTTCATGCCTGGTTCACATGAGCTACAAAGGCTTCGGAGATTTTCACTCTTGATAATGCCTACAACCTGGGCCAGGATTGCACCCCACCCCAAATTCATTCATCCCAAGGGGCAAGGGAGCAGCGAGCCCCATTGTGGCAGCCAGATACTCAGACTCTGGGATTAGCAGGAAGTAGCTCACTGATGCAGAACAGGTACACAATGCACTAGAGGGGAATGGAGTCATGCCAGGTAAATAGGTTTGAAATCAACATCTCCCTTAGTGGAAAAAATTAGCTAACCACTGAATCATGCCCCCTCCTGACTGTACATCCTGCACAGAATTGCAAAGCCCATTTTATTATTCACATCCATCATGAACACTTTCTGTAGTCTCACCTGCTGGCCCCACACCATGCCTCCTTCTCCTCAACACTGTAGCAGCGCAGTAGGTTAGACCATCAGCCATGATTAGAATACAGATGAGTCCTAAGAGGTTTGGTGATTTGCTCACAGCTAGCTGATGGTTCCAGTCTTTTTTATTGTTTTCTACCAAGTCACAGGTTAGCGAAACAGAAAATTAAAACAACAATCTATTTTAGCTCTGATATTAATTTAAACCAGCCTAAAGGGCAACATGCCACAGTGCAAACAGAATATATATATGTATATATATTCATATACATACATATAACCTTTTGAGTAATAAGACCAGGAATCAAATTCTGGCCTTAAATGTGAACAGATCCTAGAACCACTCTGAACTACTGTTCCCTCCTCAGTAAAAATTGTGTTTGTTGTTGTTCAGTGCCGTCAAGTCAGTTCTGACTCATAGCAACCCTGTATAGGGTTTCCAAAGACCAACTGGTGAACTTGAACTTCAGACTTTGCAGTTCAAACCGACCTTTCAGACCAACACATTAACCCACAGTGCCACATCAGGACTCCTCAATGAAAATGGAGGATTCAAAAACTGCCCAGTTAGGCGGGTAATGGTGAGTCAGGGTAGGATGAAAACAACAGGCTTCTGACTCAGATAACCTTGCATTCAAAAGCTAGAATGCTCACTAATTCCAACCAGTAATCTTTCTCTAAAGGATACAACCTCCCACCAAATTAGCCTTAACCTCTCTCAGATGCGCCACATGTGGCTTTCTTAAAATACCTTCTAAAACCCAGGCTAACCAGTCTATTGACAAGTGAAAGGCAAAGTGCTGAGATGAAGAGTTCCCACAAAGATGTGGCCTTGCAGCTTTTGTTGTTACATCTGCCAAAATAGCATGGTCTCATCTCTCCCATGAGCTGAAGACAACTTCAGAGCAAGTGCAAATGTATCTGCCTCTGGCAAGAATCCACCAGCACGGTTAGTGCTTTGATTCTGTGCCTGGGGTTTCAGTGAGTTCTGCCACGTGCAGCTCAGACTCACTCCACTCCAGCAGAAGGTTCCAGATTTCTCAGATTAACCTCATCCAGCTGGATGCTGTTGGCATTCTAATCAGGTGAACAGCAATATGCATGTCTCCTTTTTATTATAATTTCAAATACAAAATTGCAGGGATCATTCCATTTAAGGGGATGATAAGAGTTATTGACCACTGATGGAAATACCAGCTCTGGGGTGATACTGTGCTGGGAATCAGAAGGAAAGGAGGTTTTCTGAAGTTTATAGCTTGAAGTGTCAGTTGTTAATGATGCATTTAAAGTCAGAATTCCTAGGTTCAATTTCCAGCTTAGCCATTTAATAGATATATGTTGGGTAAGTCACTGAAACTCTCTTAGTGCAGCTCCTCATCTGCAATATGTGGTTTTCACATTATTAAATTAAATTAGCCACTAACAGTTAACAGAACAGCAATCAGTTCACTTTGGCTCTAATATCAAGCCAGTCCAAGGGTCCATGTGCTATAATGCAAAACATATAGGGTTTTTGATAACAAGGTAAGGATTGAATGTCAAATCTTTATCGTGACTTACCACTGAACCACTTTGAATTTCTGTTCCTTCCTCTGTAAAACGGAGGATTCAAATGATGCCTACCTAGGAGGGTAATGGGAGTCCTGGTGTGGCGCTGCGCGTTAATGCGCCAGACTGCAAAGCTGTTTGAACTATAAGGTTGGTGGTTCAAGCTCACCAGCTGCTCCTGAGAAAACCTACAGGGTCGCTATGGGTTGGAACCGACTCAATGGCATTTTACAACAACAACAAGGAAGGTAATGAGGAGCTCTGGTAGCATAGTGGTTATAAGTCAGGCTGCTAACCTCAAAGTCAGCAGGTCGAAAACAGTTGTTCTGTGGGAAAAAGATGAGGCTGTCTGCTCCTGTAAAGATTTACAGCCTCAGAAACCCTATGCAATGTCGCTGAGTCGAAACCGACTCCATAGCACACCACCAACACCACCACCACCATGAGGGTAATGACAAGTCAAAGTGTGGTGAGCCAAGCAGTCCTGGGATCAGAAGCCAGCACTTACACTTAATGGTATAGTCTTGGGTAAGGCACACAGCCTTTCTGAACCTCAGTTTCTTTCACTGTTAAGTGAAATTAATATTATCTATTGTGGCTCTGTGGGTTAATGCGCTGCAAAGTCAGTTTGAACTGCAAGGTTGGCAATTCAAGCTCACCAGCCACTCCTCAGAAACTCTATACAGGGTCACTATGGGTTGGAACTGACTCAACAGCACTTAACAACAACATTATGCATGTAATTGTAAATTTTAAATGAAATAATGAATTTATGGAGAGAATCTTCCAGAAGAAACTGGATATAGGAGACAGTAAATGGAAACTTTTCTTATTATCACTATATATTACTGTCTCACAATAGTATGAAATGTTATATACCTGCCAGTTATTATTACTTTATCTTTTCCCCCACAATGCCTAAGACTGAAGATGAAGTTGTTGCTGCGGTTAAGTACTGTTTAGTCAGTTCCAAGGAGCTCTGGTAGTGTAGTGGTTACGAATCGGGCTGTGAACCTCAAGGTCAGCAGTTCAAAACTACCAGCTGTTCCGTGGGAGAAAGA
>NW_006408519.1:60138173-60151044 GCF_000296735.1 Chrysochloris asiatica
ACTCCACGGCACATAACCACCACAAACAGTTCCAAATCATACTGACCACATATCTAGCTTCCAAGGAGTGGCTGGTAGGTTTGAATATCCGACCTTGCAGTTAGCAGTCCAAAGATTATCTTATCCTACATTGCCACACCAGGACTCCAGGCTCCTTTTAGGTATGTTGTTAAGTGCCATTGAGTTGGTTACAACTCATACTTAGCCTGTATAGGATTTCTGAGAAGCATCTGGTAGGTTTGAACGGCCAACTTTGTGATTCAAAGTCCAGTGCTAATCCTACAGTGCCACACAAGGAGTCCTCCTTTTAGATATATACAGATGTAGATGTATGAGGGTGAGTCAAAAATTATTCACACTCTGGCTGTAGAATTTATTTTAATCAAAATACATCATTTTTTGACATAATCTCCTTGCTTTTCAATACACTTTGTCCATGTGTCAATAAACTTTTGTATTCCCTTATTAAAAATGTTTTAGGCTGAGCTGTAAGCCACAAATGCACTGCTGTCTTCACTTCTTCTTCAGAGGTAAATCTTCATCCTGGAAGGGCTGCTTTCAGGGGACCGAACAGGTGAAAGTCCAATGGAGCAAGATCAGGACTATAAGGAGATTACTTTAACACCTCAAAATGAACTTTTTGTAGTTTCAACAGTGTGGGCAGAGGTATGTGGATGTGCTTTGTCATGCAAGATCACAAAGCCCTCGAATAGCAGCCCCCTACATTCAACCCAAAGATTAGACTTCAGCACTTCAGTGAGCATCTCATTGTAATGAACATTATTGATTGTTGAACATTTTTCCAGATAGTGTTCCAATTCTGGCCCTTGAGAATCCCAGAAAATTGTAAGCATCAACTCTCCAGCTAATGTTTGACTTCTGAACGTTTTCTTGGTCAGCAATTGAGGACGCTTCCTTTCCACACTTGGCCGTTTACTTTCAGTATCGGTGTGATAAATCCATGTCTCATCACCAGTAATGGTTTCTTTAAAAAAAACTTTTATCTTTCTTCATGTACCGGCCCAAATTTTGTTTACAGATACGCAAACACTTCTGTTTATGCTCTGCCATGAGTTGTTTTGGTACCCATCTTGCACAAACTTTTAAAAACACATGAGTCATGGCTGATTTAAAAATAAATGATTTGCCACATAAACAATTGACACTCATCTATTTGACAGAACTATTTCATGTGCACGCTCAATGTTGTCATCAGCAGTGGATATGAACAGCTGTTTTAATATAACTGAAGTGCAGACACTTTTTGACTCACCCTCATAGATGTATGTTGTTGTTCTTGTTGCTAAATACATTGAGTAGGTTCCAACTCAGCAAATCTGTATAGGGTTTCTGAGGAGCAGCTGGTGAGTTTGAACCTTTATATATGTATCTGTCTCTGCATCTATATATGTATGTATGTATGGGTCTCAAAAAGTTCATAGAAAAACGTCTTTTTTTTTAACGAAAGTTTATGAAAAGCTTTATCTTAATTCCATTATAGGTTTTTATGACTCATATTACTTTCCTACTTTCCTGTATGTACACATCATGAATTCCAGTATTGATGTCATTAATTTCATATGTTTCCTGTCTTTATATTCTTGCAGCCAATCTACAAAAATTGTTCCATCCTCATTGAAGTGATTGCTATTGATCTTTATGGATCTTCTTCCATACCATCTGAATTGGGAGCCATAATGAAGTGCTTCGGGTATACATGATTATATGTGTATGCATGTATTTCCCAGTGGGCATCATCATTTTCACGTGTTATGTAACATTCTCCAATGCAAGTTTCAAATTCTTGAAGATCATGCCAAGTCTGATAATCCTGTAGCCAGGAATGACTAAGAGATCTGTCAACACTATAACATTTTCTCATCTTCACTTGAAGTTTATCAAATCAGTTGCTTCACCAGAAATTTCTCCCCACAGATTTGGTGGGTACATAAACACATAATTTTGGATTTGGTCATTTATATCTTTATTCAAAGGAAATATGCCGCTGAGTCTCACATAGACAATAACTCCCATTGACCACATATCTAAAGATCCGTTGTAGCTTTTTCTTCTGAGAATTTCAGGTACCAAGTATGCTGGCATTCCTACCACAGATCTCCTAAAGGACTTTTCACCAATGATGTGGACAAAACCAAAGTTACACGGCTTCCACTGAGGAAATGGTTCTGCTGATGAAAGCAGCTCGATTTCTGGCTTTTAATCGTAGCGCACAATATTCTTAAAATGTAGATACCACAAAGCAACAAGAATCTGTGTGACCAAGAATTTAGTAATTTAGTAATGAATTTAGAATTTAGTAATGAAAGCCAATGTTTTTTGCTGGATAGAATAATTTCTAATATATAGCCACACACCATTTCCGTGACTACAAAAGACTCGTTCTGGGGTTTCCAACATACAATCCAGGTTTACAATCGCAGAATGGTGTAAATTCCATAAAACAGCTACTTCATAGAAAGTTGACTTTCTTGTTTTGTGGGGAATCTCAATTTTATTAATGTCTTTAATAGCCACCCTTCCAGGCTGTCAGTGTGCCTTCAAAAATGATGCCAAACTGGCTTGACCAAGCACCTTATTAGCAAAGATCTGGTGAACAAAAGTGATGTCCACATTCTCCTGGATTTGACAATTAGATACAAAGATATTAGTTGTTAGGTTGCTGTTGTTAGGCACTATTGCATCATTCTGACTCATAGCACAACAGAACAAAACACTGCCAGATCCTGCACCATCCTTATAACCGTTGTTACAATTGGGCCCATCTCTTTGGGGATCATCCCATTTTCACTGGCCTTTTCTTTACCAAGCACAATACCTTTCTGCAGGGACTGGTAACATGTATGAAGTATGAGATACAGAGTCTCGTCATCCTGATTTCTATGGAGTATTCTAACTGTACTTATTTCATCACAGATTTGTTTGGTGTTCTGGCAGTCCATGATACTTTTAATATTCTTCTCTGACACCATAACACAAATGCATCAATTCTTATACAGACTTCCTTATTCATTGCCCAATTTTCACATGCATGTTATTAAGTTCTGACTCATAACAACTGTGTATAGGGTTTCCTAGGAGTGGCTGGTGAGTTTGAGCCACCTACCTTGCGGTTCAAACTGACCTTGAGATGGAGTGCTTATCCTATGGTGCCACACCAGGACTCACATGCATAAGAGGCTATTGAAAACACCTTGGCTTGTGTCCGGAGCACCTTAGTTCTGAATCTGACATCTTTGATCTTGATCACTTTAAAGAGGTCTTGTGCAACAGATTTGCCTAATGCAATGCATCATTTGAAGTTGACTGCTTCTTCCATGAGTGTTGATAGAGGATCACAGCAAAATGAAGTCTTTGACAACATCAATCTTTTCTCCATTTATCATGACGCTGTTTACTGATCCACTGGTGAGGATTTGCCTTTATAATGAGGTATACCCCATACTGAAGGCTTTGTTGGCCTTTGGTGATCATCAATTAATATTCTAAGTCCTCTTCACTTTCAATAAACAGGGTTGTATCACAGACATATCACAGGTTGTTAATGAGTGTTCCTCCAATCTTGATACCACACTCTTTTTCATATAATTCAGCTTCTTGGATTGTTTGCTCAGCATACAGATGGAATAATACAACCCTTATGCACATCTTTCCTGATTTTAAACCCTTGTTGAGTATCTCCTTGCTCTATTAGAACAACTGCCTCTTGATTTATATACAGGTTCCTTCTGAGCACTATTAAGTATTCTGGAATACCCACTCTCCACAATATTACCCATACCTTGTCATGATCCACACAGTCAAAAGCCTTTGCTTTTAGTCAAGATCCATCAGATGTCAGAAATGATATCCGTCGTTCCATATCCTCTTCTATATCCAACTTGAGTTTCTTGCAGTTTCCTATTGGTGTACTATTGCAGCCGTTTTTAATTATCTTCAGCAAAAATTTATTTGCTTGTGATATTAATAATATTGTTCAATGATTTTCACATTCCACTGAGTCACCTCTCTTTGGAATGAGCACAAGTTGGATCTCTTCCAATCAACTGGCTGGGTAGCTGTCTTCCAAATTTCTTGGCATAGATAAGTGAGTGCCTCCAGTGCTGAATCAGTTTGTTGAAGTATTTCAATATGTATGCCATTAATGTCCAGAGCTTTGTTCTTTCCAAATGCCTTCATTGCACCTTGAACTTCTTTCTTCTGTACCATTGGCTTTTGATTATATACTACCTCTTGAAATGGTTGAATATCAACCATTTCTTTTTGGTACAATGGTTCTGTGTATTTTTTCCATCTACTTCTTTTTTATTTTTTGGCAGTGGGTATTGATGTTGTCAGGTGTCATCGAGTCAGCACCGACTCACAGAGACTCTATGCAAAACAGAATGAAACACTGCCCAGTCCAGGGCCAGCCTCACAATTGTTGCCACGTTTGAGCCCGTTGATGTTGCCACTTTGCCAATCCATTTCACTGGGGGTCTTCCTCTTTTTCTCTCTCTCTCTCTCTTTTTTTTTTTTTTTTCAAGTTGTGGGTTTGACTAGGGAATTTAACGGTTTTAGGTTATAATTCAGTATCAGAAATGTTTAAGACACAGTTCTTCTGTCAGTACAGACTCTTCTCAGCTGTGGCCACAGAAAGGCCTCTATCTGGTCCTCCATCTTTCAGCCATATGGCACCTTGGCCTCTGCCTCTTTCCATGAGTCTAGGCTCCTCAGCTGATCAATCTCTCCATGTTATCACCTCTGCCTCCATCTCTGGTGTCTCTGCTTCTCTGGTTAGGGTCAATGCTTCCTGCATCATTCAATATTTTGCCCATAGAATCCTTCAATATTACAAGGCAAGGCTTAAACTTTTTTTTTTTTTTTTTTCATCTTGAGAAATGTTGATCATGTTCTTCCCTTTTAGTTTTCTAACTCAAGGTCTTTATTATGTGTGTGATCTTTCCCTTGCCCTGGAAAAGTGTAAACACTTACTTGAGGGGTAACAGGCATGAGAACTTGCCAAAAGGCTTTTTCCCTGCTCTGTGCTATGTCAAGTCCAACACTAGTGGCAGCAAAAACCAGACTGTAAGAGCTGTCCCCATTATTCTCCCCCACAAAGTATACCACAGATCAGTGATGATTTCAAAACAGTATGGGTTGCTGCCATGTGAAATATTTGTGAAATCATATGGGAAAGAGACACAGAGAATTTCAGAAAGTGGGATGTCCTTATAATATTTCAAACAAGATTCATTTTCAAACAATGTTAGACATTTCTTGTTCAGGCTCCAGTAATGCCTCTTTCTCAGGTTATCTCTGCTGGTGTAATACGCCATTGTGCTGCTCCTTTTCTTTGTGTGCTTGATTGTGTGCAACAGTCCTCGTGTTGTTAAGTACTGTCAAGTTGAGTCTGACCCATAGTACTCCTGTATAGGGTTTCTAAGGAGTGGCTGGTGGGTTTAAACCACCAGCCTTGTAGTTAGTAGTCCAGTGCTTATCCTATAGTACCACACCAGAATTCCACAGTAGTGAATAGTATTGCTTGTTAATGGACTGATTATTTTAACAGCTTCTTCATCTCTTTCTTCATCAAGATCAGATGTGTCCAGGAAAAACATTTTATCTTCTGAGGAAGGTGGCTCTCCTCTGTCATCCAAGTCCTGAGTCCAAAGTTGTTTCTATCCCTACTGTCAAAGTCCATTGATATGTCTGTTCATAACTGTTCCCAGACTGGAAGGTTCTCCATTGAAAGTTACCTCTCCCAGACAGTCTTTTGGTACTTTAGAACACAACATTTATAACAGTTGGATTTGTTATTGCCTTCTTTGATGAAAAGGGCCTTTCAGCAACCACTTGCAGAACTGACATATTGTGGGATGGGTATAAGAATGGACAGCAAATGTGTATGGGACTTTTACTTTGCACATTACCATCTTTTCCATCCAGAAGGGAAGACCACTCCAAGAAGGAATTCTCTTACTTGCTTGCTGAATGTAGTTTAAAAAAATGGTTGCAGCAGTACATGGACAAGTAGCTGCCAGAAATTCAAGCTAGTTTCAGAAAAGGACATGGAATCAGGGGTATCACTGCTGATGTCAGATGGATGTTGGATGAAAGCAGAGAATACCATATATAGATTTACTTGTGCTTTATTAACTGTGAAAAGCTATTCAACTCTATGGATCATAGATAACTATAGCTAACATTGCAAAGAATGGGAATTTCAGAACACTTCATTATGCTCATGAGAAACCTGTACATATACCAAGAAGCAGTCATTGTAACAGATCAAGGGGATGCTGAATGGTTTAAAATTAGGAAAGATGTGTGTCAAAGTTGTATACTTTCACCATATTTGTATGGGGAAACCAAACAAATTGTACTATACAAGAATTGTGCTATACAAGAAACCTTGTATAGGGTTTCCAAGGCTGTAAATCTTTGTGAAAGCATAAAGCCAACAAGGTGCCACAAGATCCGCAGTTGGAGTCCATCAGCTGCACTGCGGAAGGAAGATGGAGCTTTCTGCTCCTGCAAAGATTTGAAGCCTCATAAACCCAATACAGAAAACTGTGACTCCATTTAATAAGCACTAGACTGCAAACTTCAAGGTTGGTGCTTCAAGACTACCAGTAGCTCTATGGAAGAAAGATGAGGCTTTCTGCTCCTGCAAAGATTTAAAGCCCCAGAAACACTATTCAGGGTCATTATGAGTCGGAACTGACTTGATGCCATTTAACCACAGCAAACCCTATATATATATACAGGACTGGTATGAGTCAGAACACAGACTGGACAACACTTAACAAACAACAGCACACTTATATACAAGGGGATTTCAATAAGTTCATGGAAACATTGAATTGAAAGAAAACAGCATTTTGAAGCTCCTTGCAAATGTCTACAAAATGATCAGCTGCTAACCAAAAGGGTGGTTATCTGAACCCACCCAGCAGATTCCTGGTGTGGAGTCTGCACTGGACATTGAACCACACAGTCAACCATTCATACCCACCAGGTGTGCCTCAGAAACCCTATACAGTGTGGCTGTGAGTCTAAACAGACTCGATGGCATTTAACAACGACCACAGAGCCACAGAAGAAAAGACCTAGTGATCTGCTTCCATATGGATTACAGCCAAGAAAACTCTATGGAATTGTTCTTCTTTCTAGCACTTTGGGTTCTCATGAATCAGGAGCCAACTCCATGTCAACTAACAAGAACAGCATGTATGTATATGTTTATAAGGTCCCTGGGTGTCAAAAACTGCTCTTGGCTACTAACCAAAACATTGATGGTTTGAATCCACCCAGTCTGGCAATCTGCTTCTGTAAAGATTATAGTCATGAACAAATTCTAATGGAATCTGAAATTCGATTCTGCATTTCGCCCCCTTTTTATCAGGATTCTTCCATAGAATCTTTGATCAAAACATTAACTAATGGTAGCCGGGTACCATGCACTACTTCTGGTCTCATGGCAAAGGAGTCGGGTGTGTATGGAGACAGTTAGTCACACATGCCATTTCCTCCTCCTATTGCAGCAACTCTTCCTCTTTTACTCTTCCACTCCTTTTTTATAAGAAGAATACGTTCAAGTAATATTGTATAATTTAAAAATCAATTTTGAGAAGAGATAACAGATTAAAATTGAGCCAGCTCTGAAGACTACCATGGCCTAGTTCCCAATTGCTTCCATGGCAGCATTGACCAAGCCTCTTCATATTTGCACTCATTCAACCAAGTCAGAATAGAGATCAGATAGGACTAAACCAAGGTCTTCTCTATCCCAATAAGCCAGTAGCAGGTTAAAGCTACTCATCTGAATAAGCACACACAGTTATGGATTCTTAAGAGCATCATCCCATTCTACACAGGATTTTCTTTGTAACCAGCATGAAGCTGTCCTCATTCACTGAGGCTCAGTTGTTGCTGAGCAACCTGACAGGAAGGATTTGCTTTGCAGCAAAAGCTTTATGGCTTTGAAAAAAAAAAAAAAAAAGAAGTACACGACCACTCCACCAAGAGAATAAAGAAAGAAAAGTCCAAATGTGCATTTTTTCCTAATATGTTTTAAGTTCTCTCTGTACTGTCATGGATCTAGGGAAGGTATTCTGACAGGAATGGTTTATGAGAGAGGAGGTCGTCCTTTGGTAGTTGTGCTAAGGGATATAGTGTATAAATAGCATGGTAACACTTAATTTTCTGTGTGCAACCATTATTATATCATGTGATAACCCTTACAAATGGCATAGCCACCCCAAGAAAACCTGTTGAATTCATACACAAGAAGCTGCCTAGAAGTCAAACTTTGTTGTTAAATTGAATTAAGTGTTTTATGTGTTGCTTTTTGAAAAATAAATGCATGACGATATACCAGACCAGAAATGACAGAAATACTTAAGGCATTTGTCTCCCCCAATGGAGACAAGTGTTATGTTTTGATTTTATAGCAATAGCTTTTCCATGAAGGGATCACAGAATGGGATACTTAAGGTATATATCGCTTGTTATAAAGTTAGTCAAATAATCTTGTCTGGCCTATTTTTCTGTAATGCCAATAAGCTCCCAGACATGATGTATTATCTTGTCAATTTTGTTCTCTGCAGTGCCTCAGCATGCCATTCACAGTCCTTAGAATTTTCCAGCATTGCTCAATTTCCTCTTCTTATACCTCTATGTATGATTTACAACAGATTGTTGTTGTTAAGTGCCACAGAGTCAGTTCCGACCCATAGCGACCCTGTACAGGGTTTCCGAGGGTGTAAATCTTTACGGGAGTAGAAAGCCTCATCTTTCTCCCGCAGAGCGGCTGGTAGTTTCAAACTGCTGACCTTAAGGTTCACAGCCAGATTCGTAACCACTATGCTACAACAGATTAGAACAAAATAAATCTTTAAACAAGAAGCTATTTCATTTTATGTTTTTCATTTTAGATCTTGGTCCAGAATTATGCTAGATTTAAAAATAAGTATCAAGCTTCCCAATGCTCACAAAATACAATTCTATGGCACACACATTTTACCAGATAGAATACTGGTAATTGAAAATAGTAACAATGAGAATTTAATATTCAAGGTTGAGAATGTGATGCAGAATAGATGAATTCTTTATAAGTAATCTCCAGGGACTTCTGGCAAGATAGTGGACTAGGCAGACGTACTACATGGACTCTCCACAGCAAAGATATAAGAGACCAAATGAAACAGACACAGATAAAAATCCCAGAACCCTGAAACTCTGAAGAAAGTTTAGAGAAGTGGATTGAAAACCTGCTGGGAGAAGAAACTCAGTAGAAATGAAGAAAGAAGGAGACTGACTGGTGAATACCAACCAGACAAGGTGGCACCATCTTGAACTTTTATGAGTAACTTTGGCTATAGAAGGTGGCCTGGTAGAGCAGATTCTCACAGGTTACAGGAAAGCTGCTTTTTCCCCCACACTTCCCTGGTAACCAGAAGTGGTCAGCTCTCACCTTCATCCACCGTCAGAGCAGACCCTGCTCTCTGGGATTTCAGACCCTCATGGTTGTGAGCCACTCTAGTGTAAGGTGGGGCTGGTTGTGCTGCTTTGGTGCCTGGATTCAGGTGGACTCTGCTCCAGATCTTCAGAACCCACAGAGCTACCACCAGGATAGCAGAAATTCTCAACAGCAGCCACTCTGTCCCCAACTACCCTGCGTATCAGTTGTTGTATGGAAAACCAATTTGCTCTATAAACTTTCTCCCAAATCACAATTAAAGGTAAATAAATGAAATAAAATGAGTGATTACCAGTTTTATTTTTAAATGTCAATATTTATAAAATTGCTGTTAAGTGCTGTCATGTTGGTTCCAACTCATATTGATCGAAAGGTCAGCTGTTTAAATCCAGCAGCAACTCTGCAGGAGAAAGACCCTGGTGATCTATTCCATAAAGGTTTGTTGTTGTTAAGTGTCATTAAGTTGATTCCAATTCATAGAGTGTCTGAGGCTGTAAATCTTTGTGGGAGCAGAAAGCCTCATCTTTCTCCCACAGAGCAGTGGGTGGGCTCAAACTGTTGACCTTGTGATTCTCAGTCCAGTGCTTATCCTAAAGAGCCACATCACTCCCATTAAGATTACAGCTTTGGAAATTTTAAGGGGCAATTCTGCTCAGTCACATGAGGTCACTATGAGTTGCAATCAACTTGATGACACACAACAGCAACAACAAATCACTGACAACTTTTTAAAAGTCTAAAGAAAAATGTTATGTCTCTTTTCATGATTTTAAATTTTTTGTTTAGTTGTTGAGACTGTACAAGGCAGAACATTCAACAGATTCTACATGTACAGGGCAATGACACTGATTACATACTTGAGTTTGTATAACCATTCTCACCCTCCTCTCCCTATGTTCCTCCCCCATTAATGTCTACTTACTGCCCCCTAAGGTTCCTACAGTATAGTGGGTTATGAGTTAGGCTACTAATAAAAAGATCAGCAGTTCAAATCTATCATCTTCTCTATGGGAAATGAGGCTTTCTGCTCCCATAAAAAAATTAGGATCCTGGAGTAGTGCTGAAGAATAAGCATTGACCACAAGGTGGGTTTGAACTGCAAAGTTGGCAATTCAAATCCACTAGTTGCTCCTCATAAACCCTACGCACGGTCACTAGGAATCAGAACTGATTCAATGGCACACAACAGCAACAACAAGGTTCCTAGGTAATCTTTCAAGTTGCCATTGTATATTTGATTCCATACCAATAGATTTTAAAAGAACACATTGCTCAGAGCAGACATTTTATGCTGGTTAAACTAAATAGTTGCTCAGTTTAAGAAAACTTCAGAAGATATTTTGGGTTTAAGGTTTAAAGAGTAGTGCAGGGTGATAGTTTTTGGGGTTCATCCAGCCTACATTTCTGTAGAATGTCTGGATTACATGAGATTTTAGAATTCCATTCTGCATTTTCACCTTTGGGTATTGTGAATCGTGCTGTAATGAACACTGGTGTTCAAGTCTCTGAGTCTCTGTTTTTAAATCTTTAGCATACATCCATAGGAGTGTAATTGCTGGGTCATATGATAGTTTGATTTTTAGTTCTTTGAGGAACCATCATACCATTTTCCACTGTATATCCATACCATTTTGTATTCCCACCAGCAATTGACAAGCGTTCTAACTTCCCCACATCTTTGTCAATATAATTTAATTTCTATTCTTTTTATGTTTTTATTTAATTCCTAATGGAAATTAAATGGTAGCTCATTGGTTTTGATTTGCATTTCTGATGGCTAATGGTGTTGAGCATCTCTTTATGTACTTAATGGCCATTTGTATGTCTTTTTGGGTAAAATATCTATTGAGTGTTTTTCCCATGTTATGATTTAGTTATTTGACTTTTTGCTGATAAGTTGTTCAAGATATATATCCTGGTGTGTCACTGTAGGGTAAGTGAACTGCTAACCACAAGGCCAGCAGTTCAAACCCACCAAATGCTTCTCAGAAAAAATCTATACAGAGCCATTATTAGTCAGAACCAACTCAACAGTGCTTAATACACACACACATACATACAGATATAGGTTACTAGATTCTTAATGGACATATGGTTTCCAAAGATATTCTCCCAGTCAACAGCTTGTCTTTTCACTTTTGTAGTAAAGTCTTTTGATGAACAAAAGTTTTTAATTTACAAGAGGTCCAATTTCTGTTTTTGGATATTGCTATTATTCTTTTGTTATTATGTTAAATAATTCATTATTAAAAGCTAGACCCAATGGTATCACCCCTGCATTTTCTTCTATTTCATGATTTATATATTTAGATATTTAATATCTAGATATTTAATCTATTTTGAATTTGGTTTTATGTATGGCATAAGGTATGGATCCTGTTTCATTTTTCTGGCTGTGACAATACATTTTTCCCAACACGATTTGTTGAAAAGATTTGTTTTGCCCCATCTAATGGACTTTCAAAGAGCTCTGGTAGTATAGTGGTTACAAATTGGGCTGAGAGCCCCAAGGTCAGCAGTTTGAAACTATCAGCCATTCCACGGGAGAAAAATGAGGCTTTCTGCTCCCGTAAAGATTTATAGCCTCAGAAACCCTATGCAGGGTCGCTGTGAGTTGGAACCGACACCATGGCACATAACAACAACAATAACAAATGCACTTATCATCCTTGTCAAAAATCAGGTGACCATGGATATGTGAGTTTATGTTTGCGCTCTCAATTCTATTCCAGTGGTCTGTATGTCTATTATTCTATCGGTACCAGGTTGTTTAGATTATTTCAGCTGTATTGTGTGGCACTGTAGGATCAGCACTGGACTCGGAACCACAAGGTCAGCAGTTCAAACCCACCAGCTGCTCCTCAGAAATTTAATTAATTAATTATTTGTTGTGTGTTCAAGATTTGGTTCTGACTCATAACAAGCCTATATAGGATTTCCAAAGTTATAAATCTTTATGGGAGCAGAAAGCCTCCTCTTTCTCCCATGGAGCAGCTGGTGGATTTGAACTGTTGACCTTGTGGTCAGCAGCCCAATACATAACCCACTATGTTACCAGGGCTCCTTTTAGGGTTTATAAGAAAAAGAAAAAATGAGAAAGAACACAGGTAGTTTTTAAAAAACAAGAATGAAAGCTATACTAGATATGATGACTTTGGAATATGAAAATTATTGGGACTGAAAGGTTAGGGTAGGACTTCCTTACTTATGCTGTAGTCCCTTATTTACTTAGTTATTTCCTTCTCATTTACAACTACATCTTCTAAGTATTCCTAGATATGTTTGAGACATATCTATATCTATATCTGTATCTATATTTATATCTATATCTATGAGCTCTGGTAGTGTAGTGGTTATGAATTGGGTTGCGAACCACAAGGTCAGCAGTTC
>NW_006408519.1:60152556-60165247 GCF_000296735.1 Chrysochloris asiatica
GTATCATGAATTGATGGAATAAAAATTGAAATCTTTCAAGAAAGTAAGGTGGCATTGGAAGCACTACGCCAAGAAATTTGGAAGACAACTATCTGGCCAACTGATTGGAAGAGATCCGTATTTGTGCCCATTCCAAAGAGGTGACCCAACAAATGTCGAAATCATCAGACAATATCTTTGATATCCCACACGAGTAAAGGTTTACTAATAGTAATACAGAAACGGCTACAAGCATACATTGATAGAGAACTTTCAGAGGTTCAAGACAGATTCATAAGAGGATGTGAAACAAGGGATATCATTGCTAATGTTCAATGGATATTGACTAAAAAGCAGA
Source organism: Chrysochloris asiatica (assembly GCF_000296735.1). NCBI lineage: Eukaryota > Metazoa > Chordata > Mammalia > Afrosoricida > Chrysochloridae > Chrysochloris > Chrysochloris asiatica. The sequence continues at coordinate 60,152,894 of NW_006408519.1, forward strand.
GAATATCAGAAAGATGTTTACCTGTGCTTTACTGACTATGCAAATGCTTTCAGTTATGTGGATCATGACTCTTACTAGCTTGATAAAATAAAATAGAACTACCTAATAGAATTTCAGAGACTGTAATCTTCACGGAAGTAGATCCATCAGGTCTTTTCTTCTTTGGAGTCACTGGGGAATTCAAATTGTTGGTCTTTAATACAAACACACATACAATGTAATAAGTAAGAAAATAATCTTGGGAATGAGTAAATAAGGGTAGCAAAAATAAAAGTAATTCGAACGTTTGAATGTCCTGAGAGGTCAGATTGCCATCAGATAATCTTTTCCTGTAGACATGGCACCTGGACACAGACATGGACATGAACATGGCCATCATAAAATGGAATTTCTGGATTATAAACAAGGAAGATAGAAGGAACACCTTTAGAAACAGTTCAGGAGAGGCTGGCTGCACGTGGACTACAGGATCCATGGGTCTGTAATGAAGCCTGGAGATACTTGGGTGAATTTGCACACAATGTTTCCTTTGTTGGTGCAATATTCAAAGGATTCAAATGGGGGTTTGCTGCATTTGTGGTTGCTGCAGGAGCTGAGTATTTACTGGCATCCCAGAATAAAGATAAGAAGCATCACTGAAGCTAGAACCTGAAAATATCTTAGCGGCTTAACTCTCTTATGAAAACAAGACTTCTGTACCATAACCTACTTCTCTGTTTATCCATTAAATAATACTAATAAACTACAACCTACTTCTCTGGGTGCTTGTCCATTAAATAATACTAGTAAGATTTAATAAAATTAGAAAAATTTAAAAATAAATAAATAAAAGCAATTCAGTGCACTTAATACATCTCATTAGACCTGTTCCTTGCTAGAAACAGTTTACTAATTTGACTCGATCAATGTAGCATCTCATACAAAAGACAAAACCTGATATGGGAAAGTGCAAGTCAGTGAGCCTTTGATGCCTTCGTATTCTACACAGTGAGAATAATGAACTCTAACTTGTAGAGTTGTGACCCACACACGTCAAGTATCTAGAAGAACACCATCAATCAGCAAACACGTAATACCTATCATTAAACAGCTCAGACTATCCATAAAATAAAAAATAAATTCAGTAGCAAAATACCAATACTGAAAGAAAGTCAATTACATTCAAATAAAGAGAGAATGATGCTCCTACACTCTTTCCTTAGCAACACTTTAGTTTTTTAAATCAATCATTATTGTAAAAATAATAGTAATTTCTACATGGCTGCAAGTTTGACTTTGGTTTCAGGCTTCAACATAGAACATTTGGGCTTAATGTGTGTGTGTGTGTGTGTGCACGCACGCAAGAACACATGTTTTGCTATTATTTTAATTTAGCAATTCCTTGACTAAAAGTGATTCATCCCTTCATAGACTTGCACAAATGGCCTCAGCATTAACCTCTTTATTTCTGTTTTCTTCAGAAATAAGCTAGACTTCTTAGCTCTGCTTTCCTCTTCCACTTCCCCATACATCAGTGGAAAATGTGAGCTTTCTCTGACTGAGAAGGCAGATAGATCCTTTAGTCCAGATAAACATAATTGTAATGCATCAACTATTGATAAGTGCTGGACTGGCTAACTAGGCAGCGGACTTTAGTATCCATGCACACCCAGCCCCCTTTGGCTCAGGTACATCTCTCAGCTCCAGTCAGCAGACTTGATGTTTCATTCTACCACCAAAACCTCCATTGCTGAGCCATAATGATTTTTCCACACCTCACCCTGAGGTGTGTCTGCACACAAAGCCAAAGTGTTTGAAATCTTTTAAATCCATCAAAATAGATACACAAGTGAACTTGTGTATCTCTCTCTAGTATCTTCAACTCTGATTCTCCTTCACCATCCCCATCCTCTGTAATTCATAATCAATCCAAATAGATCCAATATGAAGGAACACCTCACCATCCGAGTGATCTGCAAACAAGGTCTTAGTTAAATCCCACTTGTTCCTGGTTGTATCTGCAGTAGAGAGTAACACACGCTGCCTCAGATATTAGTATCCCTTAGAGGTCATGACAGATGTGAGTAAAGGTCAAAGTCATACTTTCCCACGGGGACCAAAAGTAGCATATTTCTCAGACAGTTGTGTATTTTGATCCAGAACGCATTAAAAGTGCTCCAACAAAGAAATGTTTCAAAGTATGATTAAAAAAAAAAAAAAAAGTAGAAGTTAAAAACAACTAAATGTCCTTTACTTGGTAACTTAATAATGGTCAAGGAGAAGATACCGGGGTGAGAGGGATCACTGGGTCTCTCAAAACAAGAGCATGACACTAATACATTTTAACCACAGAAGTTAAAAGGCAGTGTGCCTCAAGCACAGTCCCCATCTGTCTTTCAGTGAAGGCTTGTGTGTTGCTGTGGTGTTGAACAGGATTCAGTGGAGTTTCTACACTAAGGCTGACTAAGAAGGAAGTCCTGGCAATTCTACTTCTAACAAGCAGCCAGTAAAAACCATGTGACTCACAATAGTCCAATCGTGTTGTGCCTGTGGTCACCATGAGTCGAGGGCTGACTGAACACAACAACAGGATAAACAGTTGTATAAGAAATTATCAGTGACCTACAAAAGTACATAGTCTAGTAAAGATGAAAGTTTTGCCATAATTTGGGTTGGACAGAGGGCACAAAAGATGGGGAATTTTACTGGGGGAGTCGGGGGACCTTGGCATCTGATGCCAGGGTCTCTACACTTCATCATTATGTTCTACCAAAAGATCCTTGAGCAAAGAAATGGCATGATGATGAATCTGACTCTCAGGACTGTGTTCAATATGAGAAGAGTCCAAATACAATTGGCCACTTTTTATGAACCTATTGGACTCACTGAAACCAATCATACCAGTTAACATTTTCCAACGGTGAAGGACTATCATAAAAAGAGATCCTCCTTCAAAGGATGTTGACCACTTAATTTACTTTCCTAAGAACTTTAGAGTTCACCTGGATCACACAATCACTCAGCTATACAGAAATTCTTCCATCAGAATTTTCCCATAAAGACAGAAATGTCAGAATCAATTTTCTTGAGAAGAAACAAAAATGGATTTTTGTCCTAAAGTTCTCTTTAGAGCAAAATTTATGAGACTAGGAACATGTCCTGAGGGATAAAATGGAAAGACTCAGTTGAAGGGTTATTTTAATCTGGAAAAGGAAAGCTTTGGAGAAGTCATGACAAGAAACTCTATTGGTCCCCAGAGGACAAGTGAAGCAAAATATGTGACTTTTGTCTTGTTTCTAACAGCCACAGTTCTTTTTGTTAAGTGCTGGTTTTCTCTCAAGACTAGTGGGATAGCAAGGTGTTTACACAGAGAAACGGAGCCAGCTGGAGTCATAGAGAGAGACTAGCATAGCAGATTGCAGACAGCTCAGCAAAGGGTGAGGAAAGCCCAGTTGACAAAGAGATTTGGAGAGCTCCAGGGCCCCGTAAACTGAAGTTTCAATCTATAAGAAAGACTAAAATTTTACTGGAATCCAGCTGAAAATATGACATTTTTTAACTCAATTCACCACAGAGGACTCATTACAGAAAGGCTGAGATGTAAAATACTTCACAAAAGAAGACAAAGTTCTGAAGTAAAAATTAGAAACAGTTCTCATACATGCTGTCCCTAACCATCCCCCAAAATGTTAAGCAACTTTTAAAGATTGTCACCTTGAAGAGATGCCAAAGATCTCTCTTTCCCCTGACATTCCACCTCAGCCTATGGCTGATACCAGGTGCAGCGGTATCACCCAGGGCAATAGCTCATGACATCACTCCCCCCAACACAGGACCCCCACCTACACCAGATCATATAGAATCCTTAGTAATCAATGTCTATGGTCAATTTTAATCATAGGAAAATATGTGGTAAAGAGTTGTAAATTGTCTAAATGTAATATTACTTACCTCATATGAATACTAATAACAAAATTGTTTTGCAAAATGTAACTAAATTAAATTACAACATTATTAGCAATGGAGTGGAAGCCTTTTTAGACTTTTCTCCTTGTCCTTACACTACTTCATTCTCAAAAAAAGTTATCGATATAGATTTACAGATAACAATTACCACAATATTGTAGTTCAAACACCAGAACATTTGACAGAATCAGAGACTAACCACACTGGAAACAATGAAAATAACAGCATCTACTTGTAGCACCTGCAGATGAAACCATGTGATTAGAAACATCACTGTAATTGGGTACTAATTACAGCTCTGACAAAAGCTCATGTCTCTTGTTGTTAGGTGATGCCATCAAGTCAGTTCCGACTCATAACAACCTTATGCACAGCAGAACGAAACACTGCCCTGTCCTGCACCATCCTTACTAAGCTTCGGCCCATTGCTTCTGCTACTGTGCCTATCTTATCTTTCACTGATTATCCAATTTGTCTAGCATGATGTCCTTCTCCAGGAGCTGGATTTTCCTGTTAATACGTTTAAAATATGAGAGACAAAGTCTTCCCATCTGGCTTTTAAGGAGCATTCGGCTATACTTCTGACACAAATGTTTTTGTTCTTCTAGCAGTCAATGATAATTTTACTATTCTTCTCCAGCACAATAACTCAAATGCATTAATGGCTTGGGTCAGGTGCACTTTAGTCCTCAAACTGACATCTTTGCTCTCAAACACATTGAAGAAGTCTTGTGAAACAGATTTGACTAATGCAATACATCATTTGATTTGCTGTCTGCTTCCATGAGTGCTGATAGTGATCCAAGCAAAATTAAGTATTTGTTAACTTCAATCTTTTCTCCATTTTTCATAATGTTATTTATTGGTTCAGTGGTAGTTGTTATTGTTGTTGTTAAGTGCTGTTGAATCAATTCCGACCCATAGCGACCCTGTATAGGGTTTCTAAGGAGCAGCTGGTGAGCTTGAACTACAACTTTGCAGTCTGACGCATTAGCCCACAGTGTCACACCAGGTTCAGTGGTGAGGATATTTATTTTCTTTACATTGAGGTGCAATCTATACTGAAGGTGGTGTGTGGTCTATGATCTTCATCAGTATTTTAAGCCTCTTCACTTTCAGCAAGCAAGGTTGTATCACCTGCACATCGCACATTGTTAATGAGTCTTCCTTCAATCGTGATGCCAAATTCTTCTTCATATAATCCAGGTTGTTGGATTAGTCACTCAGCATACAGACTGAATAAGTATGGCGAAATAATACAACACTGGCACACACCTTTCCTAATTGTAAACCACTGACTCTTGGTCTCTGTACCAATTCCTTATGAGAAAAATTAAGTGTTCCAGAATACTTATGATTCTTTGCAATGTTGCTTTGTCTATAATTTGTCATGATCCACAGTTGAAAGCCTTTGCATTGTCAATAAAGCACAGGTAAACATCTTTCTGGTATTTGGTTTCAGCCAAGATCCATTTGATGTCAGCAGTGATATCTGTCTTCCACATCCTCATCTGAATCCAGCTTGAACCTTTGGCAGTTCCCTCGCAATGTACTGTTGCAACCATTATTTTAAATTATCTTTAGCAAAATTTTATTTGCATGTGATATTAACGATATGGTTCGATGATTTCCCCATTCTGTTGGGTCATGTTTCTTTGGAATATGCATAAATATGGATCTCTTCCTGTCAATTGGCCAGGTAGTTGTCTTCCAGATTTCTTGGCAAAGATGAGTGCTTTCAGTGCCACAGCAGTTTGTTGTAAGATTTCAATTTGTATTCCATCATTTCCCAGAGATTTGTTCTTTGCCAATGCCTTCAGTGCAAGTTGGACTTCTTCTGGTGCAATTAACCATGTTTCAATATTCAAGATTCTGATGCGATCTAGCAGTGTTCCACTGCTACTCAAAAGGTTTTCAGTGGCTCAACATTCAGATGTAGTCTGTCTCTCCGTCTTCCTAGTCTGTCTTAATCTAGAAGTTCAGCTGAAGCCTGTCCACCATGGGTGTACCCTGCTGGCATTTAAAATATTGGTGGCATCACTTTCAGCATCACAGCAACACTCAATCCACAACAGTACAAGAAACTGACAGACAAACGGTGATTATTAGAAGGGTCAAAAGTAAAATTAGCATAAAGTTTAAACTTGTCAGCATATTGATATATGTGAATTGAGCTTCCAAAAAAATGTTATAACTACCTACATGAATATTTTTATTATAAATAGTAAATTTCTGCTAAAACAGTACACAAAAACTTTACAAACAATCATTTTGGTGTCATCCTTCTGACACTGTCACATGGTGTGCCCACAACCCCACATTGCCTGGTCACAATGTCCGGATGTATAGACAAGTCACAGGGTATGAATGACACATGCTAGGAAGTGTTCAGGCAGACCACCAAGTCTGATGAATAGGAGTGATCACAGCAGAGGGCAGATGCCAGCAACAGGAAGCCAGGGACCCACAAAAGCTGGAAGCTGGACCTGTAGCATCTGGGAGGGCAGTTAGGGTTCAGACTTAGGGACATCCTCTAGGCCACAGTAAGGCTAGCACCGGTCAGAGTGGTTGGTGGTGGCAGCTACTACAAAATTTGAATATAAGAAAAGCTTAGAAACAGCGTTTTTGCTAGAAAGGGACTAGAAAACTTATTTTGGAATTGCATTTCTATCCTCTATGTGTTGCTGTTGTTAGGTGTTGTTGAGTTGGTCCCAACTCATAACAACCCAGTACAGGGTTTCCAAAGAGCAGCTAGTGAATTTGAACTGCCAACCTTGCAGTTCAAACCAACTTATCCTACAGTACCACACCAGTACTAAAAAATGTCAATTATCCATACTAAAAATTCAGAGTTCTGTGGAGATTTGGAAGGGTAACTAAAACTTCCCAAAACACATACGGCAAGCCATCCTCAATAGTACAGAAATTAGATGTATCCTGGATTGAGAATTCTCTCAGGTCAGCCCCAAGCAGAACATCAGATTTAGAAGCCTTAACACATTAAGGGGTGGGGTAGGGGCAGGCTGTGGCTGCAGAAGTCAGCTGCAGGTGTTCTAACAGATGGGAAGTTGGGGACAGGGAGGACTTGTCCCAATACCTGGCATAGGCCTAGGGATCAGCAGAGGGATACACACCCTCGGTTAGCAGAATGTTGAGACTGTCCTCATGTGAAGGCCTGACACTGGGGAAGGATATGACTGGGTCTGTATAATTGCTTCCTGCTCAGAATGGTCTGGGAAGAAGGCAGGCAATGCCACCAGCTGAGAAACAGCAGAAAGAGACTGATTCAGGGGAAATTTGACTATACAAGTGGGGTGGGCAGGACATGTCTAAATGAATCCTTAATGTTCTAGGGAAGGAGGTGGGTCACTCATTGTGAGGAAAAATCCTCCTTCCCTCTATATTTTTTTTCCTTCCTCTCTCTTCCTACATAGGCCACCAGCTAAAGGCAGGATGAGCTGTCTCGAGGAAGATGTAAAAGCATCTGTTAAATTATCTCAGGTCATGTCCTGTTAAAAATAGCAACAGGAAAGCCACCTCTCCTGAAGAGATAAAGCTTCCATGATCTCTGACTGAAGTTGTTGTTGTTAGGTGCCATCAAGTCGGTACCGACTCATAGCGACCCTATGCACAACTGAATGAAACACTGCCCAATCCTGGGCCAACCTAGCCAAAGGGATTAAGTTAATATAGACAGTCCCTGGATTATGAATAAATTCTATTCCTAGGTATGTCTTCAGATTAAATGTGTACATAAATTGGAACATAACATAAATTAGGTAAGGTTCATATCTGATGTCAGTTAGTCAAGTGCTTGTTTTAGTATATAGCATATAGTGTACTTTTCTAAGTATAGAAACATTAAAGAAGCACTTTCAGATACACTAGAGCATCTTTCACATAATAATTCAATAATAACAATGATATGCAGGAGAAAGATGAGGCTTTCTGCTCCCGTGAACCTTATGCAGGGTCGCTACTGATTTCATGGCACACCACCACCAACAACAACAATGATAATGTTTTGTTATACATTGTGAAGTGGTCACCATTTGTTATTAGGACCTATCATATATACTTTGAATTTTTAACATAATAGGCTGAGGCTGGTTCATAACAACTGGTTGTACCTACATTGGACCTTTGTAACTCAGAGATTACTTACACTACCTCACTTTGAATCTGAAAACCTCCCCTTCCATAGTCCTTTAAAGAAACCACCAACCACTTCCATTTTGGTCACTGAAAGCAACTTTTCCTATTACTACAGACATTTCTCAAGTCTTTTTCAGAAAGACAAGCATAGATGCAATAATCCAAGAGGCAAACACTCAGCTGCTGACCAAAATGACAACAATTCAAACCCACCAATCACTATGTGGGGAAGAGATTTGACAGTCTGTTTCTGTAAAGATTACAATCTTGGAAACCCTATGGGGAAGTTCTATTCTCTCCTATAGGGTGACTATAAGTTGGAATCAACTCGATGGCATTGAGTTTCGTGGAGTTTGTTTTGTTTTATTTTTGCTGTGATAAACGAGAAAGCAACAAAGATTAACAACAAAGTTAATCTTTGTAGACTAGCCTTGAGACATAAGTCCAAACAAACTCCCTAAATTTTAACCTTGAGAAGATGCAAGATTTGACCCATCTTTAACCCTGGAGGGAAGACATAATCTAAAAGTCATTGAGGTCATACTGACCCTAATCATGTGAAGCCAAGGTGAAATTTTCACATATAAATCCTGAATTTTGGTTCACTCACTGAGAAAAGACAAAGGTGGAGTCTCCCTCTGGAGTCTGACTCTCTCTGTGACTCTTGACTGAGATTCGGTCCATTACCACCAACTTCTGACCCTAGCTATGATAGACTGCCACCAAGTTCAAACTGTGGTCAGGACTTTCTCCTGAGACTACTTATTAGGATTTGGATACTAATCATGGAGCTAAAGCTGTAATTGTTCCTTCTGTTCTCTAGCTCTAAATGAATGCTGTGAGATCTTACTTGTATGCCCTGCCATGATTACCTCACAACAAACTAAGTGCATTTGTGTATGACAAACCAGAGCATTTCTTTATTTACATTTAAAAGTTATACCTCACAAGGAGAAAAGGTGAGAGCGGGACCCTACCCAGAGAAGCAGTGATGCCAGAGATGGAGGCAGAGACGATGATGTGGAGAGAAGGAGCAGCTGGATACTTTAGACCCAGAGAGGGAGAGGGGCTGTGTGCTGATGACCAGGGGGCAGGCTTGTAGTGCATACCCTGTGGTTGGTTGATGATGCATGGAGGGGATTGTGACCATGGCAGTGAAACAATATACGATAGGATGCATGTAAAACTAATGTTCTCCCATGTAAACTATCACATAATTCACAATAAAACATTAAAACATGGAAGGTAGGCTTCAGATGGTTTTTGCCACAAAGACTGGTTAATTTCATCTGAAAGTTTTAAAATGGTGATTACTTATGTCAGTACTAAGCTTTTTCTATTGTTGTTAGAAAAGGGAAGCTATGTTACAATTGTTCACTCCATAGCTATTCCACTGTTGCCGAGTATTATGGTTTGAATGTGTCCCCCTAATGTAATCCTTAGAATTCGAGGCTATCAAGACATCCTCTCTTATACTTTGCACATATCACCAGGAGGGACCAGCGCCTGAGAAGCCATCTTACTTGGAAAAGTGGAGGGTCAGCAAAAAAAAGGAAGGCTCCCAACAAGATGGATTGACACAATGGTGGCAACAGTGAGCTCAAACTTAACAATTGTGAGGATAACCCACTACTGGACAGTGTTTCCTTCTTATGACAGTGTTGTTCATACGGGCGCTATGAATTGTAATTGACTCGATGGCATATGACAACAACAACAAGCATCAACATTTAACCCAATGCTGTTCTCTCCTTCTTTCTCACCCCACACATTCCCATGCCATATGGAGCACCCTGAAGCCTTACCCTCCTATAGGGCCAGCTCATTCCTGTCTTTTCCATAAGGTCTTTCTAAGCCATTCCTGCTTTCCTGGCATGACCCACATTGTTGTTGTTGTTCAGTGCCATCAAGTCTGTTCCAACTCATAGCAGTCCTGTATAGGATTTCCAAGGAGTGGCTAGTGAGGTTTAAAGTGCTGACCTTGCAGTTCAAGCCAGCCTTGTAGTCCAGTGCATTATCTGCAGCACCACACCAGGAATCCATGAACCACATTACGTAAGCATTATTTGTTGTTTTACATTATACTCTGAAGTGAAAGAACTTTTGTTGTTTGTTTGTTTTGGTAGTGTTAGAAAAAACAGGCGCATATCTGGCCAATGAGTAAAAATATCCTCAAAAAAAAAAAAAAAAGTGCAGAACAAAGGGCAATAAATGTGGGAAATTTGGAGGCCAGGAAAGAGCATGAGGCTAGCTCTCAAGGTGCCTCAGGGAAGCATGATGTAAGAAATTTTCCATGGTTCAGAGTCTTGGGGCTCTCCAACTTTCAGCCTTAACAATTATATTTGCTTAATGTCTACCATAGGGACTGAATTTGTCAGTGGACCCATTCTATCAAGGATAGATTTATGTGACCAAGCTAATTTGTAAATTAAGTTACCAAGCTAATTTGTAAAGACCTGTTCTGCTAAGAAATCTAGAGCATCTCTCTTAACCATTAATGGTCTATGATTCTTGTATCCTTGACTCATGTTTTTGCTCATTTGACTTAGAACTTAAAAAGGAAACTCCTTAGACCCACTGTTGTCATAATATTAATGCAAAAAATGGGTGATTTCAACAAAACAGACATGTATTTCTTCACAGTTTTGGAGACTCTAAGTTCAAATTTAGGGACTCAGGGCCAGTTCTCTGGTTGTTGCTATTAGATGCCATAGCATAGGTACAAACTCATAGCAACCCTATGCACAACAGAAAGACACACTGCCTGGTCTTGCACCAGCCTCACCATTGTTGCTACAATTGAGCCCATTGCTGTTGCCACTGCGCCAAGCCATCTAGTTTTTCACTGATCCTCCTCTTTACCAATTATGGTATCTTTCTCCATGACTGGTCCCTCCTGATAACATATGAGAAGTATGAGAAATGAAGTCTGCCCATCCTGGTTTATAAGGAACATTTCTGGCTATACTTCTTCCAACACAGATTTATTTGTTCTTTTGGCAGTCCATGGAACTTTTAATATTTTCCTCCAACACCATAACTCAAATGCATCAATTTGTCTATGGTCTTTTTTATTCATTGTTCAATTTTCACAGGCCTAATTAAGGAGCTCTGATAGCAAGCATAGTGGTTACGAATTGGGCTGTGAATCATAAGGTCAGCAATTCACAACTACCAGCCGTTCCATGGGACAAAGATGAGGCTTTCTGCTCCTGTTCAGATTTATAGCCTCAGAAACCCTGTACAGGGTCGCTATGGGTCGGAACCAACTCGATGACATTTAACAACAACAACATGAGGATATTGAAAATACCTTGGCTTAGTGCTCTGGATAGAAATCTAAACCATGGTGTCAGCTCTAGGTATTTTCTTCCTTGTCTCTCTTACTTTCTGGAAACCCCAGACATTTCTTGGTGTTCTTTGGTTTACAGACAAATCTCTAGATGATCTCTGTCCCCTGTGTTTCTCTGCCTAGTTTTACTTTTTAAAAGACATCACACCAAAGGGATTAGGTTTAGGACCAAAACTACATGAGAATGACCTCATTAATATAACAAAAGGAAGCCAAGCTAAACAAAGGTCACATTTACCTTGGCTAAACAAGGTGACAATCATCTATATGGTTTAAGACTTCAGCATGTCTTTCTGTTGTTGCTCTTGTTAGGTGCTGTTGAGTTGGCTACAACTCATAGTGATCCTATGCACAACACAATGAAACACTGCCCAGTCCTGCACCATTCTCACAAATGTTGCTACATTTGAGCCTATTGTTACCTCCACTGTGCAAATCCATCTCAATGGGGCTCTTCCTCTTTTTCATTGACCCTCCACCCTTTACCTAGCATATACTTCTCCATGAATTGGTCCCTCCTGATAACATGTCCAAAGTATAAGAGAGGATACCTCAACATCCTCGTTTCCAAAGAGCGTTCTGGCTGTACTTGCAACACAGATTTGTTTGTCATTCTGGCAGTCAATGGTACTTTTAGTATTCTCCTCCAATACCATAATTTAAATACATAGCTTCTTCTACAGTCTTATTTATCGACTAAATTTCACATGAATATGAGGTAATTCTGCAATCTGAAACTGATCAAACATGCATTCAAGATGTATTAATCATTACTGGTGATTGGAACGTAAAAGTTGGAAACACAGAGGAAGGATCAGTAGTTGGAAAATATGGCCTTGGTAATAGAAATTATGCTGGAGATCGCATGATAGAATTCTGCAAAACCAATGATTTGTTCATTT
>NW_006408519.1:60167442-60182269 GCF_000296735.1 Chrysochloris asiatica
TGAGTCGGTACTGACTTGATGGCATCTAACAACATGAGGTCATTGAAAATATCATGGCTTGGGACAGGCACACCTTAGTGCTCAAATAGACATCTTTGCTTTTTAACACTTTAAAGAGGTCTTTTGCCACAGGTTTGCCTAATGCAATACATCATTTGATTTCTTGACTGTTGCTTCTGTGACTATTGATTAAGTAATGAATCCAAGTAAATTAAGTCTTTGACAACTTCAATCTTTTCTCCATTTATCATGATGTAATTTATTGGTCCAGTTGTGAGGATTTTCATTTTCTTTACATTGAGGCACAATCCATACTGAAGGCTATAGTCTTTGATCTTCATCAGTAAGTATTTCAAGTTCTCTTTGTTTTCAGCAAGCAAGGTTATCTGCATATTGCAGATTGTTAATGACTCTTTCTCCAATTTCTCAGATAAGTTGCTCAGCATACAGATTGAATATGTATGGTAAAATGATAGAACCCTGATGCACACCTTTCCTGATTTTTAACCATTCAGTATCCCCTTGTTCTGTTCTAATGACTGCCTTTTGGGCTAGGTATAATTTCCTCATGAGTACAATTAAGTGTTCTAGAATATCAATTCTTCACAATGTTATCCATAGTTTGTTATATCCTCACAGTGGAATACCTCTGTATAGTCAACAAACCACAAGTAAACATCTTTCTGGTGTTCTCTGCTTTCAGTCAAGATCCAGCTGATATCAGTAATGATACACCTAGTTTCGTGTCCTCTTCTGAACACAAATTGAATTTCTGGCAGCTCCCTGTTGATGTACTATTGCAACTGTTTTTGAATTGTCTTCAGCAAAATTTTACTTGCATGTGATATTAATTATATTGTTTGTTCAATGACTTCCCCATTCTGTTGGCTCACCTTTAGTTGGAATGGATAAAAATATGGATCTCTTCCAATTGGTTGGCTGGATAGCTGCCTTCCAAATTTCTTGACATAGACTAGTGAGCACCTCCAATGATGCACCAGTTGGTTGAAACACTTCAATTTGTATTCCATAAATTCCTGAAGCCTTTTTCATTAATGCCTTCAATGCTGCTTGGACTTCTTCCTTTAATACTATCAACGCCAGTGTTGATGTTAGGAAAATAAAAGACTGTCAAGATCTTCTATTCTTAAATGGAAGTATGTAATGGTTTCATGAACCAAGAAAATGGACCTGATGATAGTTCTAAGGCTGGGTCCTAAAGAAAGAAGTGAGAGAACAATGAATAGTCAATCAAGGAATACGATGAAAAGAGCTATTGGGTTTTATTTAGGACCTTTTTTCTCTCCAATTCTCTAAATTATTCCTGCTAAGCTCTATTAAGAAGACCTGGTTGCACAGTGTTTATGCACTTGGCTGCTAACCCAAAGGTCAGTGTTTCAAACCCACTACATGCTTCATAAGTTGGCTTCCATAAAGATTTACAGCCTTACTCCATATCAATGGGTTTGGGTTTTGGTAAATCCTATTATGTCAACATAAAACAAATCAAAACCCAAAGCCAACTAGCAGATTTTGACTCATACTGAGCTTACTGTTGTTGTTAAGTGCTGTTGAGTCAGTCCTTACTCATAATAACCCTGTATAGCATTTCCGAAGAGCAGTTGGTGGGTTTGCACCACCGACCTTGTTAAGTTGAATTAATTGTTCAAGCCAGGTAAAGTGTATTGTTCTCTATGCAAATGAAGCCAGGGGTGAAAAGTTTAGGACTGTAATGGCAGCAATCCAGGGTCACCCAGGACCCACACTCCTAAATTTTTGCTCCATCATTTAGCATGGAATGGCCATCTTCAAGATTACCTTTTGGTCCAATAGGGTGTTGAAGTTCTAGCCATTAAGTCTATGTTACAGCCAACTAGCTAAGGAAGCAAAGATGAACGAAAAGAAATGCATTTTATCTCTCTGTCCCTACCCTGTAGAGTACTTTCATAAGTCGCTACCAACAAACTGCATTTGGAATCAATTGATCATTCCATGAGAGTTGTAAACATGTCTGATTCTAGACAATGATGTGTTCAGCTAAAAATTTGTGATCCCAGAAGGTAAGGGTTACTGGGTAGGCAACTCCATGCTACTCAGATAATATGAATCAGCAAGGAAAATAACAATTAATTTAAGTCTAGGTTGCATTCTAGAATTCTATATGTATGTGGATAATACAAAACAGAGCCTCTTGTAAGTGCTATACCACGTTTCTGCAGGCCAAAGAAGAAAAAAGTTTGAAGATATATTTGTTTTTAATTTTTAATGACCTTTTGACTTTTAAGGAGTAGTGTGCTCCGTCTTGTAAGGTTAATCTCCTGAAGCCTGTGAAATTTTTCTTTTATTATGATTTCAACATAAGTTCTTCTAATAGAGATGACAATATATTAAGTGTGAGAAATATAATTATAGGGCTTGGAGAGGGTGCTGTTGGGTCTTAGAACTAAACAGTGAAAAGTACTGCTATTGCCCAAATTATCACCAACTGGAGGCTGTGCTCAGAAAACTCAGTTCAACCAGAGTACTGTTTTATATGGGGATTTGCAGTGTGAAAGTTGTATGATTTTTTTTAAAGCCAACCCCAAAGATGATCATGCTTCCCTAGGGGCAGTAGAAGAGTCTTTTACAGGTAAAATGGGATCCTCTGCACCCTTTGTTTTATTCCTAAAAGGACCAGTAATGGTTTGGAATTAAATACAGCATTGGAAACTTTTCACCAAGGTAAGATCTCAAGCTTCATCCAAGCAATTCTGTCTGGTGAGAAAAACCTAACTATACAAAGATTCCCCAGGATTGGTACATTTAGAGTAAATATACATGAAACATTTTCTTACTATAGCTCCAAATTTTCTTAACTAACCCCCCACCAAAAAAATTTTTTTTAAATTACAGAATTTGAAAGTTTTACCATTTGTCCTGGGAGAGAGTGCTGTGGCTCTGTAGGATAAACATTATTAGACTGCTGACCACAGAAATTCTATACAGAGTTGCTATGACTCAGAACCACCTCAGTGCACTTAACAACTTCATTTTTTAATACTTTCAAAACAATGCAAGGTTCTTTTCTACCTATGTCTACATTGAAGAACCATTGTCAGGCGGCCTGGAATTTAGAAAAAGCAATTCACCTCTAAGTAAAATAGTGACTTATCTTTAGAAACCAGGAGTTACTGGTGTCTCACCATTCCGGAAATAAGCACCATCATCACTCCTTCTATTTCAATGAGCACAGCTGTCTGAGAGGGGATGTAAACATCCCCTTATGATGCTATGAATTCAAAGGCAACAATGTCAGGCTGGTATATGAGAGCCAGGAAATGAGGCTGACAAAGAATTGCACAAGAATCGATCTATTCTCATTCTCTCATCTACATGAAGTAAGACCTAAACACAGACAATACATTTGGACCTCCCTTTTAAAATAGCCCTTCCACTGAGCCATGTTTCTATTGGAAGTGCAAAAATGATCATGGAATTCCCATTCACTGGCACCCTGGAACATTGTCTTAAATGCAGATGTGCAAAGTTCCACTTCTTTTCTTGTCCATTCTCCATTCAGTTTTACCCATCTGTGTGCAGTTGGGTATACATAATACATAATATCTGACAGGACAAAGGACTTTTCTAATCTGTACAACGAGACATTGATTGTTCCATGGTAAAATTCTTGCCATCCATGTTAAAAATCTGAGTTCAATTTCTGGCCAATGTATCTCTACTTAGCGTCTACCCATCAGACTATGATGTTGAGCAGGTTTCTGTAAAACTTCCAGACTAAGATGAACTATGAAGAAATGCCTGGCAATCTACTTCCAGAAACTAGCCAAAATAACCCTACAGGTCAAAGTGGTTTGATTTATAACCACTCCTGGGATGGTGCAGAACTGGACAGCATTTACTTCTTCTGTGCATGTGGTCACTGTGAGTCAGGGCCAACTCACCAGCAGCTACAACAACAAAGAACTGTTGAAGGGTGTCAGAAAGACTGTTGTCCCAATCAATGCTCTTATGCCTGGCTTTTCTCTTGTACTAAGAAAAAGAGCTTGTTTCTTATATACAACAAGCTCTCCCAAATTCTTAGACGAGGATGCTGGCTTGGGCCCTCCTTAACCTCTTAACTAATGTCTCCTCCTATGAGAATTCATCTAGGAATGACCAACAATGGCCTGTGGACCAAGATCAGTCCACAGCTGTGTTTTATTTGACCTTCACATTATGCTTAAATACATTTGGGGCAATATTTTTAAATCGGGAGATTTAGGAGGGAAGCATCTATTAAACTTTGAAAACTATGTACCTTAGACACCCTTCACACTTTGGAACTAAACCCACCCCAGACTATCACCTTTTAGCCAGACAGTAGACAAGTCTATAAGTAAAGATACATGGATACAATATGCTCCTCAGAACCATCAACCATATGAGATCAAAAGGGTAATATGTGCCCAAAATAAAGCTCAGACAGCAGGAAGTGGCAGGAAAGAAGGGCGAATAGAAACAGGGAACATTGGGAAGAGTGCTGTTATATTAAAGGAATAGCAACTAATGTCTCAAAACAAAATTCATAGAAATCATTGAATGGAAAACTAATTTGCTCTGTGAACTTTCACCTAAATCACATTTTTAAAAAAAAATTAATTGATTGTAAAAATAAAATGCAAATTATCAAAAAAAAAATTTTTATTTTGGTTTCCTACATGGCAGCCACAAGCTCAAGCTGAGGAGAGTGGTAGTCCATGATGGGGCACATACTCTCCATCCCCCCAAGTCCTTACCACTTGTGTTTTAAGACCCTAAGGGCAAAGGTTAGTTGCCTTTTAACTTGTGCTTGCTCAGTTAACTGTGTTACTAGCAGAGTTTTTCTGCACTATTAACAGGTTCTAGAGGTAGACACTGCCTAGATCTAAACACTTGGCCACCTACATTTGTTATAAGTTGACCTCAGGCAATTTTCTTTGTTTCATTGGGCCTCAATAACCTCATGGTTAAGATGGAAGACAATAATAGTACCTATTTTTGAGAAGGTTTTGAGGATAAAATATTTTAAATCACCAATCACAGTAAAATGTATTCAGCATGGATTACTTAGAAGAATAAAGGACAATGTTAGTTTTTTCCTATTAAAAGTATATTCTGGGCTTTGGAATAAAATAGCATCCAGCTAACAGTTTATGACAGCTACTCCCCACTTCCTAGTAGCGTAGTAGGAAGTAGGCCCTTGGAAGTTGGGTGGAAAATAGGATCAAGGGTAGGAAGACAAGGAAAGCTCAGAACATTGAAGACAGGGGTCACACTGAAGTGACAGGAAGAACTGGGAGGAATTTTCAGGGATTTCAGAGACCAGTAGAACTGGACACACAAATGCAAGGTCACTTGAGACAGAGTAAAACTGTCCTTTCTAATCTCTGATACCAGGTGAGAAATGCAAGTTAAGAGTAGATGGAACTACTCTTTAGAGATTTTTTTGAGAGAATTCTATGTTGTTGCTGTTAAGTGCTGTCAAGTTGGTTCCACCTCAGAGCCACCCTGTATAGGGTTTCCAAATTGTGGCTGGTGGATTTGAACAACCAACCTTGAGGTTAGTAGTCCAGTGTTGACCCTGCAGTGCTACACCAGGACGCCACAGAATTCTATGTACAGCTCCATAATTTTGAAGGCTCAGGGAAATAAATCCTTGTTCAAGGGGGAAAAATTACTAAAAGTGACACAAGGAAAAGAAATAATACAAAAAGAATTGAAGAACAAGCATGGAATAAATTGAGAAAGCTGTCAAAAAAAAAAAAAAAAAAAAGACGTAGAAGCATTTAATGCAGAATCCATTTAAAAAAAAAAAACACCTGATAGTGTTACAATTATGCATTTCCCCTCCTGTTCTGATTGAATTCTCTGTTTTTTTATTATTAAAATTTTTAATAATAATTTTTTTATAATAATAAAAATAAATTTAACTTTAAAAATATTTTTAAAACACAAAATAAAATGGCATTAAGGTGCCATTTTACTCATTAAAGACCCATTCAGTTATCTACCCATTAGCTAGCTAATGGAGTCCTGGTATGGCACCAGAGGATAAGCACTGGACCTCAAAGTAAACTTGAACTGTAAGGTCAGCAGTTCAAACCTACCAGTCACTCCTCAACAAGATCACTAGGAGTCAGAACTGACTCAATGGCACTTAGCAACACAGTGGCAGCCAGCTAATGTTTACTGAGCATTTACATTGAATGGCATGCATTATTGTCTCCTATATTCTTTACAAGAGCCCATATACATTTGAGAAACTGAGGTTCAGCAAATTGAATGAACTTGCTTCAGGTTCCACAGCTAGGGAAGGTAGAGGCCAGGCCTACCCCTACCTCTCAGTTTCCAGAGCTTCAGCCTCCTGACCACCCAGTCCTAAGGTGGCGCAAGGAGACACTGACACGTACTGCTGGGAGGAAGGCATTTTCTAGCAAATAATCATGCAATACATGTTAAGGGCTTTTAAAATGTGCACATTCTATGCAAGTAATATTGCTAGCGATATACTCATGTGATGAGAAACTGTAAACAGTCAAAGAAAAAAAACTATTTCAATTCAAAATAGTTTTCAAACATCCCAATGACATGGCAAGATCATGAATAAAAGAAGCATGGTATGAAATTATATTTCATGTAAATTTATTTTATAAATATATTGAAATCTATGAGAGAGAGTGTGTGTGTCCTGCAAAGCCAGACTGCAAAGCCGTTTGAACTGCAAGGTTGGCAGTTCAAGCTCACCAGTTGCTCCTCGGAAACCCTGTACAGGGTTGCTATAGGTTGGAACTGACTCTACGGCACTTCACAACAACAACAACAAATATATATATGTTGTTGTTAAGTGCCATTGAGTCGGTTCCGACCCATAGCGACCCTGTACAGGGTTTCCGAGGGTGTAAATCTTTACGGGAGTAGAAAGCCTCATCTTTCTCCCGCAGAGCAGCTGGTAGTTTCGAACCACTGACCTTAAGGTTCGCAGCCCGATTCATAGCCACTATGCTACCAGAGCTCCATATGTATATATCCACATAAGGAGAAAGGGGAGAAAAACACACAAGTGTTATTTGTTATACTGAGATTATGAATAATGTTAAAAAATTTCTTTCAGTGTTTTTTTAAAGCTAATGTGATTGTTGTTGTTGTTGAGTGCCGTGGAGTCAGCTCCAACTCATGGTGACCCTTATAAATATGTTATTTTCATAATCATCAACGTAACTGTTCTCTTAAAGGACTCATTCTTCAAAAGCTTGATTTATAATCAACTTTCTGGAATGCACTTGTTGTACCAAACATATTTTTGTTTAAAAAGAGTGTTTTCAGATTTTCATTTAATCTCTAGAATACATAAGTAAACTTGAAGGCATTCCACATGAGAGATATTAATCTCAATAATGTAAAAAATAAATGTAACTCACAAAGATCCCAAAGAATTCAAACATAATCACATTAAAAATTAAATACGAAATTGTCTGATTTGAAGCAACTGTCTGTTTTTCTTGAATCCAACATACTGGAAAACTAAAATAAACATAATTATCCTAAGCTGTACTATTCAAGGGTAATTACTGGCCATAATGATGACTCTAAGGCATTGCAAGACCCTGAATGCCTTCTAAACCACCAAAGAATGATTGCGTTACATTTAAAATACCTTCATTGTTAAGATTTTTTTTTATTGTGCTGAATTCTTTAAAAATTGGCCAACAATACATTTGGCTGGTATAGTTACCCTTAGAAAGTTAAAATCATCTATTAATCCAGATGCCTAATTCCCTGGTGTTAAATAGCCTGAAGTACATTAGATATTAATCAGAATTCTTTCAGGAGACGTGGAATATGAAACTCCTCAGGGTTCCCTTATACCAGTGGCCCTCTAGTTGATTCTGACTCTAAGCTTAACCTCCTGACTAGGTGATGGGAGCTACAGAAGGAGAGCGTAAGGGATCTGGTAAATAAAAGAAAGAGATCCTGCAGGCACCTCAAAAGTACCTGGGAATGGCCTTGCCTAATGATAGAAAGGTTGATACTGTCAAGTCTCATTCATCAAGGGTCATGAAGGGAAACTTCAATACAACTGCTCAATAGCAGGTTAGGAGACAGAGAATTTTGGCAAGAGCTGTCCTTGGAGCAATTGCTACAGTGGGACCTGTGTGATGTCTCTCCTCAGAGGACAATGACAGCAGGAACTGTCATTCGGGGTGTTCCCTGGTGGAAACACAGGCACTGCCATCCTGAGAAACTAAACAGGCCGTGATGGTTTCAGGTTTGCGGTTAGCACCTTGAGCAGAAATCAGCCCATGTTTGCTACTAAGGAGCTTCTTTTGGTTTTCTGAAAGCATATGACTGCTGCCTGGGATAGGATGGGATAGGATGGGATAGGAAGAAAAGGTGTGTGCTGATTGACACACTGAGAAGCTGCTGGTAGGTGGGCAATGTGGGATGAGAGTGGTCTTCATTCCTTTACTGGGATCCCGAGAACCACTAAGGAGAAGAGTAGGAGAGTTAACATTGCAGTTGGCTTGTGCACTTCTGGAAGTCTAACCAAAAGGTTCAAGTCCACCCAGAGGTGTATCAGAAGAAAGGTCTAGTGATCTTTTTCCCAAACAAATCAGTCATTGAAACCCTATGGAGCAAAAAAATAGTTTAGCTTAACTAGTAAAGAATGTTTGCCTTGTATATGATGCTCTTTTAAGATCTATGTTGAGATCAAATTAGCAATGACACGTCAGAAGATTAGACTGGAACCTTAGGGGGCAGTGAGTTTACGTTAATGAAAGAGGAACAACTCAGAACAGAAGGGTTAAGGATGGTTGAACAACTCAAAGAATATAATCAATGACGCTGAATTTTACATATAGAAGCTGTTGAACTGGGTACGCCAAGTGTATATTGCTGTGTATATTCTCCACAACAATGAAAATGAATAAGTTATTTTTTGAAGAGAGAGAAAGAAACCTTATGGAGCCTAGTTCCACTCTGACACACATGAGGTAGTCAGAAGTGGGAAAAGACTCCATGGCATCTGGCATTCGCTTCTGCATCCAATAATGAACCATCAGTGTTGAGCTGTTAGGGTTGTACCTTAACCCCAGAAATACACACTGTTGGACCAGGAAATCCACAGTGCCAGTGGTTGACTATAGCACATCCGTACAGAGCTCAGCTGTGCAGTGTGCTAGCCGCTAGTCACATATGACTGTTCACATTTATATTAATTACAATTAAACATAGTTAAAAATTCAACTTCTCAGTTACATGAGCCACATTTTAATAGTTCAATAGCCACATGTATTCTATCAGGCTTGTATGAGGGGGCTTCCAAAAGTTCATGGAAAATGACATTATCTCTTAATTTTTAATTTTTAAGTTCTTAGTTTTTTTCACAAACTTTTTGAAGTCCCTTCATATATTGAACAGTGGCGATATAAAACATTTGTACCTTGGCAAAAATTTTCATTGGGCAGCATTGAGGTACTGAATTTACTGGAAGATTTTTCTATTGAAGCCAACAATATGTAATGAAGTCAAATGCAAGAGTCTCACACATTTTCAAGATAAGATACAAGAACTCAAAGAAATATTAAGCTTGCAGCTGGGTGCTTTGAGCTAAGAGTTCTGGGCCTCCAGGTGTAGCAATGTATGAGAGCGCTTCAGCAGGAAAGTCTGAAGAGCACCGAGTTAACGGATTAGCACCAAGAACATTGCATCAGACATTCCTTAGTTTATAGGAACGTCTTTATGATAAATGCTAAAAGCAAGACTTTGAGGTAAAGATTGTTCTCTACTTTCTTTACTTCTAAGAAATTCCTGGATCACAGATAAAATTAAGCCACTCTCAGACAACAATGTAAGTTTCATGTTCTGTCCCAGGTCTTCAAGACTCAATCCGTCCCCATCTTCTTTTTTCATGAGAGGACAGATGCTGGGCGCTCAAAGATAACATAACCCAATTTCCCCAGTATGAAACATAGGTCAGCTCTGCTCAGAAAGGGGCAAATGTTTGTGGCTGAACGGGCTCTTTCCAAGGTAATTTTAGCATTTATTAGTCATTGTGTGCTCTAGAATACTCCATGTCTCTAAGGACCTCCTGCTTCCTGCAATGAAGCTTTAACCTCCACCCCACCTTGGTGAGGCTCATGCAACTCAAGAAAATGCTCTCCAGCCCAACAATTGACTGTATCTTAAGCACAATAAGTCAATCTTTAAAAAGAAAGCAAAACAAAACAAAAAATATGGACTGAAAGTCAAGCCTTGTAAAATAATTCAGACATTTTGTAAGTTTTGTTCTGCTTACATACAATTCCCACCAGAAGGGAAGTACCTTTAAAATAAGGACTATTCAATACTAGTACAGGATTTCCCCTTGTTGTTGATAATTTCCTCCTAACAGAAGACACGACGTAGTCCAAAGCAAATTCAAAGGAGGTGTCCAGAGACAACGCGGCATCAACGTTCTTTGGGGAACATTGTTCAATCTAATTGATGTTTTCCTTGCAAAGCAATAGAGTGAGTGGAGCTATTTTTATACAGAATGGGTTCCCCCAAAAAAAACTTATCATCCTCCTACTTCCAACAAGTTTATATATAGTTAGAATCACAACTTGTACCTTCCTAAAGTCAATGTTTCCGTGAAATAATTTTATAAACAATAAACAAATCTAAAGGCCAACCTGTGTTCTCATTCAGCAGACAAACTTTGCCAGCCATCGAGTTTTTAATCGTGGAAATTCTCATTCAGACATTATATTTTCAATGGATCCTATCTTCTCAGCAGGTATAGTACACGGAAAAGTGTCCTCAGCCTTCATCAAGTTAAAATATCTTCCTCTTTGCTAGAACAATGGCACATATGTCTACTAAGCAGTATAAGTTACCTGAAGAGATCGATGGATAACTCGAGTTATATATGGTCAAGTTCTCTAAGCAGACAATAAAGCTTGGCTCTTGTATATACAATGGCAGTAAATCAGTAAGCACATTTTGGCAGAACATTTTTCCAATTTCCTCCCTTCAGTCAGAGAGGCACAATTCAACCTTCATGATTTGGCCTGGCATTCTAGAAATAAACTAAGGTTATCCTTTTATCCAATTATTTAAACATATGCAATGTAGAAGGTGGTTAATGATATTGTTAGGTTGAATTAGAATAAAATCAACGATTATGAAAAATGCAACTCCCTAGAAAGGTAAAGGAGCTCTTGTAGCGTAGTGGTTACAAGTCGGGCTGCCAACTTCAAGGTCAGCAGTTCAAAACTACCAGCTGTTTCACGGGAGAAAGATGAGGCGTTCTGTTCCCATAAAGATTTACAGCCTCGGAAACCCTGTACAGGGTTGCTATGAGTCAGAACTGACTCCACGGTACTTAACAACAACAACAGCAAGGTGAAAACACAGAAAAATAATAATCAGAAACATCTGAGTGGTACATCATCACAAAGACTGTTTAAAATTTCAACACAAGAAATTGTGAAAGTGGAAAGACATTAGTTGGCATAGCACAGAGCTCAGCTATAGGCACTGAATAAACATTTTGGAATGAATACATGAGAACGAATGGGTACTTGTCTGATACATGCTATGGTGTGGGTGGTCCTTGAATTCAGACTGAATGAAATAAGTCACAGACAAAAGTATAAACATTGTGTGATACCACTTACATGAAGTATGTAGTGTAGTAAACTGCACTGAGACCAAAGTGGTTACAAGGGACATGTGTTGTTAAGTGCTATCAAGTTGGTTCTGACACACAGCAACTCCAGATAGGGTTTCTAAGGAGTAGCTGGTAGGTTTGAACTGCAGACCTTGTGGTTAGCAGTCCAGTGCTTATTTTATAGCACCACATCAAGACATTTAGGAGTGGGAAAAGAGTAGGCATTTTTAAAGGGGTATTGCATTTCTAGTAAACATAAAAAAACACACATTGAAATAGCAATGTTGGTCACATAACATGAGGCACATAACTAATGTCATTGAATTGTACATGTAAAAATGGTTGAAATGGCAAATGCCTTGTCATAGATATGTCACCATGCTAACAATATATTTTCAAAAATAATGAAGGACCGATAAAATTAATTCTGAAGTAATATTATACGTTGCTAGGCTACACAAGAGTTCTGGTGGTTTTGCCAGGACACCTATTACTGGAGTTCTGGTGTTACACTGTAGAATGAACAAGGGACTGCTAATCACAAGGTCAGTGGTTCAAACTAACCAGCTCAGCTGCTCCTCAGAAAACCTATGAGGTTGCTATGAGTCAGAACCGACTCAGCGGCACTTAACATTGCACATAATAGTTATGAAAGTGGTACTACATACAGATGGACAAGGTTAGAATTTCAGCCCCAATACTTACCAGCTGTTTACTAGTCGTAGATAAGTTACTTACCCTCTCTATAGACATGGTTTCCTCATCTGTTGTTGTTGTTGTTAAGTGAAGTTGAGTCAGTTCCGACCCATAGCAACCTTGTACAGGGTTTCCTAGGCTGTAAATCTTTACGGGAGCAGAAAGCCTCATCTTTCTCCTGCAGAGCAGCTGGTAGTTTCGAACTGCTGACCTTAAGGTTCGTAGCCCGATTCGTAACCACTATGCTACCAGAGCTCCTTTACCTCATCTGTAGAGTGACTATAATAATAGATCCTGACTTCGCATACTATGAAGGATAAAGGAAATAAGGGTTGTAGAGAGCTAAACTTCATCCCATCGTAAATCATACACAGTTAAACAAACAATTGACATTTTTATTATGATGTTGTTGTTGTTGTTGTTATGGTGGTGGTTACTGTGAAGCCCCCTGACTAGTTTCTTCCAGTGACCCAAGGATGGCTGACATGTTCTTCTGGCCTTAAGATGACATTTTCTCCTCTCCTACTTAAGAGCCCTGGTGTGGCGCTGTGGGTTAATGCGCCAGACTACTAAGCTGTTTGAACTGCAAGGTCGGTGGTTCAAGCTCACCAGTCGCTCCTCAGAAACCCTATACAGGGTCGCTATGGGTCAGAACCAACTCGATGGCACTTAACAACAACAACTTAAGAGCTGCTACCAAAGTTGCTCATGTCATCTTGAAGCTGCCAAGATTCTAGGAATATTGTGTCTCCTGCATGCCCTGTGCCATTCCCACATGCACTGTGCTCAGAAGAGTGACCTGTGAAGAAAACAACTTTGTTCTAAAACACACTAAACAGTTCAACCTTGGAGTGTGAGGGCCCTACAGCCATTTGAATGACATAACTTTTCTATTTTCCAGGCACTCTATATGGACGGCTTTGGCACAGGGGCTGAGCTGGAAGAAAATTGAAATTGTACATACCAGATTGTATTCAAAGCAATCCTTCTCTTGAAAGGTTGGTTGCCCTTATATGAAGGGACTCCAAAAAGTTCATGGAAATGGAATTAAAGAATAATGGAATTTTTTCACAAACTTCTTCATGTCCCCCTCATATCTCTCAGTTCCCTCTTCCCTTGAATTCTTCCCAGAAGGGATCCTGATTTCTCCCCCAAATCAGCTACTATCCTTGAGCCAAACATAGTCTGCCTACATCCTCCAGACAACCTGGTAACCCCCTCGCTGTAGTAAAAGTGAAGAATAATTATTAAATTATTTGGCTAAAATATCATTAAACTACTGTGTCATAAAATATTCTGTGTAATTGCCAAAGTGTCATTAAATTACTATATCATAAGATATTCTGTGTAATGACAGAGCTAGACCAGACCCCTGCACAGAACACAAAGGGTTTAACTGGTGGAAGAGCTGATCATCCAACATAAAGAAAGACGGAAGAAGAATCAACATATTTGAATTATAATGTTGGCAAAGAATAATGCTGACAAAGAATATTGAATATACTGTGGAGTATACTCAAAGAATATTGAATATACTAAGAAGCTCTGGTAGCGTAGTGGTTACGAATCAGGCTGTGAACGGCAAGGTCAGCAGTTCAAAACTACCAGCTGCTCCGAGGGAGAAAGATGAGGCTTTCTGCTCCCATAAAGATTTATAGCCTCAGAAACCCTGTTCAGGGTTTCAATGAGTCAGAACCAATTCGACAGCACTTAACAACAACAATGGAGTGCCAGAAGAACAAACAAATTTGTCTTGGAAGAAGTATAGTCAGATACTCCTTAGAAAGGAAGATGATGCAAGTCTGTCTCACTTTCTTAGGACAAATCAAGAAGAACCAGTCAGTGGAAAAGAACACCATGCTTGGTAAAGTGGAGGAACCATGAAAGAGAAGGAAGACCTTCAACAAAATGGATTGACACAGTGGTTGCAACAAAGGGCTCTAGCTAGCAACCATTCTGAGGACGGCACAGACCAGGCATCATTTCCTTCTGTTGTACATAGCGTCATTATGCAATGGAAATGACCCTATGGCACCTAACAACAACACAACATATAACCAAGAGAATTCCTTCAATCTACTCATTTCCAGAGTAGCTTTGTGAGGTGGAACTTCTAGACTTGGCTACTCACTGTGCACATGTAATTATCATCCTTAGAATTGAAGGGATTTGAGTCCTGGTATGGCACTGCAGGATAACGCACCGGACCACAAGGTCAATTTAAACTGCAAGATTGGCAGTTCAAACTCACCAGCTGCTCCTCAGAAACCCTATACAGTGTCACTAAGAGTCAGAACCAACTTGACATCACTTAACAGTTCTTCAGTAAGAAAGGACTCTTAAAATGCCCACTTAGAAAAGATTTTTTAGAGACTAAAGTTTCTATAGATTCCCTGTGTAGTAGAAATGATTAAGCACTTGACTATTAACCAAAAGGTTGGTTGTTCAAAGCTACTCAGC
>NW_006408519.1:60182572-60186153 GCF_000296735.1 Chrysochloris asiatica
GGTCCATGCACAGAAGAGTTTGACAGTTTTTCAGCCTCACCATCAATCCATATCTAATTTTTCCTGCGTTCGTTGTTACTAAATGTACCACACACATCACATACTTGGGGCAAGCACATTATCAACACAAACAGAAAAATTTTGTCCTTCAGCTGACTGTTTTAAAGTTGGAGCTAACCCTGTAAGCAGTGGAGGAAAAGCATCACTTAAACTTCATTAAGTCTGATGACGATATGAGAGGCCAATCACAAACAAATTCACAAATATCAGGGTTTTGTGTTATTTTCACTTGATTTGGCCCAGTGTTCCTAATTGTTTGGGAATCTGGGGATTTTCTTTTTGTTTGTTGGTTTTAAATTTAGTTTCTTTGCTGTGGCCTATGTTGAGAAGCAATCTTTTTTATCTTGTTTCATTGAGCATCCTTGGCGTTCTCCCCCCTCCAGAGGGGAAGAGTTGAGTATTGTTTTGTTTTGTTTTGTTCCTAAACTACAAATAATAGAAGAAATGATATTGTTTGAATTGGGTGCACCTGCTTCCCTAAACCAGGGTGAGGTCGGTTTTTTTTTTCCTCCCTACCCCCTCTCTCCTTTTATCTTGGTTGCACGTGCTTTGTTCTGTGGTGGGAATTTAAGTGACTCCTGCTTTCTAAGGGAACTTCCTATCCCAGGGAATTCAGAGATTCTCCCCAGGGGCCCCCAAAGACTATTGTTTTTGTTGCCCCCCACTCCCCACCCCTTCCATACAAGCATGCACCCAAACACACCACAAGATAGCTTTTAAAGGAACATAAGAATATAATTCCAAATGGGTTTCCTGTGTATATGTGCATTCATGTGTGTGTGGGTGCACTTGAGTGTGTTTTTACACACATCAGTGAGTGCCTGTTGCCAAAAGAAAACAATGCTTGGGTTTTGTTTTTTCTTAAAACTTTTTATTGTGAAGTCAGTGAAGGTTTACAGAGAAGACCATCAGTTTTACACTCAATAGGTCTTACACTGTTTCATCTAAATGACTGCAATCCCCTCCGAGCACCGACAGTTATCCCACTTCCTCCCTGTGGTTCCCAGTTCCATTCCACCCTCCTGACCAGCCCTGCTCAACTTTGTCCTTAGATAAAAGTTGATCTTTTGATCTGGAATAGTAGACCATTCCCTGGTGAGTGTACCTTACTAGGGTTGTTATCCCCCAGATATATCTAGCAGCTTGGCTAAAAATTGGGCAATGAAGATGAATTCTTTTCCAGACCTGAAGGGTAACAGAGGACCATAGTCTCTGGTTTTCAATAAGCATTCTCTTTAGTCTCGAAAACAACAAAAGGAAGTACAATAGTTTCTTCTCTTCCTTTGCTTTCCTCCAGCTTACAAAACAGTCTCAGGTGATCAGTTCTTTGATTTCCTCTCTTCTTTGTCCCGTCTCCATCTTTCTCCGGAGTGAGTCTCCATCGATCCCTTGTTTGAATTCCTGATGTGGTGCTGTGGGTTAATGTGCCAGAGTTCAAAGCCATTTGAACTGCAAGGTCGGCAGTTCAAGCTCACCAGCAGCTCCTCAGAAACCCAATACTGGGTCACTATGAATCGGAACCGACTTGACGGCACTTAACAACAACAACAAAACCTACTATACTGAGTACACAGTGTGAGGAGGAAGATGGTTGCCCTATCTAGTTTTATTCTTTTCTCTTTTTTTCTGGGATATTAGTCTCTAGGAGACAATGATCATGTCCTGATTCAGCTTTGTGTCCTCAGCCCCCAGCAAAGAGCCTTACACAGAAAATATGAATTCAATAACTGTTTGTAGACTGAATGCTGAGGGATGTGACTTTGGGCAAGCCCCTTGGGATCTCAGGTTCTGACTTTCATTCTATGATAAATAAGACAGATGAGTTCTTGGATTTTTTTTCTAACTTGATTATGATCCTCTTTGTCTTAAGCAAATTTGGATTTACCCGTTTTTATAAATATTCTGAATACTTAAATGTGCTCATGAGGAACCTAGACTTAAGAGGACAAACAGAACAAGGTAATGATGAATGGTTTAAAATTAGGAAAGGTATGTACTAGGGTTGTATACCTTCACCATACTTATTCAATCTATACATTATGCAAATAATCCAAGACACTGGATTATAAAAAGAAGAACATAACATCAAGATTGGAGGAAGACTCATTAACAACCTAAAATTTGCATATAATACAACCTTATTCGCTGAAAATGAAAAGGACTTTGAATATTTACTGATGTAGAGCAAAGACCACAGCCTTCAGTATGGGTTGGACCTTAGTGTAAGGAAAACTAAAATGCTCAGCTCTGGACTCATAAATAACATCATGATAAATGTAAAAAAGATTGAAGTTGTCAAAGACTTCATCTTGCTTGGATCCACTGTCGACACTTATGGAAGCAGCAGTCAGGAAATCAAAGGACTTATTGCATTAGGCAAATCTGCTGCTTAAGACCTCTTAAAAGTGTTCAAAAGCAAAGATGTCAGTTTGAGGACTAAATGGTACCTGACCCAACCCATAGTATTTTCAATAGTTTCACATAAATGTTGAACAGTGAATAAAGAAGATCACAGAAGAATGGATGCATTTGAGTTATGGTATTGGAGAAGAATATTAAAATACCATGAACTACCAAAAGAACAAACAAATCTGTGTTGGAAGAAGTACAGCCAGAATGTTCCTTAGACACTAAGATGGCCAGACTTTGTCTCATACTTCAACTATATTATCAGGAGGAACCAGTATCTGGAGAAGGACATCATGCGAGGTAAAGTGGAGGGTCAAAAGAAGAAGACCCCCAATGAGATGGATTAACACAGTGGCAGCAGCAATGGGCTCAAGCTTAACAATGATTGTGAGCATGGTGCAGGACTGGGCAATGTTTCATTCTGTTGTGTATGTCACTAGGAGTCTACATCAACTTGACAGTACCTACCAACAATAGCAACACCAGTTAGGATTAGATTCAGAAGCATGTAACAGAAATAAATAAATAGCATATGAAAGAAGATAAAATTCCTCTCTCAAGTAAAAGAAAACCAGTTAGGACTCCAAAATGTCATCAGTGACTCAGGCTGCCATCTTTAGCCCAAGGTAGATGCTACAGTTACAGCCACCACAATCTCTTCCTAGATCAGCAAGCAGAGAAACTGTAGGAAAACAAAAGGGCATAAAAACCAACTAAACCCCAACTAAGCACTGTCCTAGATCTCCCTCCTGCTCAGCAATTTTCTTAAGTCTCATTGGCAAGCGTTTGCTGACATAGTTAAACCTACTTGCAAAAAAATGCATATGTCCTTTAGCTGGACACAATATTATACCAAATGAAAATCAGTGTCCTATCACCAAGGAAAAAAGGGAGAATGGATACAGTTGTCAAGTAATAATCTTGCCACACTCCTTCATCACCCTTTAGTCTAGTTTGCATTCTGAGGAAACTAATTCACCTTCTAATGATTTTTCCATTCTTTGAAATATTAGTAAAGGTTTCCCAAATCCTGATGAAATTTCTAATAGTCCTTGGGAAAAATAAAAGAAAGGTTTGAATATAAGGCTGGTGGGTTTGAACTGCCAACCTTG
>NW_006408519.1:60214735-60220483 GCF_000296735.1 Chrysochloris asiatica
TTGGGGGTCTTCCTCTTTTTCTCTGACCCTCCACCTTACCAAACATGATATCCTTCTCCAGTGACTAGTCCCTCCTGACAATATGTCCAAAGTATGAGAGATGAAGTCTGGCCATCCTGTCCTCGAAGGAACCCTCTGGCTGAAATTCTTCCAGCACAGATCTGTGTGTTCTTTTGGCAGCCAAAGTCACTTTTAATATTCTCCTCTAACACCATAACTCAAAAGCATCAATTCTTCTACGGTCTTCCTTATTAATGGTCCAGCTTTCACATGCATATGACGTTATTGGGAATACCATGGCTTGGGTCAGGAGCACTTTAGTCCTCAAGCTGGCATCTTTGCTCTTCAACACTTTAAAAGGGTCTTGTGCAGCAGATTTGCCTAATGCAATACATCATTTGATCTCTTGACTGCTGCATCCAAGAGTGTTGATAGTTGATCCAAGAAGAATGAAGTCCTTGACAATTTCAATTTTTTCTCCATAGATAAGAATGTTTACTGGTTCAGTGGTGAGGATTTTTGTTTTCTAAGATGTATTGATCATTACTGGTGATTGGAATGCAAAGGTTTGGAGCAAAGAGGAAGGATCAGTAGTTGGAAAATATGGCCTTGGTGATAGAAATGATGCTGGAGATTGCATGACAGAATTCTTCAAAATCAATGATTTGTTCATTTCGAATACCTTCTTTAAACAAGATAAGAGACAATTATACACATGGGCCTCACCAGATGGAATACACAGAAATCAAATTGACTACATCTATGGAAAGAGGTGATGGGAAACCTCCATGTTATCAGTCAAAACAAGGCCAAGGGCAGATTGTGGAATAGACCATCCATTGCTCATATGCAAATTAAAACTGAAGCTGAAGAAAATGAAAACAAGTTACAAGAGCCAAAATATGGCCTTGACTATATAACACCTGAATTTATAGATTAGCTGAAGAAAAAAATTGATACATTAAACACTAAAGACTGAAGACCAGAAGAGTTGTGAGCTGACATCAAGAACATCACACATGAAGTAAGCAATAAGTCATTAAGAGGATGTGGAATGAGGGATATCATTGCTGATGTCCGATGGATCTTGGCTGAAAGCAGAGAATATCAGAAAGATGTTTGCCTGTGCTTTGTTGACTACACAAAGTCTTTTAATTGTGTGAATTATGACAAGCTATGGACAACATTGCAAAGTATAAGTATTCCGAAACACTTAATTTTGCTCATGAGGATCTGTGCATGGACCAAGAGGCAGTTGTTTGAACAGAACATGGGAACACTGAATGGTTTAAAATTAAGAAAGGTATGCGATGGGGTTGTATCTTTCACCATACTTAGTCAGCCTATATAAGGAGCTCTGGTAGCACAGTAGTTATGAATCGGGCTGCAAACTGCAAGGTCAGCAGTTCGAAACTACCAGCGGCTCTGCAGGAGAAAGGTCAGGTTTTCTGCTCCCATAAAGATTTACAGCCTCGGAAACCCTATTCAGGGTCACTATGGGTCGGAACCGACTCGATGGCACTTAACAACAACAATACTGAGCAAATAATTCGAGAAGCTGGGTTCTATGAAGAAAAACGTGGCATCAGGATTGGAGGAAGACTCATTAACAACCTGCGATATTCAGATGATACAACATTGCTTGCTGAAAGTGAAGAGGACTTAAAATATTTACGAAGATCAAAGACCACAGACTTCGGTATGGATGATTTGCACTTATAGCCTCCAATACTCTGAGACATCCACGTTTCTCTTGTTAAAGCCACCTAGCTGTGGTATTTCAGTTACAGTAGCACTAACAAACTAAGAAGGGGAGGGCCAGAGGAAGGGAGGGAAGGAAGAAAGGTATGGTCTTTGGAAGTCATACAATCCCAAGCACCCTCAAAATCAATTTTGCAACCTAGTGACAAGACAAAGCATACATACTTAAAGCTGTCGATTAACCAAGTCTGACATTCCTATATCCAGCTACGTGAGCAAAAGAATGATTTGGACACTAAGTGTTACAGGAACACAGAAGAGAGTGAAATCAGTAGGCTGAAGAAGGAAGGAGGAGATTGTGAAAAACTCAGGATAATCAGTACCTTTTATTACTATATGAATTCTTCTTCAGAATTTTTCTCGACAGCACTCTCTTCACTCTCTCAATTTAACAGCCGGTCTCTACTGTGAGAGCTCAGCTATGCGCAGCCACTTTCTCTTCCATGTTTTCTGCAGCATTTTTAAGGCTCCTCTCCTATGCCCAGGGTCAGGTAAGATGTCTAGAAGCCAAGTAGCTACAGATGGGTTTATTGTTGTTGTTGTTGTTAAGTGCTGTTAACTCAGGCTCAACTCCTAGCAACCCTGTATAGGGTTTTTGAGGAGTGGCGATTGGGTTTGAATCTCTGACCTTGTAGTTAGCAGTCTAGTGTTTATCCTATAGTGCCACACCAGGACAATTTCAGAGCTGGCTGAATCAGTGCCAGATTTCATTATCTTTGAAAACAGTCATGCATCAAATCTAGTGACAGAAGTTGGGGCAACTCGAGGGAAATATCAATGGAAATCAATGTCAACAATGAGAACCAGAATTTATCTTCTACCTACTCTCTTTAATTAGTGGGGAAAGTCTGTTACTCTTAATGCAAATGTACTGAGTAAAAGGAAAAAATGCCTGCTTGACTGTGCTCATGGTCAGCGTCATATCAAGCCCATTTCCAGCACCTGGCCTCTGCCCTTGTGTCTGCGCCCTTTGCCCCTAGCTTGACACTACCCTCCTCTGTTCATTTTCCAAAAGAAGAAATGGACAGTCAGCCTTGACTGCACATAGTTTAATCACCTGAGTCGGTTGTTGGTTTGTTTTGTTTTGTTTAACTGATGTCTAGAGATTCTGATTTAATTGGTTTGGGGTATGGACTGGCCATTGGGAGTTTCTTAATCTCCCCCAGGTGATTCTATTATGCATGCTGATATTCACTGTCCTAAAGAATCCTGATTGGTTTGAACTGCAAGGTCGAAGGTTCAAGCTTACCAGCTGTGGGCTAATGTGTCAGACTGCAAAGCCATTGAACTGCAAAGTCAGTGGTTCAAGCTCACCAGCTGCTCCTCGGAAATCCTATACAGGGTCACTATGGGTTGGAACCGACTCGACGTCACTTCACAACAACAACATAAGCATCCTTAGAGTCCTGGTGTGGCACTGTAGGATGAGTACTAGCCTGCAAGGTCAGTTTGAATTGCAAGATCCACAGTTCAAACTCACCAGCTGCTCCTCGGAAACCCTATGCAGGGTCGCTATGAGTTGGAAACAAATTGATGGTATTTAACAACAGTAAAACATCCTTAATAGAAAGTAGAAAAGAAAAGAAGAGAAGGAAATTCTGGATTTAGTTATTTTCACAAGTATGATTACTATACAATTAATCAAGCAATATCAGGATACTTTATTTTTAAATAAAAGATGTTATTAAATGTGCCACACCAGAATTCCAGTAAATTTTTTTGTTATTGTTGTTAAATGCCATCGAGTTGATTCTGACCCGTAACGACCCTGTATAGGGTTTCCAAGAAGCAGCTGGTGAGCTTGAACCACTGACTTTGCGGTTCATGTGACTTTGCTGTCTGACGCATTAACCCACAGTGCAGCTCCAAACCAGGACTCCATTTTAGTAGTAGTCAAAATTTATGTCTGTTTTCACTTCCATGGTAGCAAAGAATTTGAAAGTACCCGAGTTTCAAAAGGATTTGTTATAAAGGCATTAATCCCTTTTTCTACTTTCTGAAATATGCTAAGATTTACAAGTTTATTCAAGGACTATTAATGCTACCAGTTTCTCTTCCACTTAGCAGCACCTGAGGGATAAATATTGAGAAGTGTCCTGGTTGGATAGTGGATAAGCATTCAGCTGGTAATCAACGGTCGTGGTTTGAATCCACCAATCACTCCAGAGAAGAAAGATGTGGCAGCTGCTGTCATAAAGATTTACAGCTTTGGAAATCCTATAGGGAAGTTCTACTCTGTTCTATAGGTCACAGGGAGTCAGAATTGACTAGATGACACTCAACAAGTAATCAGTACCAAGTATTATATAGACTCCCTACCAAGTTAAAGCCAATTAATGAATTCGGGTGTTAAAAATAATAAAAATAAACTTGGATCTGCTTTTGAATCCTAGCCTTGCCTCTTAACTGTTGGATGATTTCAGACAAAGTTCTTTATCTGTAAGTAGAGTAAGAATGCTGACCTATCAGAGTGAGCACTCTTTAAAAAGCCCCAGCCATGTACCTGGCATATTGAAACTGCTAACAAAAGAATGGGGAGCCTTGTGGCTCTATAGGGTAAGCACTGGACTATGAACCATAAAGTCAGTGGTTTGAGCTCACCAGCTACTTTGAGGAATAAAAATGAGGCTTTCTGCTCATGCAAAGATTTACAGCCTTGGAAACCCTATATAGGGTCGCTATGAGTAGGAACTGACTCAACAGTTCTTAGCAACAGCAAAGAAAGAATTTGTGTCACCAACCAATTACTGAGCCATCTAACTGCCCCATCATCCAGCTTTCTACTCTACTACTGTTCTTCTCTTCATTTCTATAAATATAGATGTTGTTACCTGTCTCCTCCAGCATCTGCTAGCTTTCTTTGTAGGAAAGCAGGAAACATTGTTAAATATCAAGACTCAACAGATTTAGAAGGGTACAACAGTGGCACTGTGAGTTAGGTGTTGGGCAGCTAATCACAAGGGAGAAAGATGAGGCTTTCTGCTCCTGTAAAGGTTTACGGTCTTGGAAACCCGACAGAGGATGGGAGGAGACTCCGTGGCATCACGCTGAGAGCTGCAACACTCTGAGATCTTTTATTAAACTTGCTTCTAGATTTTTTGGTTGGTAGTGTCCCCACTTACTAGTTGACAATGTCCTTCAGTTCAGTTCCTATTCCTTGGAATGGCAGGGTTCAAACCCTAACAAGGAGGTAGATGAGTCTTAGGGAATTGTGGGAGGATTCCATGGCCTCAGGAGAATATGAGTAAAATTGTTCAATGTTGTTGTGTGCTGCTGAGTCCATTTTTGACTCACAGAAACTCCATGTGACAGAGTACAATGGTCCCATAGGGTTTCCTAGGCTGTAATCTTCCCAGAAGCGTATTGCCAGGTCTTTCTGGGTGGATTTGCAGAGTCACTGGTGGATTCAAACTGCCAATCTTTCTACTAGCAGAAGAACACTTAACGGTTGCACTACCAGGACTCCTTTTAATAAAATTATCAATACCCAACAGCAATGGGGTGTATTTACATTATAATTTATAATCACTTTCTATCCCTGAGTTTTCCCCATGCATTTAAAAGGTAATTGAACCTACACCTATGGATGCAGTAGCTCAAAAGAGACAACAAATCTTTACAGTGAGGATCACTCCCACCCTCTCAGTACACAGGGTAGACAGGGATAGGCAACTTGGACATTGGTTACCCAAAATGGGGGGTTACAAAGGCAAGAAGTGACTGGCTTACAAGCTTTCTAGAGGGAGCCTATATCCAGATAGTGAAGAGGAAGGTAGAATCTTCACTGAGTAGTATAGGCGGAGCTGATGAAATGAGATGGGAATAGGTCTCTTGCAGTACAATAGTGACTAATTGCTATCAGGACTGACTATAAGGGTTGGAGATGTAAAGATAGACATTTGTAGCAAAAGGAGGAGAGTGATTGACTTCGCAGTCCACTAGGAGTGGTCCCTGAGACCATCAAGGGAAAAGAGCAGAGTGCAGGAC
>NW_006408519.1:60224153-60237824 GCF_000296735.1 Chrysochloris asiatica
AAAAAAAAAAAAGGCAAGGGAAACAAACAAACAAAAGGTAATTAAAGTATATATGTGAAGGGGTTTTGAAAGGTTTAGAAAATATATTACATAAGCCAAGTAAAATTTCTATTTAACTCGAACTCCACCATTCTAAAAGTTCATGAAAGTTCTTTTTAGCATCAAGAATATGGGACCAATATGGCTCTCAACTCACTGTCAGAATGTTTTTAAAATAAAAATGAAAAACGCTAACTTGAATAATAAAATAGAAATAAATTGGTGAGAAGAGGTGACAACGATTCATAGATTTTAAGGGAATGATGAGGATTTTTCAATTCCCTACCAAAGGAGCAACCATGAAGGCCTCTAAGTGTACATCTGCAGATTGCTACATTCCAGAAAAAGACCACAGGGTTCATAAGAGGTTAACTGCAAATAAAACAGATAAGGGTGCATAGGCTGAGTGAAAATGAGAAATGCAACACATCTGCTTTAAACACTGACACATCTCTTCCAATAATACCTGTCTGTCAGCATTTTCAACAACCCATGGGTACTGAGCTCCCAGGAAAGCACCAAGTACTCTGTCTGCTTACAACCCTACAGCAGTACCTGGGCAAACCTGAGTACCAATTTCAGTGCCACTTAAATGGAGATTTTGAGAACACCTCAAAGATGAAAAAGTTGGACTAAAAGCTGCTGACAAGATCAACAATGAGGTCCCAAAACTGGAGAAAACATGGAGGCTAATGGATGAATTAAGAATGCCTGCCTTTGGAGAAGAGGAGGGTCTTTTGTGAGGGATATAAAGTAACATGACAGATGTCACTCTGCTCCCAATGTTGTTGTTATGAGCTGCTGAGTCAGTTCCAACTCATAGCCATCTGTTTTTCCGAGGCTGTAAATCCTTGTGGGAGCAGAAAGCCTCATCTTTCTACTGCACTGTGGACGGTGGTCTCAAAACACTGACCTTGTGGTTTGCCATCAAGGCAGAGAGATCAACTCAGAAGACAATGGCAACTGTTTAGGAGATTACAAAGGGGTCATCCTGATATGGTTTTAATTTTGATAGATTTTCGTAAATAACACAAAGTAATTATGGGGAGTTAAAGTGTTCAAGAGCAAAGATGTCAGTTTGAGGACTAAGGTATACCTGACACAAACCACAGTATTTTCAGTAACCTCATATGCATGAAAGTTGGAACGTGAATAAGGAAGACCATAGAAGAACTGATGCATTTGAGCTATGGAGATGGAGGAGAATATTAAAAGTACCACGGACTGCCAAAAGAACAAACTAATCTGTGTTAGAAGAAGCACAGCCAGAATGCTCCCTGGAAGCTAGGATGGCCAGACTTCATTTCTTATACTTTGGACATATTGTCAGGAGGGACCAGTCCCTGGAGAATGATATCATGTTTGGTAAAATGGAGGGTCAGGGAAAAAGAGGAAGACTCCCACCAAGATGGATTGGCACAGTGGTGACAGTGAAAGGCTTAAATGTAGCAACGATGGTGAGGTAGGTGCGAGACTGGGCAGTGTTTCGTTCTGTCGTGATATGAGTTGGTACTGATTCAATGGCACATAGCAACAAATTATGAAGAAATGTTAAGAAAATTGAAAACTGCATTGGTGAGAAAAGTTGCAATGAAGAATTTTTTCCCATCACGGCAATCCACCTGTTCACTCTTCAAGGGTAGTTAGGGTTGTCATCCAGGAAAAGTTTCATTGGGAAACTTTACCCCATCTGCCCTACAGCCCTGCTCCTGCCTCTTCAGTCTTCTTTTCATTCACAAAACTCAAAGAACATCTAAAGGGAATATAATTTGAGTCACTCAAGAAAATTGAAGAGTGTAGAATTCTTCAGGGAAGTGTTAGAGAGGTGGAAACACCACCTTCTGAAGTGTATGGGTGTCAATGAAGTATATTTCAAGAAACAATAGCCACACATTTATATATTTTTGCTTTTAAAGATTTCTATGATTTTGTAGCAATACTTTCTGACTTACCCTCATACATCCTAGAGAAATAGCAGCAATGGCACAAACAGATATGTGCACATCCATCCATGTTCATCCACATTAGTCACAATAACAAGATGTCATCAACCTAAATGCCCATCAATAGATTAATGGACAAACACACAGTGGAATACTATGTAACTTTCAAGAATAATGATTTATTTGTCAAACACCTCATAACATGGATGAACCTGAAGGGTATTATGTGGAGTGAAATTAGTCAATCACAAAAGAACAAATGTTGTATGACACCACTACTGTCAAAACTCTAAGAAAAGGTTTACAGACAGAAGTATTCTTTGAAGGTTACCAGTGATGGTAGGGGAAGGGAGGGCAAATTACTAACTAGAAGGTGGGGGTGGTGGTTATGTGCTGTGGAGTCGGTTCTGACTCATAGTGACCCTGTACAGAGTTTTGAAGGCTGTAAATCTTTACAGGAGCAGAAAGCCTCATCTTTCTCCCACAGAACAGGTGGTAGTTTCGAACTACTGACCTTAAGGTTCGCAGCCCGATTCATAACCACTATGCTACCAGAGGTAGACACATATTAACTTGGGTGAAGGAAAAGGCAATAAGGAGGTATCAGCACAAAAATGATCAAGGCAAAGGAAGACAAGGCAAATGGGAGGTACATGATGAGTAAAAGGCAACATTGTAAACATTACGAATATACAATCCTGCAATAAAGACAACAATAATAATTGAAAGTGGATACACAGACATTCAAAGTGAACAGAGGTGGAATGGTGAATATATGTAGGTGTGAACGATGATATCTATTTCTACATTTATATGTGCTGCAAGTATCCATGAACATAGTAAAGCACATAGGGGCAAGATTTTGTAGACATCATACCCATAATCAAATACCTTGAGGGAATGAGTAACTAGCCCTGGAGGCTCAAGACCATCCTGGAGGACATCAAGGTCAATTGGCAGAACATAGTCCACAAAGACAATGTTCTATATTCCACTTTGATGAGAAGTGACTGGAGTCTTAAAAGCATGTAAGTGATAGTCCACAAAGACCATATTCTACATCCTGCTTGGTGTGTAGTGACTGGGATCTTAAAAGCTCAGGAGAAGCCACCTAAGGTGTAAATATTGGTCTCTCCATGTAGGGAAGAAAGAAGAGTGATAAAAATTGAAGATCTTTGGAATCAACTAGTCCAATGGACTAATGGAGCAGATGAACATCAGTCTCCACAAGTCTGAGACCAGAAGAACTAGATGGTGCCTGGCTACTATTACCAACTGTTCTGAAAGAGATCACATTAGATGGTTCCAGATAGAGTGGGAGAAATTACTAAAAAAAATTAATAAATAAAAATACCAGGCTTAGTGGTCAGAAAGAGACTAAGGAACATGAGACACCCTTCAGGTCTGGAACAAAACTCACCCTCATGGTATAATTGTCAGCCAATCGATAGATAGGTATAAAGGAGGAACAACAACATTAGTGAGGAATGCACACCATGGAATGGTCCACCATTCAAGATTAAAAGGGCAACATTTACCTAAGGACAAAATTGAGAAGGGATGGAAAGGAGGGTGGAATGGAAATAAGAACTACAGGGAGGAAGTGGGAGGGGATTGCAATCATTGAGAGAAACAGTGTATAATTTGTTGAATGTCAAAATGATGATCTGTTCTGTAAACCTGCAATCAATCAATTCACAATAAAAAGTTGCAACAACAACAATTTAAAAAGCATGTAAGTGACCATCAGAAGGTGCAACCTATTGGTCTTCCCCCTCCAAAGAAGAGTGAAGAAAATCAAACACACAGGGAAACTTTAAGTCCAAAGGACCACACAAACCTCAGCTTCCATGACCTTGAAACCAGATCTAGAAGGTGCCTAGCTACCACAACCAATGCTCTGAAAGGAATCATAATAGGAGACCCTGAATAGAGTGGGAGAAAAATGTGGAACAAAATCTAAAATCATGAAAGAAGACCAGGCTCACTGGTCTGAGAGACTGGTGAAAGCTGAGACTATATGACCCTTAGACACCCTCCAAACCTGGAACTAAGCCCACCACCACAGCTCAACTTTCAACCAAACAATAGACAGGATTATAAAGTGACTTAAAGCGCGAGGGAGGTATGCACTCCTTACAACAATCAACCAGAAGAGAGGAAAAGAGCAGCATTGGCCCAGGGTTAAAGCTTAGGGTGCAGGAAGGGCTAGGAAAGCAGGACAAATGGAAATGATAAACGGGAATTATAATCAATGTCACAAAATAAAACATGCATGAATCGTTGAATGGAAAACTAGCTTTCTCTGTAAACCTTCACCCAAATCACAATAAAAAGTAAAAAAAAAAACAAACAAACAAACAAAAAAAACAACCCATTAACATAAAGCACTTAATTTGGCAAAGATATAGCGTAGTGGTTACAAATCGGGCTGCGAACCTCAGGGTCAGCAGTTTGAAACTACCAGCTGTTCCGTGGGAGAAAGATGAGGCTTTCTGCTCCTGTACAGATTTACAGCCTCAGAAACCCTGTACAGGGTCGCTATGAGTGGGAATCGACTCCAAGGCACATAACAACAACATTAACATAATAGTAAATGCAATGGAATCAATCCTTTCATGATGCAGACAGTTAAGTACTTGGCTACTAATGAAAGATTGACAAATTGAATCTACTCAAAGGTGCTTCAGAAGAAAGACCTGGCCATCTCCTTCCAACAATAAACAGTCACTGAAAATCCTATGGTGTTATGGAGTGCAAGTTTACTCTGAAACACATGAGGTCACCAGGAATCAAAATTAGCTAGGTGAACTGATTTGGGTTGGTAAATATGACAGAACATTTTTACAAAAGTACCATATTACATCCTATTAGCACAATTTCTGAAAACCTCTCATATTACCTAGACCCATACATTTGTCTACCTCAATTTTGCCAAGTGCTGAAGTCTGTTAAAGGAATGCACCATAGGATAAGCACTGGACTTCTAAGCATAAGGTCAATCCAAACTATCCAGCCGCTTAGAGGAAGAAAGATGAGGCTATGCTCGCCATAAAGATTTACAGTCTCAAAAACCCATATAGGGCATATAGGGTCACTATGAGTCAGAATCAACTCAATGGGGAAAGATTTGGCATTAAGTTAAGCATTAGGCTGCTAATGACAAAGTCAGCAGTTCAAAATCACCACCTGCTCCTCATATAAGCATTCTGCTTTCTTAAAGATTTACAGCCTTGGAAACCCTATAGGGCAATAGGACTCTTAATCAGAATCAACTCTGGCTTGGGATTTTGGTTTGGTTTTGTGGGCCTGGGGGAACATTCTGTGACAAATATCCAAGTGCAGGTCAATGACTATAAGCAGCTCAAAAAGGAAAGCCTGGGTTTCCTTTTAATTCACTTCCTTCTCTCCTGTTGCCAGCCCTGCCTAAGC
The DNA here is from genome assembly GCF_000296735.1 of Chrysochloris asiatica. Classification (NCBI taxonomy): domain Eukaryota; kingdom Metazoa; phylum Chordata; class Mammalia; order Afrosoricida; family Chrysochloridae; genus Chrysochloris; species Chrysochloris asiatica. The sequence goes on from NW_006408519.1 coordinate 60,229,568, forward strand.
AGAACACTGAAGCAACTGAGTTTTGAAAAGCACTGTAGCTCATCAAGATCAAGGCAGGCATTATATTTCAAGTTGAGGTTCAAAACAGCTTGCTTTTTGCTGCGACTCCTTACTTCCTGAAATCAGATGGCGTCTTTTAGTGCTGCAGTGTGCTGAGTCATGAGCAAGCTACACACTTGTTCTTTCATTTCAAGCCGCCAATCTGTGAACTGGTCTTCCTCCTTGGTACAGTGAACACAAGGACCAACTCAAGAGTAACTTCAGAAGCGATTCCTGCGAAGTGTTAAGGCATAAAACACACACACAAAAAGAATAGTTTTTGCTCACTCTCCTTGCTTAAGTTTTTTCTTGATTAATTTTGACAACCTAAAAGTGATTTTAAAAAATCCAAAAGCTACTGCCCAGTATCTTTACATGATACTCACAGCTGCCTGGGTGGTGAAACAGTTAATGCACCCGCTACTAACCAGGGTCACCAGAAGTCAGAATCAATTCCATGGCAACTAGCTAATTACTAGGATGGTGATTCAATTTCAGGGATGTGTTGATCCATTAAACATATTCAAATGCCATGCGTAACAAAGATATCAGAGAATTCTAGCACTCCAAAGAGACATTCCAACCCATTCCATAAAAATGGCAAAGACCTTATGTCTCATCTTATGCAAGGCGCAAGCTACCACTTACTGACCCAGACTTGCTGGTAAATAGGTTGTGGTGAGTTAATTACCAAATAGAGATTGGATGATTTAACATAAAAATCTAAAATTGTAGATGCTCTTGGAAACATGAAAGATCTGGCAATATTGGACCAAAATTCCTCCTTAGGAACAATTGGTGCCTCTTCAGACAGATCTTTATAAACAGTCTGAGTGCTGAGAGCGCATGTTTGCTGGGACATCCCTGAGATCCCCACCTACTTGATAGATGAGGATGCTGGGTCCAGCAAATCTTATGACTTACCCAAGGTTACCCAATTAGGTCATAGCAGAGGTAGAATCAGAATTCAGGTTCTTGAGTCCTGTTGCAGCATTTTAAGATAAGCACTAGACTACTAACCAAAAGGTCAGTGGTTCAAACCCACTAGCCGCTCTTCAGAAACAGGGTCACTCTGAGTTGAAACCGACTCGACAGCACCCGACAACAACCTGAGATGCTGCCGTTCCCTAAAGCTCCAGCTGTGACAGAAATTGGACCTCATCTCAAGTAGTGTCTCAGATGATATTAGCTCTGAACTTATTTTAATTATAAATAATCACTGAAAAGTAATGAATGTATCAAAGCTGTGATGCTGGTATAGACCAAAAGAGCTGGAGAAAAGTATAACTAGAAACTATCACATGTCCTAATGGATTTTAAGTCATTGATATTTAAAATACAGATAGTCCTTGTCTTGGAGTCCTGCTGTGGTGCTGTTGGATAAACATGGACTGTTAACCTCAAGGTTGATAGTTCAAACCCAACAACTGATCCTTGGAAACCCTAAAGAGGGACATTATGAGTCAGAACTGACTCGACAGCACATAACAACAACAAAGTTCCATTCCAATGACTCAGTCATAGGTTGGTCTAACATAAGTTGAGTACCCTCTTTTATTTATTTTTATTTTCATTATTGCTTTTTATTATCAGTATCCAATCTTTGAACAACTGTGAGTGAACATCTGAGAATGGTAACATCAGCAAATTGCATAATGCAGCACTGTGTGGATCAGGTGTCCTGGTGTAGCACTGGAGGAAAAGCACCACTCAAGGTGGGTAGTTCAAATCCATCAGCCACTCCTTGGAAACCCTTTACAGCATCACTGTGAGTCAGAACCAACTTGATGACACTTAACAGCAACAACAAACATTACTGTCCATACTCACTGTCATCAAGCTAACTCCAACTCATAGTGACCCTGTATAGAATTTCTGAAGCTGTAAACTTTTATGGGAGCAGAAAGCCTCATCTTTCTCCCACAGAGCAGCTGGTACATTTGAAGTGCTGACCTTGAGGTTAGCAATTCAGTGCTTATCCTACAGTGCCTACTAGATATCAAAATAAAAACAAAAACCAAATAGTCATAGGGAGGTTTGTTATAACTCAAACAAGTCTTAATTAGGGACTACCTCTATCATGGCTATAATGAGAAACAGAGGGGAGTACAAAAAAGGCTGAAAATAATCACTTCCAATTTAGCTCTATTGAATCAATTAGAAACTCTATTTCTTGGATTTTTTTAGAGTTTTTCTTAAATGCAAGAATTCTGACCATCGACCATTTATTTCATTAATGGCTCTTCAAGATTCATGTCCAGTGATATTGTTTTCCTCATAAGAATAAATTTATGAGCCATTGAAAACTTTTGGTATATAAACACACAAAACATACAAATAATGTTCGTGAACACTAAGGACCCTACAGTTAATTGATATTACTACCGCAATTTAGATTAGAAGTGGAAGTTTTTTACATTTGTCTACATAGAACTGGCTCATAGTCACAATTCCACCATTTCCAGAAAGCACCAACTCCACCTGTACCATTCCCAGTAATCTGACACTGTGAAGGAGTTTTAAAAACAAAACAAAACTATTTCTTGGGAAAATTGTATCATCTTGAAAAAGATCACCTCCACTTTCTTCCCTTCCCCCCCCCCCACACACAAACTTTAAATAAAAGATGTACAGAAAAACAGTCCTGACTGGTTTAGACTGTAGGTATCATTGATGTGACAAATGAGACATGCGATATATTTTGCAGTTCCAGTTTTTCAGCAGATTCAGCATAAGAGACATTAATTCCCACTCAGTCTAGGTGGTGCTAAGAGTTTACAGTGCTGTGCAGTAACGCTGTAATCAAGGTTACTAGCATTAAATGAACACTTCACAGAAATGATCAGAACACAGCATTATTACAAACAGAAATGGGGTCTGTTTGGCCCAGGCAGCCCTATAAACAGAACTGTGCATCACAAGAGGGATCCAGCTCTGAGGGCCCCCAACAGAGAAATGCTGAGTAGGACCTAGCATTTAAAGCCTACAATCACAGAAATGCTGCTGTCTGTTCCCTTCATAGGGACCCAGAAATCCCTATTCAAGTCCAAAGTACAAACTTCTGTTTACCTTCCTGCCTGCGTTTTTTTGTTTTGTTTTTTGAGAGGGGAGGAGCTCAATAGTTAAGCCAAGAAAAAGAAAGGTTTGTTTCTTTCACCTGCCAGAGCAAGTTTTCTCCCTCTCCTCCCCATCCCTTTATGTTCAAGGCAAACTCCTTCCAAGCTAAGAAACACCCCTTTGGCTTCAGTGGCTGGAAACCAAAACCTATTAAAATCATTGAGTTGATTTTAACTTACAGAAACAGTATAAGGACCGATTAGAACTGCCTCACAGGGTTTCCAGAATCCTTAGGGAAGCTGATGGCCACATCGTTCTTCCTCAGATCAACCGGTTAATTCCAACTGCAAGCCTTTTGGCTCGCAACCGAGCACTTTAACCATAGCGCTACTAGGACTCCTACTGCAGTGGATGCCTCTCCTTCATTGTGAAGAGCACTAGCTTTAAGGCAACAGGGAAAGCTCTCCTCAGACCCAGGTCCACATTACTACCTCCATTCTTGGCAAGGTTTGGTTCTAACCCTAAAAACCTAGGTCAGCTTCCTTATTACACCATCTCAGGAGTCAAAGGCAACTAAAGGGTTAAGCAAATTCCTTGGAAACGGGAGGAGGGAAGAGTCCTGGAGCTCTGCAGGTGCGAAATTACAGCCTGCCACTGCTCATCACACCAGTTTCCCAAGCCCCTGAAAGCAGTCTCAGATAGCAAGGATTGGGTTTTTCGTTTGTTTTTTGCCTTTAAAACAAAAAAAAAGAAATGAAATAAACTTCCTGTTTTAGCATATAACTAAACACACAGTAGGTACTCTCAGTAAACATACGGTTTTCAAGTATTTCACTGGAGTTTCTTCCAGCCTTTGCAAATCCTAGTCTGATTTGAGCTTTTCCTTGCCCATGGATGTCCATGTCATCTGCCAAAATGGCTAAAGGGCTGTGGGAGTCAATCCAAAGCTCTACATTGTAATGAAGTTACCTTATTCCATAGCACAGACTCACACAATTTAGACTTCTAAGAATAATAAAATCTGCAAGCATTAAGAAGAGCATTGATCACCAGGCAAAATGAAAATGAGCGAAAATATATCTTTTCTTAGTCAACAGAAAGAAAAGCCAAGGTACGTAAGACATTTACAGCAGAATAATTTGTTCTTTTTTATTTAGTCACAACACATCAGTACAACAGAGGTCAATCCCAGTTCAGTGGAGGTCGCTTAAACTATACCTGCTAAAAGAATAAACCTGTAAAATGACACTTTTATAACCCGAGTCAAATTAAATAAATCAAAAAGGAGAGAGCAGCAAGGCTTTTTAGCTATCTCAACAACCACATTTCCATGCACCAAAAGAAAAACACAACATAAAAATTTGCAGTTTAAAGAAAATATGGCAGTTCCAGGAAAATTAGGTTATGCATTTAACAGGTTCCACTGTACTTCTCGACTGACCACGTGTGTACCACGATCACTTGTCCATTCTAACATGTGAATTTGAAATCTATGAGATTAAAAACGCATTGCATTGTCTGGGGCTGGCAAATGCAAGCATGTTCTATGTAATTAGCTTCTCTCTCACTCCTCACAAGTATTGTAGTGGGGACCCTGCCAGCCAACAACAGCAGTTGGTCACATGGGTTCAGGGATCACTGATAGGTGAATACCTGACTGCTATAGGAGGCAGAGAATTAACTATACTTCTTTCTTGGATAAAGCTGATCATCTGATTTGTCAACGCTTTGTTCAGAAACAGAAAAATCAGTAGAGTTCTCTCCCAAAAAGAAAAAAAGAGAATATTATGCATACAAAACCCTAATCTGCCAAAATATTAACAAACAGAATTACATTAACAATGATCATAGTGCTTTGGAAAAAAATTAATTCTAAAAAGAAATCATAACTATACAAGGAGAAAAAAACAGAAACTAAATGTTAAAATTCCCAGCACTTTTGAGGCAATAAACGGAATCATTCTTAGACAGATATGTTTACAAAGTAAATTAGGCACAGTACAAACCTATCACAAAGTGTTGGCTTATACTACCATTTCAATTAAATGTTTTGAACAAAATTTTGCAACTAGTTTTTAAAAACTGCTAACACATGACATAATACAAAAAAGAAAAAATAAACCAACAAACCTTAGTCTTTAAACAAAATTTATCTGAAAGTGTACCTTTTTCGTTTTTACTTTTACTGATGACTTTAAGGTGATGTTGGCAACAGTCCAGCTCAGCTGGGATTTTAAGTTTTCCCTTCCCACTTTCTACAGCGTCAGTTCTTTAAAAAGCTCCAATCTCTGTCCCCCAAGGTCTATAGGGTTTGCCAAGGTTTGCTGCCTGTGCTGGTGCTGAAGGGCTCAGTGCATTGGGAGAGAGTAAGTGGAAGGAACTAAATGAGAAGGGGAAGGACAGGGAGGCCACTGAGGACAGTAGAGGCGGGGAGAGTTTGGAGGCAGAGGTGACCACAGGGAGCACTGGTCCAAGACCGCCGCTAGGAGGGGCTCGCAAGGTGGGCGCCTCCGGATGTGTAGAGGACAACCTGCCCTGATGGTGTGGTTCCGAAGGCGAGGCCGTGGTGCCAGCGTTTCCATGACCATTCTGGGGTAGCAACAAGGGGTGTGCGATGTGTGGGTGATGTCCAAAGGCGCTCCCCCAGGGAATGTGTCCAAGGCTGGCATGGGCACCGCTGGCGGCTTCTCGCTGGGAGGCATAATTGTTGAGATGGGAAACCAGTCTAACTCTGAGTGGATCTGAAGCGTCTAGTCCTTCAATGATGCTCAAGTAACGGGCAACTTCTGCCAAGCATTCCCGAAATCCCAAACTCCGATAGTCCATTGCAAGGGCATGTGCGTCAAAATAGCCTGAGGAAAAGAACAAAAGACAAACCTCAGAGCTTTGCCCTCAATCACTTCCCGCATTTCTTCAATCTCAAAAGGCAGCCCTTCCTGGCAAATACCTGCATCCTTAAAATGCGCGTTCCTCTGAAAATCCAAGTATTTTACAGTCAACCAAATTCTCTGCATTAATCAACATGAGCAGTGTGCGTTTGCTAAAGCAAGTTCAAAGTCCAATTAGAAGCTGCCAAGCAAAAACTGGAATTATACCCTCCTAACAGATGAAACTATGTTCATTCCTTTAATGTTTTCCCTCAACAACAACAAAAAGTACATCAAGGACAGAGAAACCACAGAGCAGTGAAATTCATTAGACACACAGATGTAAGTTATCATGGAGCTTTTAGGAGCTTGGTCCTCAGCAAAGCATTTTCCGGCTGGAGACACACAGACCTTGGTCTCTGACCTTCTGTTACTTAACCACAACAAGTTTCTGTCCTTGAGAATCATGAGGCAACTCATTTTTAAAACCTTGTATGTAAAATTAAAATAATACAACTTTTTAAAAAAAAAAAAAAAAAAAAAAAGCTTTTTTTCCTCAAAATTTCGACATTTGTCAGAACTACGTCACTTAAATCAGAGCCGTCACTGCTTTAGGGCAAAACTCAGATAGTAGGTATTTTCCACAAGAAGGTGCTATGTGTATACAGTGCACGATCTTAATACGCAGAGTCATGGAAGGATGAATTCACTGGAGAAAATAAAATCCTGCGTGCATTTGAAAATGTACTGGCACACCGTTCTTTCCCCATCCCCCCAAAATAGGGTAAAAATCAGGCAGCGACAAGGACAGCTACTCACTCTTCCCCAAGAGCTCAGAGTCCCCACCCCAACTATGAGCTGTACCTTTCCCTCCAGCAGTGTGCAGCATTTTCAAGTGATCTACAGTCATCTGCAGGATCTCGGCTTTTTCTAGCTTAGCAGATCCCTAAAAGAAGAGAATGACAAGAATGTTTTCGCACCGTTTTTAAGGTGGCAACTTAAAAAAAAAAAAAAACAAGGTATATGCAGAAGTGTTTTATAAATTGTCAAGTGCATGCTAAAGCAAAGTGAGTTCTTTGGGCATATATGTCATATGTGTATGAATTCATCTCCTTGGTACAAGGCTATTTTTCAAAGCGCAGGTGAGGATCAGATTGATGAGGAGGGAAAAGGACTCAAAAGGTGTGGATACCTAGAGCTCTACCTACTTTCTCCATTACCTGCTTCTCAAAAGCACTGGGTACCAGCCTCCTCAGCTCCGACAAACTGTTATTGATCCGGTCTCGCCGGCGCTTCTCAATGATCTATCAGAAGCAGGCAAAACAAAGGAGGGGCATTTCCATTATGACTGTAAATTGCAAAGTATAGAAAGGTGGTTCTTTTTCCGTTAATAAACAAACAACAACAAAAAAAGGGAGTATTGTAAAGAGACTCACGCCTCTTCGTCTTTTCCTGGCCAGGATTTGGGAAGATGTAGTTGGGGACATGGAACCTAGAGCCGAACTCAAGTTTCTGAAACGGGGAGGAAAACAGGAATCACCGTTAGGCATGGAGCGATCTGATATGTCACCTTTCACGACCCCTTCCCTCCCCTCATTCAGAGTGTTTTGGGAATTTGGCCTCGAAAATTCGCGGATGGACGGGGTGTACAGCGCGCAGAGGTCAGCGCTGCGCACCGACGCACCCCGGGGCCTTGCCCGCTGTCACAGTGGCCAGTGGACACTCATCTCCCACATCCGTCACCGCCAACTCACCCATTCTCGTCTGCACTCTCCTTCTCCACCTCGATAGTCTCGTCTAGCTCGCTATCTGAGGAGCTGTACTCGGGGTGGGCTCGCTTCATGCTGGCTGCGCTTGGGCTCCGGGGCAGGGTCGGCGCAGCGGGCAGGGAGGAGTTAACAGCAGCAGCGCCTCTCCGCGCTCGGTTGCTCGTGTTCTGCACACACTGATCCCGCTCACGCTCTGCCTCGGGTTAAAACTCAACCATCCCTTTCCCACGCTGAGCCCCTTCCCAAGACCCAGGGGAGGGCGGGGGAGTACCAGAGGGCGGACAAGAGGGCGGAGGGGAGGGGCGGCGGTTCCCGGGTAACAGCCGCCTCCCAGCCAATCGGACTACTCGCTCGGCTGATTGGCAGCCACTCAGGGGAAAGGGGCGAGACTGAGGGCGAGGGAGGGCCTCGCTCCCGCCCTCCCTGCCCGCCCCTACCCGGCGGCGGTGCGTCGGCTCCGTGGGGGCTCCGCTGGGACTCCACAGGGGGGGAAAGGAGGGGACGCAGACGGTGGTGGGCCGGCGG
>NW_006408519.1:60238006-60277854 GCF_000296735.1 Chrysochloris asiatica
GTGGGAAAGTGCCGGCGCCGCGGCCGCCAGCCAATCCAGGCGGCTGGCGACGGCGACGGCGGCTGCGCTGGCGGCGGCACTGGGCGTCCGCATGAATGGAGAAGAATGGGCAGGCGGGGGAGCGAGGCCGCGCGAGGGCGCGCCGGCGGGGGCTGGACGGTCGCGGGCCAGGCCCCCCGTGTGAACCTGTAATCTGAGCCGGGGCGCCCAGAGGCCCCGGAAGCCACCGCCCTGCCCGCGGTAAATCTCTGCAGCGGGGCCGCCAGTGCCGGGAGGCGGGAGACGTGCGCTGTTGGCTGGGTCGGTGCACCTGGCCGGGCCGCTAGCCATCGGCTGTGCAGAGCCTGTAGGCGCCGGGAGAGGCGCATACACAGTGATCCAGAAACCCGGCGCTCCTAGGGACAGGGCATGGGTTCGGGGATTGTTCTTTTCGGTTTCTGGGATTGTGCCTACAAATGCAGCCACCCTCGCTTCCGCTGGGTCTCCCCAGTTCTCTTCCGTGCACTCAATTTCATTGGAAGTGGAGTGCGTCTTCTCGGCTAGCCTTCGGGGTAAAGGAGAAAGGCCCTTGGGATATATTCCTTAATTTCCCCAGGCCCAAGTGTCCAGATTCTCTTCTCGGGCGACAGGGTGGCGGGGCTAGTCGCTTGAGTCTGAGGCCGCTCTCTGCTAGAATGCACCTTTAAGGTGGTCTGGAGTACACACACCCACACAAACCCTCAGGCCTCTTTGGTGCACGGCATATACAGCGCGCTATGTGAAGTTGTGCAAGTCCCCCAGAAAGAGACATGATTTTTTTTTAAATTGTGTATCTCGGTACTGATTACGTAGTTTGTGAAAACAGAGATGGTTGTTTTGAATTTGAAAATTCAGTCGTCTGTCATGGAGCACAAAGGTGCAATGCGATTCATAATAGTCTCAGTTCTGCTCTTGTGACTTGCTGACCTTACTGTTACTGAGGGAGACCTTAATAAATAAATATTGTTGCGGATAAGGGAAATGTTAAGGTTTTGTAAATAGCTCAATTTCTAGGCATCTTTAAATACTGACATCAATGCCACCGTGACACCCTTAGGACACCAGACCACAACACTGAGAACTGTCTGAACAAATACATTATTCTCAGCCCTCTCTCAGGACACCCTACCCCTTCACACATTAAACAACCTCCTGGCTCCCACTGAACTTTTTAATCCATCTCACGTTTATGGCCAGCCTTTCAGCCCTTTCAGCCTTCTCAGCTCCCCTGTGTTCCATCCAGTCTGGTGTTTGCTTTTGCTGGCACCTAAGACCTCCTGATACCTGTCCGTTGTTGTTAAGTGCTGTCCAGTCAATTCTGACACATAACAACCCAGTATTGGGTTTCCAAAGAGCACCTGGTAGGTTTGAACTGGCAACTGCTCGGAAACCCTATACAGGGTCTCTATGCGTCAAAACTGACTCAAAAGCACTTAACAACACAGTCTTCATTGAGGGAAAACGGTGACTCAACACAAAGCCGGCGTTCTAGCCCACCAGCAGTAAATCTTTCTGCTCCGGCAATAATTCACAGCCACGGAAACCCTATACAGACAGGGTGGCTATGAGTCCGAACCGACTCAGTGGCACTTAACAGCAACAAGAGTCTTCACTGGGATACCGTGCCTCAAACCTGATGATCCAGCAAGCCATCCAACTCACTCACTCCTCTCTGCTTTCCAGAAGTCTCTCCAACATTCTATTCCTTCCCCCAAGAAGACAGGCCACCCTTCCTTATAAATCATCCTGTGGACTTACCCCCTAGGGTCCTGTAAATTGTCCCAGCATCTTTAGTAACTCAGCCTTCAATGTCTCTGCTGCCATGCAGAAGTTGGGTCCATGGGAAAAGACAATGTGCAATAGAGGAATCCCTTGACTCCTGATAGGCAACTAAATGAAATCAGCTATCTTTCACATATTCAAGATTAGATTTCTAATCTTGAAAAGTAAATTCTGCATTAAAATTTTACATTTCTCCTTCTTAACATTGTTTCTCATTCATCCATCCATATTGAGTCCCACCCTCCTAGAGAGGGGCATAAGTGTTTGGAAGCATCCACTGATAAGGAAAAACCAGAGTGGAGCATTTATGAGATTTGGTAAGGCCTTTTCCGAGTTTGGGGAGAGACTTGGAGTCAAGATGGCTAGAAACAGGTGGTTCAATTAGAGTCAGGAAGGAGTTGAGACCCTGCCCTTAGGTGGTGGAATCATAGGAGAGTTTGAAATTGAGAAGCAGACCCAATTTTCTGTCACCTGCTATGAGAGATTTAGCTCTGGAGGCTTCCGGCAAAGAGTTGTTGTAAACTTCATTGTGGTCCCCTGAATGCAAAGCACAACCTGCAACAGTGACTCCCTCTTCAGTCTGAGTGGGGTCTTCCCCACTCAGGGAGGAAGAAGCTTTTTATGGTTCATCTCTCCTGAGGGACCACCCTTCTCAAATTTGCTCTCGTACAGTGCCACACAAACCTCTGTTTTCTCACCTGGTCTGTGTAGTCGGGTTAGTTTATTTGTTTATTTGCATTGAGCCTTGATGGCTCAGTGATTAAGTGCTGGATTGCTCATTGAAAGGTTGATGCTTCAAACCACCAACACTACTCCTCAAGAAAAAAAACCTGGCGATCTGCTCCCATAATGATTTATAGCTTAGAAAACCCTGGGGGACAATTCTACTCTGTCACATGGGGTTGCAATGACTCAGAATAGACTCAAGGCACAAAACAATAATAATTCATTCCCTTACCTTACTTTACTGAATTCACTTACTCCTGAGTCACTTTTATGAGTTGGAACCAACTCCATGGTACTTAATGATGAGGAGTCACTTTTGTTATGGGCATAAGGAGATTATGGAATCTACTCAAAGGGCTTGGCTCAAGTAAGGCCTCCCCAGAAGTGAACTGACATGATCCCCAAAGAGAAAAAAGAAAAGTTACCCTCAAACCCAGCTCCAGTATTCCCATGTGAAAAAAAGGGACACAGCAGTGGCCAGCAGGGATGTCCAGGAGAAAGCCCTAAGTCTTTGGTCATTCATGCATCAAAGCCTTGGCCACTGTGGATGTCCTTGTCTCTGCCAATTTGCTGTTGAGTACAGGAATCACAATCAAGAAGGCCTTGAAAATGCTGTACAAGAAGATAAGAAACTACTGTGTTGCTGTTGTTAATTGCTGTAGAATCGATTCTGACTCATAGTGACCCTGTATAGGGTTTCCGAGGAACAGTTAGTGGGCTTGAACTGCCAAGCTTGTGATTGATACTCTATAGCCACAATAAAAGAAAGAAGGGATGTCTCATTCTGGGTTTTTAGTCAAGTTTATCCATTCTGAGGTGAAAGATCTTTGTCAAAACAACTTTTAGGGCAAACATTGAGGACTTACTTGAGAAACCTGTATGAGGGAACTTCAAAAGTTTCATGGAAAAATGGAATTAAAAGATCATGGAATTTTTCTTGGAATGTTTCGAAGCCCCCTTATACAAAAGCCCCTACTATGCACAGGGCTCTGAGCCAGACCTAGGGCAATGAGATTGAGAAGTCATAATCTCTGTGAAGATACTCACAAAATGTGAAATAAAACTGTAGTCAGAGAAACTTCTTAGCTGCATGACAGTGGGCAAATTATTCTATTTAACCTCTTTAAGTCTCAATTCTCTTATCTGTAAAATGGGATGATGATAACAGTTACATTAGTTTCCTAGCCGCTGAACAAATGATCACAAAACAAAAGGCTTAAAACAATAGGAATGTATTGTCTCACAGTTTTTTTGTTTGTTTGTTTGTTTTGGCATTTTTAATTTAGGTTTGTTTTATTTGTTTAATGTTCATTCCATGCTGTGTTTCAGTAAGAACAATACAGATTCTGTATCTGTGGCTCCAGTTAGATATCCAGTAGTACAAATCAGCTTCAAGTTGAAAGACAGAGTTTGAGCGAGTGAAGAAGGGAAGGAGTGTGGGGTCCCAGAGGGAGGGGGAAGGAGAATTGAACATGCATGCAGGCTTTTCCATACCACCTTCAATGCTAACCTGCTTCAGAGGGAGAATAATAGTAGGCAAGAATGAGCAGCCATGGATTGTTTGAACTGTAACCAGCATCATGCTTTTCAGCAACATCTCAGCAGAGTTTGAAACACTTTTTACAGAAAAACCATTACAGTAAACTCCCCCCAAACAACCTTTAACCGCTTTAAACTAACACCCAATTAATTTTAAACATTGGTATAAAACTCGATTTAAACAATTATAAAAAGGAAAAATGTCACCACATATGCCGCTATAGTGTGATAACCTCTCTTTTAGATGCCTGCATCACCTAGAAGTCTAATGGCTTTCAAATGTAATTTCCATTTCTAATGGCACATACTGGCACAGTAATGCTGAAAAAGCCTCTATGCAGTCCTGTTAGTGTCTTAAAGAACCTCAAAGTTGGGACTAGTAAAATCCACAGAAATTCACTCTTGCCTTTAAGAACTTTTGAAAACGGTTTAAAAAATAAAAACTAAAACACAAAACAAAACAAAACAAAAAGTCCCCAACAGGGCAGGAACCTAAATTCCGTGACCAAATGTCAAAGTCAGATTTGGTGGTTCTCAGTGACAGTGGGGGAATTTCCAAGGGCTTGGATGGGGAGGAGCCGGGTGATCAGCGATGGTTTCTCTTCTTGGCTTTTATGTCTCAGATTTTCATCTTCCGCATCCTGCAGCTCTTCTTTATTCTGTTCCTCACCATCACCTTGCATATCGGAAGTCCATAGTGTCAGGTTATCCCATAACAAATTCATGATAAGTGTAGAGTCTTTATAGCTTTCTTTACTCAGAGTATCCAGTTCTGCAATTGCATCATCAAAAGCTGCTTTTGCCAACCTGTACGCATGGTCAGGGGAATTAAGAATTTAATAGTAGAATACAGAAAAATTGAGAGCAAGACCTAAGCGAATGGGATGCGTTGGTGGAAGTTCTGTCATTGCAATATCACTAGCAGCTTTGTAAGCCACCAGGCTGTTCTCTGCAGCCTCCTTCCTGTCATTCCCTGTGGCAAATTCAGCCAGATACCAATGGTAGTCGCCTTTTATTTTATAAGAGAAAACCTTGGACTTGCCAGTATTAGCTGCTGGAATAAGGTGTTTGTCCAGTACATCCAGACTGTTGCAACAGATTCACTTTAGTTCAGTCTCAACCATTTGCTGATATTCCAGACTCATTTTTTAGTTTGTCTTCTCCTCCCTTGTTTTCTTCTTTCTGTTCATTGCTGTAGATGATTCCCAGGAGGCTCTTCTAGCTCCAGTCACATATTTATGTGCAACTGATAGGAGATTCCTTTCTTCAGCTGTCAACTCCACATCCATTCCTGCTGCTTTCTTCATTGATTCCACCATTTCGTTGTATGGCTCAGCCTGCTAGGCCAACTTCACCTGGTACACCAGATTCTCCCCATCATCCAGAGCAGCGGTGACTCAAGCAGGGTCTGCGTGATGGATGGAAGTGGATAGCGTCTCGTTGTCTCACAGTTTTGAAGATGTGTTGTTAGTTGCTGTCAAGTTGATTCCGATTTATGACTACCTAAGTATCATAGAATGAAACGTTGTCTGTTGCCACCCCTGTGATCACTGGCATGTTTGAGTCCATGGGTGCAGCTACTCTGTCAGTCCATCTCACTGAGGGTTTCCTTCATTTTTGCTGACCTTCTGCTTTACCACACATGCCATCATTTTGTAGTGATTGGTCTTCCCTGATAACATCCAATCTAAAACCAAAAGATCCAAACCCACTGGAATCTAGAAATCTGAAATAGGGTGTTAGTAGGGCCGTGTTCGCTTTGCAGGCAAAAGGGGAAGAGTTTCCCCTGTCTCTTTCTAGCTTTTGGGTGGCTTTTAAGGGACACTTGGTTTGGTGCTGTAGGATCAGCACTGGACAGCGAACCACAAGGTCAACGGTTCAAACCGACAAGCAGCTCCTCAGAAACCCAATACAGAGTCACTATGAGTCAGAACCAATTTGATGGCATTTAACAACAACAAACAATCCTTAACATGAGTTACAGAAAACAAGAAAGTGATGACTATAAAGGGAGTAACTGAGATTATCCTTCACCTGCCAAGTGCACTGTCTGTGTTTTATAGAAAAACAAAACAACAAATCCACAGATAACAACAGGTCGATTTATAGAATCCATTCATCCACTTGTGGAATGCAGGAAGGGGAGTTGGGAGGGTAGATTGTACAGGAAGGGAAACAAATATGCAACTCAGTCCAGGCACAGCTTCCCACATGTGCTAAAAAATAACTTCAGAAAATCCTGTGGTCCTTTCAGACCCATGGTGCTAAAAATCCACTGGTGATGGCAAGATTCTGCTTAAGTGTGTCAGAGACAAAGTCGCAGTGCCTCAAAGAGAAGGAAATATGCAAAGGGCCTTTGACAGATTGGGTTCTGCCTTCCTTGGGTAAGAGGAAGTAAACAGGAAGAGTTGCCATATCCTCCTTCCAATCCCACCTGCCTCCTGTGGAAGCAGGTGAAGTCAGTGTCCTTCAACAGCCTTCCTTCTGGCAGGAGATGGATGTGGTGAAACAAACATCTCTGCAGAGATTGAGCACTTGGAGAAGATGGTAGATAGACCATCTCGTGAATGAGGCTGCTGCTTAAGAAGACCATCAAGGAGAAGAGGTACAACTGAGAAGGGTCCAATTTGCCAGGGGTCTTTACTTCATTAGTGCTCTGATAATGAATAAAGGAAAGATGGTGGAGAAGAGGCAGTCACTAATGATATATGAGGACTGCACTGCTATGAGAAAAGTCAAGGGCAAACCAAATCCAAAGTAATGAGTCTAGTCCCTTTCTATCTGACAAATGCAGGTGCATTTCAATTCCTTTATTGAACCAACTATATTCAAAGCAGTATATAGGGAATCAGGAGAGTCATGTGAAGGAGACTAACCAGCTGACCTACAAGATGGAGGGCAAAAAGATTCTCAAACATCCCTTGGAAAAGGGAGAGAGCAGCAAAAGTTTGAAGAGCATATCAGTAATCATTTTGTTGGCACTAAGGAATGGTGGAGACTTCTGGTGTGGCACTGCAGGACAAGCGCTCAACCACAAGGTCGTTTTGAAGTACAAGGTCAGTGGTTCAAACTCACCAGCTACTCCTCAGAAACCCTATACAGGGCCACTATGAATCGGAACCAACTTGATGGCATTTAACAACAACAAAAACAAAACATGCTTTGTCTTGTAAGTGCATCACTTCAATCTCTGCCTCCATCTTCACATGGCAATCTTTCCTTTGTTTATGTCTCTTCTTGTTTTACAAGAACACCACGGATACTGGATTAGGGCCCACTCTCATGTTAACTAAAAACATCTTCAAAGACCCTAGTTCCAAACAGGTTCATATCACAGGTACTGGGGTTTAGAACTTTTTGGGAGACACAATTCAACTCAGTTACCTTCCAGTGTCACAGATGACTTAAAATAGATCATACAAAGTATTTAGTATGATCTTTGGATAAATAAATTACTCAGAAAACAAAAGCTGTTATTACTATTGATCTACTAATGAGTAAATAAATTCCAAGCACCAGGTTACCCTTAAGTTTTTGCTTGTTTTGTTTTGTTTGGGTTGTGTGTTTGTTTGCTTCATTTTTGTTTTTTGGTATATATATATATACTATCACTTACAAGGAGGTTGAAAGAAGGAATGATTCCTTTTCAAATAATTATGTCACAGTGTCTCTAGAAAACAATATAATACAAAGGAGCCAGTGCTACTTGTTAAAAGCATTATTTTGAGTAGACCTAAAAAAAGAAAAATCCTCTGCTATTCTTTATTGGGAGAGAGATAGCTCCATACAATAAACACTGGACTGTGAACCACAAGGTCAACAGTTCAAGCCTACCAGTCACTTCACAAAAGAAAGATGAGGTTTTCTGTTCCCGTGAAGATTTAAAGCCTTGGAAACCCTATACAAGGTTGCTATGAGTCAGAACCGACTCCACACCATTTAACAAACAAAAACAATTCTTTATTAGTAAAAGTTGTGCTTCTGAGTTATATTCCCTGAGTATGCAGTGCTGTAAATATGTTTATAAAAAAGCTGAGTTCTTAACAGAGTTCAGAGCTGGCTCCTTGATGAGAAAAAAAAAAAAAAAAATCAGAAATCACAGAGTTGCCAAAAAATGTCACACCAGAATGTTAACCAAAGGCCAGCTTTGTCCTGTTACTCATGCTCGCTGCTTTCTCTACACACTCCATCTCAAACATGAGATTGCCTTGTGGCATGTTATGCCACACAAAGGTGCTTTTCCACTACCTACTCTCTTATTGAAATCAAATGTACAGTACCTTGGCATTTGCCTTGAGGGAGTTGTTTCATTAGAAAGCCAACAGGCACCAGCGTGGTACAATAGGGAAAGGATTTCAAGTACCGGCCATTACACGACTGCATGCCTGAACCCATCACCACATTGCTCTTCTTTGAGCCTGGGTCCTCTTCTGTAACATAAGAATACCTCTGCCTGTGTGGGTTTTTTAGTTGAGTTAAGGTTCACTGTATTTTTATTTTTGTTTTATTGAAAAGTCAAATGAGCGTAGTGCTGTAGGATCAGCATTGGACTGTGAACCACAAGGTAAGCAGTTCAAACCCACCACCTGCTCCTTGGAAACCCTATACCGGGTCTCTATGAGTAGGAACCAACTTGATGGCACTTAACAACAACAATGCTACAGATACTGGAGTCCTGGTGTAGCGCTGTAGGATAAGCACTGGATTGCTAACCTCAACGCTGGCGATTGAAACTCATCAGCTGCTCCTTGGAAACCCTATACAGAGTTGCTATGAGTCAAAACTGACTTGATGGCACTTAACAACAATATTACAGATATTGGGGAACATAGTGGCTCCATAGGATAAGCACTGTACTGCCAATCACAAGGTCAGGGGTTCAAATGCATTTGGGAACCTTCCTTTCCAGCTTAGAGTCGTTAGCAAAAAAGCCTTATTTGCATTTGTCTAGTTGAGCACTCATTAGCCACAAAGCCCTTTTCTCACATATTATCTACTAATATTCTCTTGAAGCGGTATTTCAAGGAACACACTTTGGGAAATAGTTTCCCAATGTAAGGGTAGATTTATTCTGTTTTGGATTCAAGACTACTGACCCAGAAAAAAGTTAAATCAGACACAAATGAAAAGTAACTGAATAGAAATTATTATTATCAATATTTATTAAGTCAAGCACTGTATATAACTTTTGCTTTGGAAGTTCTCTGCTGCCTGATCTGAAAGATTGGTTCCTAAGAGAAAAGTTTTTAAATTCTTTTTGAAAGTACTAGCGAACACTTGCATGGTACTTAACATGTGCCAGGCACAATTTTGAACCCTCACAGCAATCCAAGACAGAGGAAGTATTATTTATTCTTTCCGCCAGTTTTAGGAGAGGAAGACTGGATAGAAAAAAGTAAGAGATATGCCCCAGAGCTTTCTCTGGCAATCGGTTTGATTCGCAACACCCTCTTTTCCTCAGTACTTTCTTTACTCAATTACAATCTTCAAGTACTAATTTGCAGTACATTATTTTTATAATTAAAATAATTCAACTACTTTGCACTTTCAAGACAGCCTGGATATACATGAGATAAGTTTTAAAGCATCACCAAAACAAGATTAGGAGCCACTGTGCATCCAAATCTGGAGACAGTTGCATTCAGCAGAAGTGAAATTCCATTTTCCTAGATTGTCTGGATATTCTCAGGGTACTGTAACATCTTCACTAGCATTTGTTTCTAAGTGTTTCATAAATTTAGGACTTTTGTGTTTATAGCTATTGATTACAAGCAAATGAAAAATAATTATAAATTATTCAATTTCACAGGATAAAAGGCTCTAGGTAAACCTCCAATAGGGAATTCACAGATTTTGTCTCTGAAACCAGTGGGCTTCTAACTCCTTATATTATCTTTTTACCTGAGTTACTGTATAAAATCAATGTAGTTTTATACTGGCTTCTTGGTTAAAGAGTGATTTTTCCCCCCTCTTTTGATGTAAGAACATAAAGCAGAGATGAGGAACCCAAGGGTAATTGTCATTGTTTTAAGTGCCACTGAGTTGGTTCTGACTCATAGCCACCCTGTATACGTGAGGCAAAAGCCCCCAGGACCCCTTTAGAATATCTTTAGATATTCTATCCCATCTCCATATCACAACAAATACACAGAAGTCACTGCTACTATTGCTTCCTTTATGGAACTCCGATGTCACCTAGGAAACTCTATGGGGCAGTTCTACTCTGTTTTACAGGGTCATTGTGACTTGGAATAGACTTGATAGCACAAAATAACAATGTTTTTATTTTTCAGTCCTTTTCTTAGTCTAGCAACTGTGCTGGAACTCCATAAGCCATCCTCCCATATGCAGTAGCTGAACATTCACCCTCCTTGAAAGTACATTCTAGAAAACATTATTCACTTCCTCAAGTCTTAGTAGAATGTGCAATTGAATATACTGTATTCCTTTGCTCTCTTGTTAAGTTCCATGATGTTGGTTACATCAGAATGACCCTGTATAGGGTTTCTGGGGTTGTAAATCTCTGTGGAAGCAGTAAGTCAAATCTTTATCCCGGAAGGCAGCTGGTGGGATCAAACCACCAACCTTGTGGTTAGTAGTCCAGTGATTATACTATGGAGTCATCTCACTCCTCTGTGCTCTCTAATAGCACTCTTTAAATATTTAGACATTTTGATTGCTATAGATTTACATTTGTTAAATTATATTCAGTAATTAGAATAGAAAGTATATTGTTGTTGTTAAGTGCCGTCGAGTCGGTTTCGACCCATAGCGACCCTGTACAGGGTTTCCGAGGAAAGTATATAGAACAATATTAATATATTTTTCTGGAATGAATAAGAGATAGAGACAGAAAGTTGAGTTAGCAGATTTTTTTCATAAGGTGTAAACACATGACATGATTTTTAAAAAGCAGAATGTATCTGGCTATGAAAACAGCTGGATTCATCTTTGCTTATATGTACGGTCACATGTCATCTCTTCAGTCCATACACAATTACCCTAATAAATGCTAAAGATCCAAAGCATCCTACCTTCAAATCTAGTTTTTGAGAATCCACAAATGTTGAAGCTCTGAGTTAAATGTTTTTGTCCTCTGTGAAATAGAGCGAATTTTTATTGCATTTGGCCAATCTTTTGCCAAAGGCCTTGTAACAGTGTTAAAAAGCAAAGATGTCACTTTGATGACTGAAGTCATGCTATTTTCAATTGCCTCATATGCCTGGGAAAGTTGGTCAATGGATAAAGAAGTAATGAGAAGAGTCAATGCATTGAGTTATGGGGTTGGAGAAGAATATTCAAAGTACATTGGACCATCAGAAGAACAAACAAATCTGTCTTGGAAGACGTACACCCAGAATGCTCCTTAGTAGCAAGGATGGCAACACTTCATCTTACAAACTTTGAACTTGTTATTAGCAGGGACCAGTTCCTGGGAAGTCTACCATGCTTGATAAAGTCGAGGGTCAACAAAACAAGAGAAAGACTCTCAACGAGATGAATTGACACAGTGACTGCTACAATGGACTCAAACAACAATTGTGAGGATGGTGCAGAACCAGACAGTGTTGGACAGAGGGTCTCTATGAGTTGGAACTAATATGAGGGTTCCCAACAACAACAGTTTTAGGATTTCATTTCATATTTTATAGGTGTTAGCGAAATTAATAATATTAGTAAGTACTTCTTAAGTTGGTAACCCTAACCAAAATTGTATTCTATGGCAAGACCTGGGGACTCTTGGGCCCAGAGTCAGTGACATAGCCACAGAGGACTAGAGTGGAGAGTGAAACATCCAG
This sequence comes from Chrysochloris asiatica, assembly GCF_000296735.1. Taxonomy (NCBI): domain Eukaryota; kingdom Metazoa; phylum Chordata; class Mammalia; order Afrosoricida; family Chrysochloridae; genus Chrysochloris; species Chrysochloris asiatica. The sequence goes on from NW_006408519.1 coordinate 60,249,871, forward strand.
CCGATAAGAGAGGGCATATGCATAAGGACACCCACACTTGCAGATAATACCTACTTGCCCTGGCTTCGATGACTGGATGATCGGAGCTCAACCAGAAGTAAAAAGAAGAGGGAAAAAAAAAAAATATTCTCATACAATTTGATGAACTTGACCTACACTTATGGAAGCAGTAGCTCAAAAGAGGGAACAAGTCCTTACAGCAAGAATCATTCCCACACCCTCCACACACAGAGTAGACAGGGATGGGCAACTTGGACATTGGCTACCCAAAATGGGGGGTGGGGGGCTACAAAGGCAAGAAGTGACTGGCTTACAAGCTTTCAAGAGGGAACCTAGACCCAGAGGGCCTGGAGGAAGGTAGAATCTCCAATGAGTAGTATCCAATCTGACTAGGTGGGGCTGATGCAACGAAATGCAGACGGGTCTTTTGTGATACAATAATGAATAATTGTTATCAGGACTGATTGTGAGGGTCAGAAATGTAAAGGTAGACGTTTTATAGCAAGGAGGGGAGTGATTGACTTTTCAGTCTAGGAGCAGAGGTCCCTAGGACCATCAAGGGAGAAGAGCAGAGAGCGGGACCCTACCCAGAGAAGCAGTGATGCCTGAAATGGAGCCAGAGCTGATGATGTGGAGTGATGGAGCAGCTGGAGACTTTAGATCCAGAGAGGGAGAGCAACTGTGTGCTGAAGACCTGAGGGGCACGGGGGAAGGATTGCATGGAGGGGATTGTAACCATGGCAATGAGACGATATACGATAGAATGAATGTAAAACTAATGTTCCCCCATGTAAACTGTCACATAATTCACAATAAATCATTTAAGAAAGAAAAAAAAAATTGCATTCTATCAGTTTATCTTAATTTATTTATTTTAGTATTTTATTCAGGTTGCCTTTGGTTGGATGAAAACTTTTGCTAAACACACACAGACTTAAAAAAAAAAAAAAAAAACTTCTCTTACTTTCTTATCACTACTTATTTCCCATTTGTAACATTTATTGAGGTGTTTTTTTTTTTCCCTTGAAGTTTGACTAGAAGAATTAACTTTTTAATTAATCTTTTCTAATTTATAAACATTACATTTTTAAAAAATTCTTTCACCAAAACTCAACCCTTACCAATATTCTCCAAAGCACTTTTATGCTTTGGATACAGCAGAGCGCTCCTGCTGAGGATTATAGCTACCAAGTAGGAATACACAACAACGCAGCCAGTTTCTGTTACATCACCTCTTCCTCTTGGTGACATGTGTAAAAGTAGAACTGTGTTCTATAGGACTTTCGATGGCTGATATTTTAGAAGTAGATCACCAGGCCTATATTTCAGGCACCTCTGGATGAACTCCAGTTTCCAACTGTTTGGTTAGCAGATGAGCACATTAATCCTTGTACCACCCAGAGACTCTAGACATATACCCTAAGTAACTAATAAATTTAAGTATTATTATCCCGGGTGTGTATGGGGGGCGGGGGGAGCAGGGAGAAATAGGGTATTTAAGAACTCATAGAGAAAAGGAGTAGATATAATTTTGAAGAAATAATTCATTAATAATCCTTTGGACTTTATCATTGTGAACTCATATTCCCTTAAGGTACACATGTGCATGTGTGTCACACATACACATATACATGTATACACACAAAGATCTTACTTTACCGTTGTTAAAGCATTAAAAGAATTTTTAAACACCATGCCATATTGTATACTAAAAATATTCTACCTTCTTGAATTGAACACTCATGTGTTGCTATGGGTTAATACGCTGGAATTCACAGTAGCTTTGAACCACAAGGTCAGTGGTTCAAGCTCACCAGTTGCTCCTCAGAAACCCCATACAGGGTTGCTATGGATCAGAACTGACTCAATGGTACTTAACAACAACAAGGCCACAGCACTAAACTGTGTGGATGCACCCCCCCCCCCAAAACAAATGAATGAAAAGAACAGATTTCCTCTTCCCTCCTAATTTGTATCAAGTTCAACACTTGGGACCATCCACATTGCTCTACAGAAGGAATTTCCATGTGGCTTCCTCCACGTGTTTATTCGTGGAATCCTTTCTTCAAGACCCAGCATTTTAAGTTCAAGATATTAAGAATATGTTGATTGATGCTGAGATAAAAAGTAGTTGTACAGGCCAATGCAATGGGCTCTGCGCAATTTGTTGCCTTATTCCCACTGCTGTCATTGGTGACATTCATGGATTTAGAAAGTAAACCTGGAGAGACTGTGGTGGTCCGTGACAGAGTGGTTAGAAGAAGGTCTCCAGTGTAAGGACACAGGGCAGAATGAACCTGTGACAAATGGCTACCATGCCCACAATGACAAATGAAGTGGGATAAGACAATCTGTTCAGTTTAAAAACAGAAGAGAGAGATGTTAAATCTTCATCACACATGATTGACGTGATACAAAAAGAACACATACATGAGGGAAAGATGCCCTGGAGCTGGGAATCTGCTAAGATTGAACCTCACTTAAGGTTATGGCTTCCGGAATGGAAAGAGAAAGGGAAAGCAATTATGAAATAACATTGAGTTATATTTGGCATGTCAGTTGTTAAGTGTCGTCTAGTCAATTTAGACTCACAGCAACCCTGTATAGTTTTTCTGAGGCACAGCTGGTGGGTTTGAACCTCCAACCTTGCTGTTATCAGTCCAGTGTTTATCCTACAGTATCACACTAGGATGTCAGTGGGTGAACACAATACTGCCCTGCCAGATAAGAAGCCAAGTATCCTTCATGGTTTATTGCTCTCAACATTTAGCATGTATCAGAATTACATGGAGCACAGGGTGATGCTGCTGTTGATGGTACACATTTTGAGAACCACAGTTCTAGAAGACTATTTGTCTTTGCTGGTAGAGAGATTTGGTACTAATAGAGTTACTTAAGGAGGAAGCAAGTTACCTTAGCCTCAAGAGTATCTATCAAAAGATAATGATGGAAATTTTGGGAAGATGTAGATGTAAATAAACTATCGTTCTGGCCTTCCCTTACAAATACAGTAAGAAATACAACAAGGAAATGGTGTTCAACTTTAGGGGCTTTGAATTGAGGAGCAGAAGAAAGCAGCAGGGAACTGTAGATGGGCAAAAATCAACAAAACAATAACAAATGCTACAGGATAAGAAAATCTTCATTAGTAACTGCTTCAAGACCTCTTCACTTTTAGCAAACAAGGTTGTATCACCTCCGTATCACAGACTGTTAATGAGCCTTCCTCCAATCCTATTACATGTTCTTCATTATATAGTCCAGTTCCTGGATTATTTGCTCAACATACAGATTATTTGTTTAATTTACCCTGTTGCTGTTAAGTGCCATTGAGTCAGTTCAGACTGATAGTGAATCTATATAGAGTTTTTAAGGAGCAGCTGGTAGATATGAATCACCAACCTTGTGGTCAGAAGTCCAGTGCTTATCTTGTAGCACCACACCAGGACTCCCAATTTCCCTTAGAATGTCAAATATTGTTGTTTTTGTTGTAAAAGTGCCATCAAGCTGGTTCTGACTTATAGCTCATTCCAAGGAGCAGCTGGTGAATTTGAACTGCCAATCCTGTGTTTCAAACCAACCTTGGAATGTTATACATGCTAATGATTAAATATAATTTCCTAGTAACCACTAAGGAAAAATATTTTAAAACTATGCAAAGGAAATGAGAAGGAAATCAAAAAGTTTCACTACACTATATAAACAAAACACAAAAGCAAGCAGTACTAAAGAACAAAGACAAAGACGGCTTAAGACACATACAAAAAAAACAAATGAAATGGCAGAAGTTACATCATTTCTTATCAGTAATCACAGTAAATGTAAATGGAGTAAATACTCCAATCAAAAGAGAGTGTTATTGTTAGATGCCATTGAGTTGGTATCAACTCACAGCAACTTGATGCACAACAGAATAAATCACTGCCTAGTCCTGTGCCAATCTCACAACCACTGCTACAGCTGAGCCCATTACTGCTGCTACTGTGCCAATCCATCTCATTAGGGATCTTTCACTTTTTCACTGACCCGGCACTTTACCAAGAATAATAACCTTCTCCAGGGATGGTCCCTCCTGATAATACGTTGCATTCTGGCTATATTTCCCAAATAGATTCATTTGTTCTTCTGGCAGTCCATTGTACTTTTAATATTCTCCTACAACATCAAAATAAATACATAAACATAATCCAATTGTATTTTTTTTTTCTGTATGCTTTTTATGAGACACACCTTAAACCCAAGGACCCAAATAGGTTAAAAGTGAAAAGGTAGAGGGGGAAATCTATGCAAATATAATCAAAAGAGAGCTAAGCTATATCTTAATATCATACTGAATAGAGTTTAAGACAAAATCTGTCAAGAGAGCTAAATTTGAACATTATATAGTAATGAAAGGGTGAAAGAACATTTAACAATCATCAATATAGATGCATTCAACATCAGGAGACCTAAATATATAAACAAAACACTAATAGAATTGAAGGGAGAAATAGATAGTACTACAAAAATAGTTGGAGACTACAATACACCCCTTTTAATATTAGACAGAATAGCTATAAACAAAATAGAAGAAGAGCAATAAGGGAAACAGAGGAACTGAATGACATTATAAACCAATTAGAGTTAACAGATATAGATAGATAGATGATTGATATACATAGAACATGGAACCCAAAACAGCACCATATACATTATACTCCAGTGCACATGGCTAATTCTCCATGATAGACCACATTTTAGGTCCCAAAATAAGTCTCAAAAAATATTCTAAAAAAAACTAAAATCCTACAAACTATCTTCTCTGACCACAACGGAGGTCAGAGAAGATAGTTTTTTTGATGTCAATAACAGAAAGAAATGTGAAAAATACATAATATGGAAACAACACTACTAAACTACCAGCAGGTCACGGAAGGAGTCCTAGTGTGGCACTGGGGGTTAATGAGTCAGACTGCAATGCCATTTGAACTGCAAGGTCGGTGGTTCAAGCTCACCAGCTGCTCCTTGGAAACGCTATACAGGATCACTATTGGTCAGAACCAAGTTGACGGCACTTAACAACAACAAGATCAAGGAAGAAATCAAAAGATTTCTCAGAGTAAAACAAAAATAAGAGCACAGCATATCAAAATTTATGGGATGCCTACACCTATGGATGCAGTAGCTCAAAAGAGGGAACAAATCCTTACAGCAAGAATCATTCCCACCGCCTCCCCACAGAGTAGACAGGGATGGGCAACTTGGACATTGGCTACCCAAAATGGGGCGGGAGGGGAAGCTACAAAGGCAAGAAGTGACTGGCTTACAAGCTTTCAAGAGGGAACCTAGAGCCATAGGGCCAGGAGGAAGGCAGAATCTCTAGTGAGTAGTATCCAATCTGTCTAGGCGGGGCTGATGAAATGAAATGCAGATGGGTCTCTTGTGATACAATAGTGAATAATTGTTATCAGGACTGATTGTGAGGGTTGGAAATGTAAAGGTAGACCCTTTATAGCAAGGAAGGGAGTGATTAACTTTCCAGTCTAGGAGCGGAGGTCCCTAGGACCATTAATGGAGAAGAGTGGAGTGCGGGACCCTACCCAGAAAAGCAGTGATGCCTGAGATGGAGGCAGAGATGATAACGTGGAGAGATGAAACAGCTGAGGACTTTAGATCCAGAGAGGGAGAGGGACTGTATGCTGAAGACCAGGGGGTAGGGGTGTGGGGGGCAGGCTTGCAGGGTATACCCTTTGGTTGGTTGATGATGCATGGAGGGGATTGTAACCATGGCAATGAAATGATATATGAAAGAATGAATGTAAAACTAATGTTCTCCCATGTAAACTATCACATAACTCATAATAAAACATTAAAAAAAAATTATGGGATGTAGGAAAGGTAGTTCTCAGAGGAAAACAAAATAGTAATAAATACCTACACACAGAAAAAAGAGAAAGATCTCAGCCTAACTCAACTCCAGGAATAAAAAGAGAAAGTAAACTAAACCTAAACCTACCAGAAGAAGGAAAATAACAGATATCACAGCAGAAATAAATCAAAAACAGAAAAAAGAGTAAAGAAAACTAATAAAACCAGAACTTGGTTTCTTAAAAATATCAATAAAACCGACAAACTTTTATGTAGACAGACATAGAAAAAAAGAAGATACAAATAACAAAAATGAAAGAGGTGACATTACAGCTGACCTGATAGAAATAGAGAATTATGACAGAATATTATGAACAGTTCTATATGACAACAAATTGGACAACATAAATAAAATGGACAAATTCCTAGAAGCACAACCTACCCAAACTGACTCAAGAGGAAATAGAAAGTCTCAACAGACCTATCACAATTGAAGAGATTGAATCAGTAATCAAAATATCCCCCCTAAAAAAAAGTCTTGGACCAGATGGTATCACTGGAGAATTCTACCAAACATTTAGAGAAGAATGGATATCAATGCTCCTTAAATTCTACCAACAGAAGAAAAAGAAAGGAATACTTCCTAATTCATTCTATAAAGTAAACGCAACCCTGATACTGAAACCAGACAGAGCCACCACATGAAAACAAAAGTACAGGCAATGTCTCTTACAAATATAAATGGAAAATCCTTAACAAACTATTAACAAACAGAATCCAACAGTATATTTAAAAAGTTGCAGGGCTCAAGTCAACAAACAAAAATCAGTTGAGAATCCTACACTAGCAATGAGAAATCTGAAAATAAAATTAAGGAACAATTTCATTTACAATAGCATCTAAGAAAATAAAATATCTAGGAATAAATATTACCAGGAATTTGAAGGACTTGTACAATGAAAACTATAAAATATTGCTGTAAAAGATTGAAGATTTAAACAAATGGAAAGATGTTCCACGGTCATGGATTAGAAGCCTTAATTATCATTAAGATGTCAATGCTTCCCAACGCAATCTATAGATTCAAAGCAATCCTAATAAAAATTCAACACCTTTGTTTATAGAAATGGAAAAACATGAGGCCAAGATGGCCAAACTTCATCTCTCATATTTTGGATATATTGTCAGGAGGGACCAGTCGCTGGAGAAGGATATCATGCTTGGTAAGGTGGAGGGTCAGAGAAAAAGAGGATGACCCCTAACGAGATGGATTGGCCAAGTGGCAGCATCAATGGACTCAAGTGTGGCAAAAGTAGTGAGGTTGGCCCAGGATCGGGCAGTGTTTTGTTCTGCGCTATGCATAGTGTCGCTATAAGTCAGTACCGACTTGATGGCACCTAACAACAACAACAATCATGTGGTAAAAGGAATGAATAAGCCACCTGCTGTGATGTTAGAAAGCAAAAAATATCACTTTGAAGACTAAATGCACCTAACCCAAGCCATCAAAAATTTCAATTTTGCATGCAAAATCTGGACAATGAATAAGGAAGATCAAAGAAGAATCAATTTCATTGAATTATGGTGTTTGCAAAGAATACTGAATATACATGGATTGCCAGAAGAACAAACAAATCTATTTCAGAAGTACAGCTAGAATGCTCCTTAGAAACAAAGATGGCAAGACTTCATCTTGCATACTTTAGACATCAACATCAGGAGGGACCTAGAAAGGACGTTTATGCTTGATCGAGGAAGGATGAAAAAGAGAAAGATCCTCAATGAGATGAACTGACAGAGTGGTTGCAACAATGAGTTCAAACGTAGCAATGAAGTCAGCAATAGGGAAAAAAGGTCTACCTTGTGCATTATGCACTCATAAGAGCTATTAATATGAGATCACATTGACAACAGCAACTCCAAAGATTAGATAAAAAGCTTGCTTGCAGGGCAGTGAGTTTATGCCAGTGAAGGAGGATCACTCAGAAAAGGCAGATGAGGAAGTTGCACAAGTTGAAGAACGTAATTAGTGTCCTGACTTGTACATATAGAAAGTGGTGAATTGGTGTATGTTTTGCTGTGTAGAATCTGAACAACAATAAAATAAATACAAGGAGGGGGGAGGGAATTATAATGAAATACTCAACATTCACTTATGTCTCTTTGAACTCAACCAGACTTTCAGATGGTAACAACTTTGTACCTTCCAAACTAATCCAGAATTACACTAAATTCCTGAATCAAGTCACTTGAATTCTGGGATTGTTTTTGTTGATGTTGTTAATGGTTTGATGTTTGTTTTAAGAAAGTTGCTGCTTATCTTGAGAAACCATGGACTCTCAAAATAAATTTCCCTTGGGAAGGGCTCCTTAGAGGAGAAATAAGCCCATTGTTTCCCTATGTCAAATAAAATGTTCAGGCCTCTAAAGGCCAAGAAAATGAGCAAATAAAAGACAAAAATATAAATGAGACCATCCTCCAAATCTACAAAGGCAAAATAATTAAACACCAGGTGAGCATTACAATGCTATCATTACAATGGTAATGATAGAATTGAATAATGTATATTAATTATATAGACAGAGAAACTGGGTTCCTCCAGAGCCTCTCGAATGAACCGTAGTCTATAGTCTTGTACTGAACTATGATCCACCCAGGAACCATATAAATACAAGGGTAAGCAAAGAAGTATTGCTACTGGCATTCCAGTTTATAGATGTATGGGTTTATTGCAAACAAAATGTGTTTCAATGTTTTTGTGATCAGAGGATGCCTGCAGCAAATTATTCTGCAACAAAGTAATAAATACACTTGTCTTGGTCTCACTAAGATGCCTTGAAAAAAAAAGATAGGTGAGTAAAGTGTTACGCAAAGACCAGTTAATGCAAAGAGGTGATCTTCCATCAGTCTTTAAGCAGGATCGAAGCTAATGAAGATTAATTCATGGGAACAATTGTAACTGGAGTCTTGGTGTGGCACTGTGGATTAACGTGCTGGACTGAAGTTTGAATCGCAAGGGCAATGGTTCGAAGGCACCATCTGCTCCTTGGAAACCCTGTATAGGGTTGCTATGAGTTGGAAACAACTTGACAGCAGTTAACATAGTCAACATTAATTGTAACTAGGGACAAATCTTGGATATATTGGTATAATACAGAGAGCAAGGTCCAATTAAAATAATGGGTTCTGAGGGGATCTGCTAGGCCTTGTAAATTCAAGCAAACTGTTAGCTATGAAAGTTCAGGTGATTGCTTTTTGAAGTTCCAGAGGGGTAATTTTGATAGATTTTCTCAAAGGACACAAGACCATCCTGAGGGCTTATTGTGAAGTTTTAAGAAAACAGAAAACTGCATTAGTGAGAAAGGGGCCAGGAAAGTTCATTTTTCTTTGTTTGTTTCATCGTGACAACGTACCTGCTTATTCTACTTGGGTAGTAAGGCCTGTCCTATGAGATTTTCACTGTGAAACATTACCCCGTCTACCCTACAGCACCAATCTTTCCCCTTCAAAATTTCTTTTGTTCCCCAAACTCAAAGAACATTTTAAAGGAACATGATCTGAGTTTCTTGACGATGCCCAAACTGACATTTTGGGGTGATATGAATGAAATAGGGCAGAATTCCTAAGAGAAGGGTTAAGGAACTGAGACACTGTTTTCAAAAGTGTAAACACCTAAATGGAGGATATGAAATATGAAATAACTTCATATTTTGATATTTTTGTTTAATAAAGATTTATATGATTTTGTAGCAATGCTTTTTTACTTATCCTCATGTGTGGGCATGTGTGTGTCAGACTCCAATTCCAGATTCTAACTCTGTGCAGTGTTTAAACCGGGGTTCTCAAATTTTAGCATGTTATAGAATCATCTGTAGGGTTTAAAAACAACAACAACAACAACAACAACAACACAGAATCCTGGGCCCCACCCCCAGTACTCAAATGTTTATATTTCAAACAAGTTTCCAGGGGATGCTGATGTGGTTGGTTTGGAATCATACATTGAGAATTGCTAGTTTCATTCTATGGTTCTTAACTTGACCACATAAGAATTATCCAGGGAGTGGTTTTGGGTTTTTATAATCCCAATTCCTAAACCATACCCCAGAACAATTCAAATCAGTATCTCTGGGGACAGCTTTTTGAAGTTTTCAGGTGATTCCACTAGGCAGCCAAGATGGGGAATTTTTATTGTTTCTAGTTAGGTCCCCAATAAAATCAAACCAATTGTCATCGAGTCTATTCCAACTCATAGTGACCCCATAGGACAGAGTAGAACTGTCCCATAGAGTTCCCAAGGCTGTAAATCTTGATGGAAGCAGATGCTTCATTTTTCTCACCCGTGGCTGGTAGGTTTGAACTGCCATCAACCTTTTGGTTAGCAATTAAGTGCTTTAACTACTGCTCCATCCAGACTCTTTCTATTTAGGTCAGTAGTTCTCAAACGTTAGCACACATAGAAACTTGTTAACACACAGCTGATGGGCCGCTTTCCTGGAGTTCCAGATTTAGTTTTAAGCTGCCATTTGCCCTCAAGTTGGTTCCAACTCATAGTGACCCTGTACATGTTTTCCAAGAAACAGCTGTTAGGTTTGAACAGTCAACTTTGTAGTTAGTAGTTCAGTGCTTATCCTACAGCGACTCACCAAGACTCTACTGGTTATGTGCCGTTGAGTCGGTTCTGACTCATAGCGACCCTGTACAGGATTTCCGAGGCTGTAAATCTTTCCGGGAGCAGAAAGCCTCATCTTTCTCCCACGGAACAGCTGGTAGTTTCAAACTGCTGACCCTGAGGTTTGCAGCCCAATTCGTAACCACTACTCTACCAGAGCTCCTTAAGACTCCACTAGGGTCAGAGAATTGCCTTTCAAATCATTTACCCAGAAATTCTGTGAGGCTTAGAATCATACTTTTGAAAACCGTTGGGTTAAATTAACATCAACTGTTCACATGGAATCAAGGGAGAACCCAGGAGAAAATATTAAGTTACTCACTCTCCTCACCCAACTGACATTAGCCCCCAACTGGAGAACTATGGATCTGGTCTAAATCAGCATTTCAAGTTCCACAGGCTATCCTAATGTGTAGCCAAATCTGAGAAACACAGCGAAACCAAGTGAGTAAACAACACAATGTATCTGTAACATTTGCTTCTCATCTGAGTTAACCTCTTCCAACCAGACTGTATCCCTGCTTTTACCATATACACAGTCAGATTCTTTGTTTAAGAAAAGTACTACATTGAAATAAATGGAAGATCATGACAGCCATTTCTGAATTTGAGAAATAACTAGGTTAGTCCAGGAAAGGATTCAAGGATTCATTGCTATAAATACAACATAATGTCTGATTTTTTTTTTTTTTTTGATTTTTTTTTAATGTAACATGGTAACCCACCCCTTTGGTGATCTGCAGCCAGTCGAGTAAACAGAAACATTATAACTGTTATTATAAAAGCAGTTTCCTATAAATGAAAATTTATGCTTATATCTAAATAAACTTGAAATTTGATCAAACACCCTGGTTCCAGGAAAATAACGTTGGGTTTGGACAACACAAACCAGAAGAACGTTTTTCTGCCAGCTGATGTTTTTGAATATACAGGGTTATTTTTAATCACACGGTATGGGAATAACTTGTCTGCTACAGAAAGTAAAAGTTGAAATTTGGGAATGGGATGGTGGTGTGGCGGTGTGGATGCAAAAACTAGCAGATGGAATCCGCTCTCAACAGGGGCCTTCTTGGCCAGCTTGTGATATAAATCAGATACATGCTTGTAGTTTTTAGTTTAGTTTTTCACTGGAAACAGTGATACTATTGTGTTTTAGCAGCTGATTTAGTAAATTGTCATTCATGACCTTTCTAAAATACACTATGCCATACCATGTCCAAATCTTACACCTCGAAAGCTTGTAAATTCCTAGTGCTGCTATAATAAATACTATAAGTGTAGTCTTTGATCTTCATCAGGAAGTATTTTAAGTCCTCTTCACTTCAAGCAAGCAAGGTTGTAGTATCCTCAGCAGATCTCAGGCGGTTTCCTCACATTGACCCTATATAAGGTTTCCAAGACTGTAAATCTTCATGGGAGCAGACAGTCTCATCTTTCTTCCACTGAACTGCCCACCTTTCAGTTAGCAACCCAACGCCTGAAACACCTCATGACATGAATGAACCTGGACATTATGTTGAGTGAAAGAAATCAATCACAAAAGGAAAAATACTGTATCAGAGTCTTGGTGTGGTGCTGTAGGATAAGCACTGGACTACAAACTGCAAGGTCAACAATTCAAACCCATCAGTCTCTCCTTGGAAACCATATACAGGATGGCTCTGACTCAGAACCATAAAAAGGAGCGTGGTGTTTCTGCACTGGATAGCAAACCCCAAGGTTAGAAGTTTGAGCCACCAGCTGGAACAAAGATAAGGCTTTCTGCTCCTGCTAACATTTATAGCCTTGGAAATCCTACACAGGGACACTAGGAGTCTTGACAGTACAAAATAAAAATTATTATAAAAAAATCAAGAAAAGATTTTCACACTAAAACAAAACATTCTTTGGTGGTTACCAGAGATGGAAAGGCGAAAAAGGGTAAAATACTAACTAAAGGATAGACGCATTACATTAACTTGGGGGAAGGGAAGGCAATCTACAATAAGGGGAAATTAGCAAAAAAATTGCGGGGATTTCAATGACATGAAACAAAATGTGTATGAATTGTTAAATGGAAAATTGATTTTCCTCTGTAAGCTTTCACTCAATTCACAATAAAAAGTTAAAAACAAAAACCATTCAGAGGCTCTGTGCGCTGGGGCTCATATGCTACATGGGGCTGGCTCCCTGGTCCGCCAGTCTCTAATTGGGAGCTGAAGCCACCCTACATGTAGAGTTAATGGAGAGAGGAGGAGACATCACAAACTAAGCAGAACTTTGGAAAATGAAGCCTAGGAAAAATTTAGAAGATGACCAATTGACCAGCATGATGAAAAGACCTGTACTTTTACATTTGTACCAAGCAACACCCTATTTTGATGAATTTAATTGTCCCTCGGAGTTTCAGTCAAAAAAGCATTTGCCAGGTAAAATAGCTATTATAACATCTCTGACATTTCTTTACACTTTTTTGAAGGAAATAATTCATCCATTTGTAACTATCCATAAATGGTATTTTTATAGAATTCCCATCCTAGGCATCAACCAAGTTTTGCCAATTGTTTTGTCACATTGCCAGTCGTCCTATCTCAAGGCTGTAAATCTTTAAGGAGCAGAAAATCTCATCTTTCTTCCTTGGAGCTGGTAGATTCAACCTGCTGACCTTGCAGTTAGCAGCCCAACAAGTCACTACTATACTACCAGGGCTGGTGTTGATGGTTTTGTGTCCTGGAGTCTGTTCTGACTGATAGTGACTCTGTATGGGGTGTCCGAGGCTGTAAATCTTTAAGGGGACAGAAAGCCTCATCTTTCTCTGCAGAATAGCTGGTAGTTTTGAACTGCTGACCTTGAGGTTAGCAGCCCAACTCTAACCACTACACAACCAGGGCAATCACATTTTTGTTGTTGTTGTTAAATACTGAGGAGTGGCTGGTGGGTTTGAACTATCACTTTGTGGTTAGCAGTCCAGTACTTATCCTGCAGGGCCACATGAGGATTTTGCCCAATGTAATAGCATCAGTTGTACAACTTTGAAATGGAACCAAGTATAAGAAATTTCCACACTGGTTGGATAAATGGATGTTAACAACAACAACAACAAAAAACATTTTGGGATACTCAGTTTATTTTTTGCTGTACTGAATACAATTTATAGTCTGTTCTATCCAATGTGAGGATCCTACAAATACAAGTAGCTAAACTGGGCATACCAATGGTCCAACAACATAAAGACAATGCCCAGACTGAACACAATGTTTGGAGAAGAGAAGTTTATGTGTCTCTAGGAATTGTGGGACTTGCCATACTGACCCTGTTGGCTGTGACATCTATACCGTCAGTGAACTCTTTGACATGGAAGGAATTTCACTATATTCAGAGCAATCTAGGTGTCTCTTCTGCTGGGCACTGATTCCGGACTAGAATAATGGAACGATATAAAACAATTTGTGTAGTATACACCTCAATTTTTATAATAGCAGCTGTCCTTCTGACTGTTGTCCTGAAATACAAAATTATACTATTCTTGCCATGATTGAGGAAGAAGATCCTGAAGATTAGATATGGTTGGGAAGTTGTCACCAAAACTATAGTTGCAGAATTATGACTTCTACACATTTTGTTCAGTATAAGCATATTTTATCATTAAAAAATTCCAAAATATATGTGTTTAACAAAATGACCATTTTGGGGATATGGGAAAGAAACATTATTAGCTAGCTGATTCCAACTCATGTCAACTCTATAGGATGGAGAACTACCCCACAAGGATTCTAAGGCTGTAATTTTTAAGAACTATGTTCAGCAGAGTGGCTAGTGGGTTTAAACTGCCACCAAGTTCTTAACCACTGTGTGTAACCAGGGTTCCTTGGTATCTACAACCCACCTATTGCCATCAAGTGGATTCAGACTCATAGCAACCCAATGTAGGGTTTCTGAAACTGTAAATTTTTATAGGAGCAGAAAGTCTCCTGTCTCCCATGAAGTAACTGATGAATTTGGCTGCTGACCTTGTGGTTAGTAGCCCAATGCGTGACCCAAACATATTTCTACATTCACAAAGGGATTGACATGTGAATTTACAGCCTAGGAAACCCTGTGCAGGGACTCCACAGCACTTAACAACAACAAATATATATATATATATTATGGGGCTTACTAGTCAGAGAGCGTTTGGAAGAACCTGAGACTGTAGCCCTCCACCACTTTTCCGGTCTGGAAAGGAATTCATCCACACTGAACCAATTTTCAGCCAAGCAGTAGATAGATATATACTGCTGCTGTGTGCCGTGGAGTCGGTTCTGACTCATAGTGACCCTGTACAGGGTTTCTGAGGCTGTAAAACTTTACAGGAGGAGAAAACCTCATCTTTCTCCCATGGAACAGCTGGTAGTTTTGAACTGCTGACCTTGCAGTTTGCAGCCTGATTCGTAACCACTATGCTACCAGAGCTCCTTAGATAGATATATAGTGAGGAATAATAACCCCAGTTAAGGTAGGTCTGCTCACCACGGAATGCTCAGTTATTCAAAATCAAAAAGGCAATATTTTCCTAAGGACAAAGTTAAGAAAGGAAGGGAAGGTGGTTGGAATGCAAATAGGCACCACAGGGAAGAAGGGGAACTGGTGGACAAGAGAAAACATAAAGTTATGTGAAAGAAGTCAGTCACAGAAGAGGCTGTGTTGTATGGCTTAATTTATATGAAATGTCCAGAAACAAGCAAATTTGTAGGGACAGAAGGAAGATCAATAATTGTTTAGTACTGAGGGTGATGGGCAGTAATAGCCAAAGAGTGAGTACCTTGTTGTTTTTTTGAGTGGCTGAAAATATTCTAAAATTGACTATGGTGTGATAGGACACATCTGTGAATATACTAAAAACCACTAAAATGTACACTTCCAATGGGTGAATTATATAGTATGCATATTAAAATAAGAAAAAAGATGCTACTAGAAAAATGCGGCGTTCTGCTCCCGTAAAGATTTACAGCCTCGGAAACCCCGTACAGGGTCACTATGAGTCGGAACCGACTCCACGGCACATAACCACCACCACTAAGCATACTGAGAAATTTCAAGAGTAAATTTCCTGCAGCTTGTCTCTGAAATCTCCTTGAGCAAGGAGGCAAGGAGAACGCTAAGCGCATGCGCGTGCTCTTCTCCGCTAGTTACAAGAACCCAGGTTAAGGGAACTCAGCTCTTGGCCATCACTGTTCTTCCCGCTATCGCTACGCTGGGTTGCCACCTATATCCCTAGCAGCAGCACGTGAAAGGGCACTGACCCCTCCGACCAAATAGTAAAGTCCACCTAGAGCGTTCCCCGAGGCGCCCCGACAGCGCACTGCAGACCCCCCACGGCCGGGCCCTGGGCTCCTAACACAGCGCCACCGGGGATTCTGTCCTAAACTGTAGCAAGGAGGATGTTTGATGGCGGTCTTTCTTCTCTCGCCCTCCACACAAATAAGCACTGGCCTCTCGCGAGACAGGACAAGAGCTGAGGTTTCCTAAACACGCTTTCCCCTATTTTGTGCCTGCGTTATAACCCCCACGGTGGGGTTGAGGGGATGGAGGCAGGGAGGTCCCGGGCGGAATGCCTTCACACCCCGCGCAGTCCCCACACTGCGTCCGCGAGGGCAGGGCTGGGGCGGTGCCCAAGGAGTGGGGGTGGGGTGCTCTGTAATTGCGGCGCAGCCCGGGTTCCCACGCTCCTATTGTTGGCGACTTAGTTTCTAATTCCCATCACGTGTGCTAATTAGTTGGCGCTGCTGGCTGGCTAGGAGGCGTGTGGCTGGCCTAAAAGCAGAAAGATCACTTCCTGTAGGGAGCCGGGCAGGCGGAACAGTACTGGGGCTCTTTCTCTCTCCTCGTGTGCGCCTCCTCTGCCTCCCAGGAGGTTGGGAGTTGGGGAGGAAGTGGAAGAAATGCAGATAGTGAAGCAAACGCCACTGAATTGCGATAGCAACCCAAACCCCTGGAATTTAGAGGATGAGGGAAAGTAAGGGATGGAATGGTAGAAGCAGCAGCAGGATTAAAAAAAGAATCCACTTTAAATTTTCTAATCTTATACAGAAGTATTTTCAGAGTTCCTTTCACCATCTTGTTCTGTTGATATAATGAAGGAACCGAACAGCATTTATTCATTTAAAAAACAAAAAGTAATGTCTGTTTCACACTGAATAAAGTAAGCTCATGTATCATTATGCTGTTATTAAGTGCAGTCCAGTGGATTCCGATTTATAACAACCCTGTATAGAGCTTCCAAGTCTGTTGCGTTTGAACCTCCAGACTTTGTGGTTAACAAACTTTGTGGTGCTTAAACTACAGCGCCACAACATGCATCGCTCACTATATACTACCAAAAAAAAGAAAAAGTGAAATACAGTGAGTGGTGGGTTTCCAGTCTTTGGTTTATCCTTGGACCCAGGCTTCCAAACTCTATTCATTTTGCTGCTTTTAGAAGAGGTATGTTGTTAAAGTACCCTGGAGTCGTTTTGACTCATAGAGACCCTGTATAGGGCATCAGAGGAGCACCTGGTGAGTTTGAACTGCAGACCTTGTGGTTCCAAGTCCAGTGCTGATCCTGCAGCACCACACCAGGAGTCCAAAGGGGTATTGTGAATGCTAGATTAACACATGAAAGTGTTGTTGAGTGCTGTCCAGTCGGTTCCAACTCAGCGATCCTGTATAGGGTTTTCGAGGAGTGGCTGGTAAGCTTGAATGCAGGTCTTGTGGCTTAAACCAACCTTACAATACAACGCATTAACCCACAGCGCCTCACCACGACAGTAGCAAGCTTTAAAAAAATTCATGAAAAATGATATTGAAGATAATGGAATGTTTTCACAAACTTTTTAAAGTCACCAAGAAATTCAAGCTGTATTCAGAAGATATTGTGGAACTAAGGATATCATTGTTAACATCAGATGTATCTTAGGTGAAAGCAGAGAATACCAGAGAGCTATTTACTTGTTCTTTTTTGACTATGCAAATGCTTTCAACTGTGGATCATGGCAAACTATGAATAACATTGCAAAGAACGGGAATTCCAGACACTTAGTTGTGCTCATAAGAAACCTATACATACACCAATTTGTTGTTGTTAAGTGCCGTCAAATCAGTTTCAACCTGTATAGGGTTTCTGAGGAGTGGCTGGCAAGCTTGAACCTCCAACCTTGCAGTTCAAACTAACTTTGTAGTACAGTGCAAGAGCCCACAGCTCCAGGAGATATTGAATGGTTTTAAATTAGGAAAGATGTGTGCCAGGATTGTATCCTTTCACCTTACTTATTTGTTCAATCTGTATGCTGAGCAAATAATCCAAGAAGCTGAATTATATGAAGAAGAATGTGGCATTAAGAAGGGAGGATGACTCATTAGCAACCTGCGATATGCAAATGACACAATCTTGCTTGCTCTAGTCAAAGAGAACTTGAAATACTTACTGATGAATATTAAAGACTACAGCCTTCAGTATGGATTGCACCTTAATGTAAAGAAAGAAGAAAAAAACTTCACAACTGGACCAAGAAATAATATTATGATAAGCAGTAAAACACTGAAGTTATCAAAGACACCATTTTGCTTAGATTCACAATCAAAACTCATGGAAGCAACAGTGAAAAAATCAAATGGTGCATTGCATTAGATAGATCTGCTACAAAAGACCTCTTTAAAGTGTTAAAGAGCAAAGATATCAGTTTGAGGACTACAGTGTGCCTGACCATGGCATTTTCAATTGCTTTTTATGCAAGTGAAAGTTGGACAATGAATAAAGAAGACTGTAGAAGAATCAATACATTTGAATTACAGTGTTGGAGAAGAATATTAAAAGTACCATGGACTTCCAGAAGAGCAGAAAAATCTGTCATGGAAGAAGTGCAGCCAGATTGCTCCTTAGAAGCCCAGATGGTAAGACTTTGTCTCTCATACTGTGGACACATTATCAGGAGAGATTTGTCCTTGGAGTAGGACATCATGTGGGAAAAGTGGAGGCTTAGCAAAACAGAGGAAGACTCTCAACAAGACAGACTGACACAGTGGCAGCAACACTGAACTCAAAGTTAATTGTGAGGATGGTACATGTTTAATTCTATGTGCAAAAGGTCACTATGAGTTGGAACTGACTAATAGCACCTAATAACAACAACAACAACAGAATTCTTCAATGTTGTAACATGAGGCCTGAATTTTTCTTCAGTTCTATCAGCTTGAGAAATGCTGAATGTGTTCTTCCCTTTTGGTTTTCTAATTCTAGGTCTTGGCACATTTCATTATAATTCTTGACTTTATCTTCTTGAGCTGCTCTTTGAAATTTTCTGTTCACCTCTTTTACTTCATAATTTCTTCCAGTAGCTTACACATCTATTTTGGTATTTTCTTTCTTTCCTGTTCTTTTAATGACTTTTTTCTTTCTTCATTTATGCTGTTCTTGATGTCATCCCATCAAGATTTCTAAATTCAGGTGGGATATATTCAAGTTCATGTTTTGGCTATTGTTAACTTGCTTTACTTTTCTTCAACTTCAGCTTGAACTTGAATATGAACAATTGATGGTCTGTTCCACACTCTGTCCCTGGCCTTGTTTTGGTTGATGATATTAAGCTTCTCCATGATCTCCTCCCAAAAATATAGTCAATTTGATCCCTTTGTATTCTATCTGGTGAGACCAATACATAATTGCCATTACATGCTGTTGGGAAAAGGTATTTGCAACGAATTGGCATTGCATAATTTTATTATTTGATCTCTAGCATCATTCCTATTGCCAAGGCCATATTTTCCAAGTACTAATCCTTCCTTATTGATTTCAACTTTTGCATTCCAATCACTAGGAATTATCAATGTATTTTGATTGCATGTTTGATCAATTTCACATTGAAGAAGTTGGTAGAATTCTTCAATTTCATCATTACTGGCTTTAGTGGTTGGTTTGTAAATTTGAATAATAGTTGTATTTACTGGCCTTCCTTGTTGTTGTTGTTGTTGTTATGTGCCATGGAGTCGGTTCCAACTCATAGAGACCCTGTACAGGGTTTCCGAGGCTGTAAATCTTTATGGGAGCAGAAAGCCTCATCTTTCTCCCGCAGAACAGCTGGTAGTTTCGAACTGCTGACCTTAAGGTTCACAGAGCAATTCGGAACCACTACGCTAGGCCTTCCTTGTAGGTGCATGGATATTATCCTATCACAGACAAAACTGTGCTTCAAGACAGATCTTGAAATCCTCTTTTTGCAATGAACGCCATTCTTCAATCTGTCGTTCCAGGCACAGTAAACCATGTGATTATCTAATTCAAAATTGCTAACACCAGTCCATTTCACTATACTAATGCCTAACATATTGATCTTTATGCATTCCATTTCCAATTCTAAATAAGAAACTAAAAATATCAAAAAATTATTGGTTATATTAGACATAATTTAAAAACTAGGAGCTCAATAATAGAAATATATAGTTAAATATGGTGACATATTCAGCTGTTAAAATTTTTACAATGAGTTTGTAACAATATGGGAACTGAAACAAACTCAGTTTTGTTTTTATAGTACCGTGCAAAATTGTATTTATATAGCAATGTTAAACACAAACTATACACAGAACAAAAGACTAGAATACAAATATACCAAAATGCATATAACATATATTTCTGGATTGACCCATAGATGGGTTTCCTTCCCCTCAACACACACTTTTACTCTTCCATATTTTCCACATTTTCTGCATTAAGCAAATAATAATTTATAAAGGGAAAAGTAACTTATATAAGTTTTTCCTACTTAATTTTCTGCCAAAGGACTTTGGTTTCTTTGATTTTAAAAGGAGTGAATTTTATTTAATTAAAAGCTGCACCACTTTATTACATATATGAATTGTATCAAAATGTATCAAAAGTAGAGGGAAGGAGAAACCATCTTCCATTAAAAAACTTTTTTAAAAAACTTTCAGAATTCCTTCATTTGAATAGTCTTTTTCAATTGTATTTTCCTTCTCTTGTGTGGGAAAGAGGAAGCAGATCTTGGCTGGGAAACTAAGACAACCATTTTAACTATGTAAGTACTAGAAACTGAAATCAAAACCTTGTCTGTCAGTTTGTCATACTGTGGTGGCTTTCATGTTGCTGTGATGCTAGAAGCTATGCTACCAAGATTTTGAATGCTGACAGGATCATCCATGGTGGACAGGTTTTAGCTGAGCTTCCAGACTAAGACAAGACTCATAAGAAGGTGAGTCTGAGTACTTCCAAATGGTTAGCCACTGAAAACCTTATGAATATGGTGAAACACTGCTAGATAGCACCAGAATATTGTCAACAATGAGTTGAAGTGTTGCAGAAATTATGAGGATGGTGAATGGCCATGTGGTGTTTCAGTCTGTTGTACGCAGGGTCACTATGGGCTGGAACAGACTTGGCAGCACCTAACAACATTAGAAACTAAAATGAAGACAGTCCCCTTAATTAGATGTAATAATTTTATATACTGGTATTGATCATTTTGAATAAGACAGCTACCTGGTCAGCCAACTAGAAGAAATCCATGTGCCTATTCAAAAGTAAGGTTATCCAATAGAATGTGGAAATTACAGAATATCACTAGTATCACACCCAAATAAAATTTTGTTGAAAATAATTAAAAATGAGTGCAGCAGTACACCAACAGGGAACTGCCTGAGATATAAGCCATATTCAGCAAAGGAGGAGGAACAAGAGATAGTATTCCTTACTGCAGAGAGCAGAGACTACCAGAAATATGTTTATCTGTGTTTTATTGGCAATGAAAAAGCACTCTTGAGCACGTAGATCCAAAAAAAAATTATGGACAACATTGCAAAGAACAGGAATTCCAAAACACTTCACTGCACTTATCAGAAGCCTGAACAGAGACCAAGCATCAGTCATTTCAACAGAACAAGGAGATATAACATGGTTTAAAATCAGGAAAGGTATGCGCCAAGGTTGTATCCTTTTACCATACTTATTCAATCTGTATCCTGAGCAAATAATCTGAGCAGCAGGATTAATATAACAAAGATTCACATATCACGGTTGGAGGAAGACTCATTAACAACCTGTGATAGGATGATGGCACAACCTTGCTTGCTGAAAGTGAAAGAAGATTTGATTTATGGATGAAAATCAAAGACTATTAGCCTTAAGTATGGATTACAGCTCACCACAGACAAAACAAAAATTCTCACAACAGGACCAGCAAGCAGCATTATAATAAACAGCAAAAATATTGAAGTTAAGGATTAAATTTTACTAGAATGTACAATTAATGCTCACGGAAGTTTCAGTCAAGAAAACAAGCAGGGAAGATCCAAGCTGGTAGACTAGGCAGCTACGCTATCCAGACCCTCTACAACAGAGACCAAAGAAAAGAACTCAAATGGATATGAATGAACAATCCTAGAATCTAGAGCTAGAAGAGAAAGAATTAAAGTGTAGACCAACTATCAATGAGAAGAGACTAGACAGAAATAGTGAATAAGGAGTGGTAAACTGCCAAGTGGCACAGCATGGTCATTTTTAATTATTCACAAGCAACATTCCAATCAAAGCAGCAACTGGATAACCAACTCCACTATCCGAGGACTGCACTAGCACTCACACTGGTGACCAAGGAGGTATAATCTTCCCGTTTACCTTGCACAACCTCCTAATGACCAGAGATGTAGTCTCCCTAAACTTCATCTACCAGGAACCCCACACTGCCTGCCAGTACAGTGATGCTTTTTAGAAATATATATTTATTCTTAGTTCCCCTCCCATTCTGCCCCCACCCTTTTTTGTTTGTTTGTTTCCTTTTATTTCTTTCTCTTGTCATGCCCTTTTTATTTTTACTTTTTGTTCCTGCAGAGCAGACACCCCTCACTGTGACCACCCAGTTAGCAGTAATCCTCCCAGGATCCCATGGGGCAAGTCCTACCATCTTGTGCAGCCATATTTGGCGGCTAGCACTGGTTCCAGAACTATGACACTTTGGGGATCCCGGTGTGGCACTGTAGGATAAACATTGGACGGCTGACTGCAAGGTACCTAACTTGACAGCACGTATTAACAACAACATGGTACTTAATTTGTTTCCTTCTTCTTAGTTCCTTATTCCCCTCCTTTTTTCTCCTTTTTTCTTTTTCTCTTCCTTTCCTCTACTTTTTCTTTTTTAGCTCCTGGGAAGCAGGTGGTTGTCCCTCACCATGGTCACCTGCCCCTCTGAGGATGGTGGTATGCCCTCCCCTGGAGAAAGCCACAGTCTCACTGTAGTTGTGTTGGGCAGCTAACACTTACAACAGAATTTGTTTTCTTTTCTTCTCAGCTCTTCCATCCCCCCTCCCACTTTTTACTTTTCTTCTTCACCCACCCCTTTTTAAATTGTATTCCAGCTGAGTGAGTTCCCCACTGACCACCACCTCCCAGTTCAGTCACTGCCCCCACCCCTCCATATTTGACAGTGTACATTATTCCTGGTTTGTGTTTTGTAGCTAGGACCAATACGATACTGCACTTGTGTTTTTGTTTTTTCTTCTTACTTTCTTTTTCTCTAATTTCTTATTCTTTTCTTTTACCCTTTATTCTTAGTTCTTTCCTCTCCCCACCCCCTAACCTTAGTGTTTTTCTTTTCTTCCTTTCCTCATTCACTCCCTTTAAAACAAATCTTTCCCTAGTAGTTGAGAGCTAGTGACTTTATCCAGACATGTCCACCACATTTGTCACACGACAACTCACACCAGCCTGATAGAGGATGATGGATGGTGGCCAACACCCACCCAACATACCCTCAGTTGCTCTCCATGATCATGATCAGAAATTCACACCCAAACTCACACTCGTTACCAAAGCTACCCAGAGACAGGGGTAAGCACCCCAGTGCTTCAAAACTAGCAACTTTTTTTTTTTTTTTTTAAATTGGGGTGAAGCAAACCAACATGTAATCACCAAACTAATACGATAACACTACAGTATCTCAGAGACAATGGAAAACTTGAAGTCACACATACAACAGGAAAAGAAGGCTCAAGCAAGTGACCAAACTGCAAGACCAAAAATTTTTCTCGAAGAATTAGTGTTATCAGAACTACCTGATAAGGACTTCAAGATAATTATATTTATGTAATCTTAACAAACAGAGAGTGTTCAAGAAAACCATAATAAATTTGATGAAAACACAGACATACTATAGAAGAATTTAAAAAAAAAAAAAAAAAAAAGAAGAACAGTTGAAAACTGGAAATTATACAAAGACAGCAAATTTAAATCAAGAAGATTAATACTAAAATTTCAGTAGTAGATAACACATACCCATTGCCATTTAATCAGTTCCAACTTATGTGCCATCAAGTTAGCACCAACTCAATACTATTCTATTCACAACAGAAATAAACACTGCCCAGTCCTGCGCCAACCACATAATCATTGCTACGTTTGAGCCCATTGCTGCTGCCACTGTGCCAATCCAGGGTTTCAAGACCATAAATATTTATAGGAATAGAGTGTCATCTTTCTTCCATCTTGTAGTTAGCAGCCCACTGTCTAGTCTGTGACACAATCAGGGCTGCTTAGATAATTCATTGAAAGGCCAAAGAAGTAGAATTTAATCAATGAAAGACAGAATTAGCAAGATTGAAGACAAATTTCTCAATACCAATCTTTTAGAACAACAAAAAAAAAAAAAGAAGAAGAAGAAAACCTATGACTTTTGTATGATACCATTAAGAGGAATAATTTACAGGTGATTGCAGTTTCTAAACAGGAAGAGATCAAATAAAAACACCGATAAACAATATCATGAAAGATGAGAGCATATACATGCAAGAAGGTCAACCAACCCCAAATCAGATAAAGCCCAAAAGAAAATCACCAAGACAGATCATAATCAAATTTTCCAAAATTAAAGACAAAAAATAATCCTGAAAGCAGCTCAGAAACAACAAAAAACAGAAATAGAAAACACAAAATATTTTTTACAAAGTAAAACCAGTAAGACTGAACTCTGATTTCTCAGCAGAAACCATGCAGGCAAGGAGGCAATGGGATGAAATATATAAAGTGCTGAAAGAAAATTGACAATTGCTCAACAAAATTGTCCCTCAAATATAATGGTGAAATTAGGATATTCCAGACAAACAAAAACTAAGGGGCTTTGTAAAAGCTGCAAGAAATGCTAAAGAGTTTCCTTTGGACAGAGAACCAACAATGGCCAACAACAAAGGGAAATTAAGACACATGACAGCATCACTTAGAAATCAACCTAAATATAGAAGTATCAGAGGCATCAAGTTGTAAATGATGGCAACTACAAAGTAAAAAGAGAATGAACAGTGCAGTAACAGAGCTTCCAAATGGAAGTCAAGACAATATCAATGTAGAACAGAATGGTTTAAACTCAAAAATAATAAATTATAGGATAATTTCAAAGAAAGTTAATAAACCTTCTCACCAAAAGAAAAAAGAGGAAAATCATAAAATCTTAGTAAACACTAAAACAACAGCAATGAAGAAAATGATAAGAAAATCTATGTAAACAAAAACAATTCAGCACAGACAAATACATTAAGCAAAAAAAAAAAAAATTATCAATACCACAAATATACACACAAAACACAGCAATATAAGGTGAACAAACAAGATGGCGGATCAGGTGGAAGTGCAGTAAGGAGTTCCGCTAGCAACAACACAGAATACCTGATCAAGCAGGCTCAGGGGATGGTCCCAGAACTCTGAACCACATATAAAGTAATATTTAGAAGGTTGGAAGGCTTACAGCTGGGGGAATTTGTGGAAGAGGCAAGAAATCCATTGCTTTCTAATTTGAGACGCTCAGCTGCTCGAGGAGCCACCATCTTGGGTGAGACCAAGCGGGGCAAGGATCGGAGCGGCCACAGACACCTGGCAGAACCACAGAGATAAAGGTATGAACATTCTTCTCTCTTGGTAGCTGTTCATTGGTCCCTTGATGTCCATGCACCTCCATTCTGGTGACTATAGGGGTGCCTGAGCTAGTGGGTACCCCAGCCCCACCCTCGGAGGGTTCTACTATGCATGTGCACAGATCTCCTTGAAATTTAAAGAGAGAGTTTCCAATTAAAACCAAATGGCCACAGCCAGCCCTGAACTGTTTATAACTAGAAAAAAGGCCTGAACAGGAATTGTGGAGTGGAACAAGTAGACAAAAAAGGAAATAGGCTGAAAATTAAATCCTAAATCACGTCAAAACAACCAACAGTGGCATCTTGAAATTTCTCAAGAAGAAGAGTGAAAAGGGAAGCCCATTTCCTGATCACATCTACCTGGAGGCAATCAGAAACCATAAAAACTACCAAAATACGTACCCATCTGAGTATTAAGGCCACAGATAACCTCTGAAGATGCTCAAAAAACAGAAGCAGACGACCATTATCTTGCACATGTCCAGAAACGAGATAAAGTGACTGAGGCAAATGAGCTGGAAGGAGACCTACACTCCATAATGGAAGATGGGCAGGCTTTGGAAATGCCTGAGAAGGAATTCCAAAAAATGATTATAAAAGGTATCAAAACACTATACAAAGGAGTTGAGAAAAATAAGCAAGAAGTCAGGAAAGCGCTACAGGAACAATCAAATAAGATAGATACAGCATTGGAAACAATTCAAAACCTACAGAAAGAGGTCCAAATGACTAATAATAGAATATCAGAAATGGACAATACACTGAAAGGGCAAAGGAGTAGAATTCAAGAGACAGAAGCCAGAACTAGTGAGCTAGAAGATAAATCTCTCAACACTACTAAGATGGAAGAACAAACACAAAAAAAGGATAAAAAAATCTGAAGAAGGCCTGAGATTCATGTTGGATAACATGAAGAGGAATAACATAAGAATTATTGGCATTCTAGAACAGGAACAATCACAAAAGCCCACAGAGGAGATAGTTGAAGAGTTTCTGGAAGAAAATTTTCCTAACATCATGAAAAGTGAAAAGATAAGCATTCAAGAAGCTCAACGAAACCCAGGATGGATAGACCCTAAAAGACAATCACCAAGACATATAATAATCAAGCTCTCCAAAATCAAAGATAAGGAGAGCATCTTGAAACCAGCTAGGGAAAAGAGAAATATAACACACAAAGGGAAGCAAATCAGATTAAGCTCGGATTTCTCAACAAAAACCATGTAGGCAAGAAGGCAATGGGGAGACATATATAAAACCCTGAAAGAAAAAAACTGCCACCCAAGAATCCTCTACCCAGCAAAACTGTCAATCAAATACGATGGTGCAATCAAAATGTTCCAGAATAAACAGAAGCTAAGGGATTTTGCCAAAGCCAACCCAGCTATGCAAAACATCTGTGGACTGAGAACCAACCAGAATAGGCAACAGCTACAGAGTGACGTACATGGCAGCATCAGCCTGAACTCAATTGAAAAATGGAAGAGTCAAGAACAGAATAAAATTATAAGAACAGAGGACCTGGGAGGTCAGTCTATGATCAAAACAATTACAATATGAAAAAAGGTAAACAAAGAGGAACAGAGATCCAGGTGGTGAGAAGGTCAGGTAGATTACTAGATAAAATAGATTGTCTTAAAAGGAGGGAAGACGTAATGGAATATAAGGTAACCACAATGGGGTTGGGGTGGGGGGTTTACTTTGGGTATTGGGGAGGGCAATACAAGAAGGGGGTTGGAGGCAGAAGAACAAGATAGATAGGGGAACACTGAGACAGAGGTAAATAGTGATGCATACTCAACCTTGGAACAACAGGGCTCTGGGATATAGGGATCTAGGTATAGCTTGAAGAGGATAAATAATAGTTAAATCCTTGACTGCCTTATGAATATTAGTTTCCCTTGCCTAGGAGCTCTGGTAGCATAGTGGTTACGAATCGGGCTGCGAACCGCAAGGTCAGCAGTTCGAAACTACCAGCAGCTCCACGGGAGAAAAATGAGGCTTTCTGCTCCTATAAAGATTTACAGCCTCAGAAACCCTGTTCAGGGTCGCTATGGGTTGGAACCACCTTGAAGGCACTTAACAACAACAACTATTGTAAAACAGACACTTGAGTGGGATAGAAAGGAATGTTGGGAAACATGATTAGAGAAAACTTGTAGCCCACCTTCAGCCTATAACTGATTGGAATACCTAAAAGGGGATCTACAACTTGCCCAGTGACATAGGCCTCATGCAAAGCCTTTACAGAGTATAGGAACTTATGTGGAATCCTGAGTACTATCCACAACCTTACGAGGTGAGACATTCCCCCTAGAAAGGACAAGCAGACTGGAACAGCTACAGTGACAGATGATGCATCTTCATGATGAACCTGACCTATACTCAGAGCACTAGTTACTCTAAATACCAACAGAGAGGAAAAGAGTCTTCAAATCAAGTTTCAACACTATCTGCTCTGTACACAGGGTAGATAGGGATGGGCAACTTAGACATTGGCTACCTAAAATGAGGGGGCAATAGAGGCACGAAGTGACTGGCTTACAAGGTTTCAAGAGGGA